>NC_142601.1:5122000-5474390 GCF_041222555.1 Hakea prostrata
TGAAGCCAACTCTGCTATTGATATCCAGCATGATCTTGACCCTAGTAGAGTTGCTAAGGAGGCCAATATCCATGAGATTTAGATGTATTTCTACCACTTTGCCAATAACAACAACAGCTTTGTGGACGAGAGGATAAGAGAGGTGCTCAGGGCTTATTCCCTTATGTTGAATCCACATTGCAATAGGAGGAAGAGTCTCGTTTTTTCTTAATTCAAGTATAGGCTTGAAAGATAAATGTAGCTAGGAAGATCCCAGCCACCAAGGAGAAAGAGAGAAGACTTGGTTCCTCCTCTCTTTTGAGACAAAAGTAGCCTTGAAAGAGTCAATTCCAGCATAAAACACTTGTAGAGCTCTTAAGCGAGCCCACAAGGTAGTAAGTTTTTTGCCTATAGCCAAGATGGACTAAGCTTGGAGGCCAATAGCATACCCATATAAGATTCTGTTGTCCTCAATCACTGGATGAATAGGTATGTCATTGCTTGTTGCCCAAGATCCTTGGCGGTTTACTTTCTTCCAAGAGAGGGACCTTCCTTTTTTCTTTTCATTGTGAAACAAGGGACGTCTAGAACCAGCCACAGGGGGAGGGGGCTGTTGTGAAGGGAGAGGTGAGCTTGCCCAGGATGACGGCCTTACCATTCTTCTACAACAAAAATTAGGAGAAAAGGCAAGGAGGGTTGCAGCTTGCTAGCAGAAATAAATGGTATAGATGGTAAAAAAAAAGGTGAGACATCCTTCAATTAATAGGAGAATGGTAGTTGGTGTTCGTACATGTTTTAAAGAATATCAGATCCTGGTTTGAAAACACCCTATCGAAAGTAAGTTTTCGATTTCACAATTGCAATTTCAAGTTTTGGCTTGAGATTTCATAGGGCATTGGTTGTGATGGGATGGTTACATTCAGTAGGAAAAGAGGTGCTTCAACATTTCATCTACACAATACTTGAGTGTGAGTCATGTAATAAACATAGAAATAAAGAGAATTTACTATAAACTTGTATATCTTAGAGTTTTTGCCCAAAGAGCCAAGGCCTAGCCCCCTAGCAGGGATCTAAGCTACATAAATTCCCTCAGTAATAAAAGTCCAGCATAAAGGTTTACCAAAACAGATCATGATGAGGGTGTGGGTTGGGAGGAGATAGGACGAGTTTATTTAGGGAGAATTTAAGGGAAAAAGATGTAGCAGAAAGAAGAGATGTTGGACTATAGATCTCAGTACAGTAGCAGGCAATATTGCATATCAGGGGTGGATCTCAAAAGATTTAAGAGATCACATGAAGAAAAGATGGACACAGGAGAAAGAGGAGAGGAAAAAAAGAGGAGAAAAAAAAAAACTTTCGAGATCAGTTTGTAGGAGAATCAATTGCCCCAACTAAAGTATCCCTAAATTGACTTTGAATTGTGTTGAGAATCCAACTAACATTGGCATATGTGACAACTTAAGATTTATGGATCCACACTATCAGATTTAAACATGGTGTTCATCCAATGGATTGAATCCTTACTTTATCAAGATATTTCATGGTTTGATATTTGCTTGCCATAAATGCATGTAAGTTCAATTGTGTTTGTCACGATCCCAATTTTTACAGGCTTGGTGGGGCATACATTACAAACATTCAACGGGGGCACATGACAGTTCCTCTCAGTATCAACATGTTTATAGCCACTAAAAACAGTGTTGAACTAAACATTTTCAAGTTTGAAAGCAAATAACCTGTTAGACAATTTGACTCATATACATATGTTTACGGTCCAAAGTCCTATCTTATTGACATTGAGTTTCACCCAGTACTTAGTTAAATACATACAATCTCAAAAGAGATATATACATTCCACAATCCAGTTTAACAAAACATTAGTTGCAAAAGAAATTCTCATCCTTTATTTTAAATTGTACTCTTGGATGCCAGTACCTTTGCCCTTGTCATGTATCTGGGGACTTGTCAACATTTACAATAATGAGCTTTGCGGGCCCAGTAAACAATATAGCCAACCATGTAAGCAAACCAAGTAAATCATCATGTATCCATTATCACATCAAAGTCTTATGACATTATGCATTTCAGCTTTCTTTTTATTTTTCCTTTTATTTTTTTTGTATTAATCCAGATCTAAGCGCTACTTGTAGAGAGGATACCTTCAGTCAAAACCACACAAGTGACATCAGTCTTAGTCTCAGTCTTAGAGGTTTTCATTAAAAGATTCTCTTTTTAGTCTCTTTGGCACAAGGCCAGGTGTTCTCCACAAGAGGTCATCATCGGTCTAATCTATCTTTTTACTTTTCAGTATCACTTCATGCATTTCCATTTGGGTACACAAGGTACCAGGACTTACAGAAGCCACTAATATTTTATTTCTTTCTTTATTCTTATTATTCCTCCCTTTTCTTTTCTCTTTTTACATTCAATTTCAACCTTACATTACTATACCCTGGTTATTTCAGTGTACCTCTTGCATTTCAATTATCACTTAACCTTATTTGAATAAGACTTGACACAATTCATAAAATTATCCATACAATCCTTATCATTTAAATAAGAAAAGATGATAATTCTCAATTTAACAAACATATCATCATTTCAAATTCCTAATTTAAAAGTTCAAGAATACTATCAACATTTCAATTCAAACATTTCAATTAAGTTCTTAAGCTATCATTATATCCCATGCACTTCTGTTCTATTCTCAAAACAGTATATCATGCATTTCCATAAATTGCATAAGTGAATGAATAAGATAGATTTTATATTAACATGTGAATGATATACGTTTACTAAGTAAGACCACCCACTTATAACATAGATTTTATATTAACATGTGAATGATATATGTTTACTAAGTAGGACCACCCACTTATAACATACATAGGTTCAGGGGTGGACCTATGGAGGAGCCGAGGGGGGCCATGGCCCCCCTTGGATTTTTAAATTTTTTATCCAAATGCCCATAATTCCCTTGATTTTTCCACTTTTTTCTCTTCCCATGAGTGAAATGTCCCTATTTGGCCCCCCAGTATTGAGAATAATTTTTAAAGGTAAAATAATGGGTACAAATGTCATTTCTAATTAAAAACTAATTCCTCAATTCCTATTTATTCTCCCCACTCTTCTTTCTCATCTTTTCTTCCCATTTATTCTCTTATGTTTCTATAAACGTGGTTAAAAGAAATTTTTGAAAAAACATCTTATTAGGTATTTAAAAATCAAAATGTCATTTATAATTAGAAACTAATTCTTCAATTCCTATTTATTCTTTTCTATCTCCTATCTCCTCTCTCCTCTTTTTTTCTATTTATTTTCTCTCCTTTCTATAAGTGTGGATTAAGAAAATTTGGAGAAAAAAATCTACTCCACAATTTGGTACTCTTTCTCTTTCTTAATTTATTTATAGTTTCTTTTTTTTTTTTTTTTTTTTGTTATTCTTTTTATTTAATTTTATGTTATATCTTTCTTTATTTCTACAATTTTTGTTATTTGATTTTGTATTGTGAATAAAATGTCTATAGTTAGTAAATAACTAATTGCCATTGGTTTGCATATCTTACCTCAAAAAAAAAAAAAAAAAAAAACTATTGGTTTACATTTCCTACCAAAGAAAATTTTACTTGCATCTAACTTTTTATGGTTGAAATCACGTATATATATATTTTCTATATTATTGCTTTAATTTTACCTATATTTTGTCGAAAAATTTTCATTATCAATAATTTACCTTATTTTTTTCAAATATGTGTGGACCCCACAAAATATGTATGGATCTGTTCTTTAATATAATAAAATAATTTAGAGGTGGGACCTCAAATGAGTCTTATAAGGGCCCATATAATATGTGTGACAAAAAATTATTAGTGTTTTTTAATGGAAAAGTTATCTGGCTTTTATTTTTTTGCCCCCCTCAATATTATATCTTGGGTCCGGCCCTGCATAGGATAGGTTAGTCAATATTTCTTACATGTTCCTATTCCAAATGCACCTCTTGATCTTGAATTAAATAAAGCTCGCCCCTCTCTCCTGTATTATGAATGATTATCAATTATTTTAGATTACCAAAAAAAAGAATAATTATCAATTATTTTCGAATGCATAGGAACCAAGCAGGCTTCTCCTCTCTTTTCTTTCTTTACTCTCTCTGTCTTTGTCCTCTCTACGTTCTCTCTCCTCTTTCTGTTCCGTTTTCTTTCTCTTCTTCTCTCTCAGCTTCAACACACAAAGGAACACCACTTTTTTATTTTCTCTCTCCTCCTCTCTCTCTTTATAAATTCTCCTTTTCTCTTGTCCTTACCATTCTTTTGTACGTTATGTGTTTTCTCTTTCTCTTCTCTCTCCTCCTTAACTTTTTTTTTTTTACGATCTCTGTCCTCTCTTCTCTATTTTCTCTCTATTCTCTCTCCTCTTTTGTTTCTCTTTCCACTCAAAGAGAAACACCTCCGTTTATTCTCTCTTTTAACACCTCACTTTCTCCTTTTCTTTCTCTTCTCTTTATTAAAGTGACACATCACTTTCCTTTAATATTCACGGTAGGTGGGAAGGAGAGACCTAGCTTCAATCATGCACATTTAAGTTAGGTGGGAGGAAGGGACATTGCTTTAGTCATCCACATTTAATGTACATAACTATCATATGGTACATCAAGGTCAGTTAGATAAAAAATCTCGACCAAAATTTTGGATTCAATGGTCCAAAATTTTGCTTGATCGTCATGCGCATTTAATACGCATGACTAAAGCAATTTCGGAGAGGGAGAGCAGGAGGTGACAAATAAAATATTATATATATTATGTTATTATTGCATAGGGTCCAATCTAGATTATAAATATTAATACCTTCGGGTTTATAAAATTATGCTGATCATATATTTGCTTTTAGTTTAGTCTAATTCCATATTTGTGGGAACTACAAACGATGTCGAATCTCGACTCAAAATACTGATTGGAAACCAATTCTAATTAAGCTATCATTTAATACACTCAAACCATTTGATTAAATTGTCAAACAAACCATCTTAACACATGGTCTAACCACCATAATCCTTCAATAATCTTGAGGATTAAAACATTCTAACACAATAATAAAATAATAATATAAAAAGATGAAGGGCATCACAGTGTTCTCCCCTTCGACCCCCCTCTTTTTTTGGTGTTAAAGAAGAATTTATCAGGAAAAGAAGCTAGAGAAGCTTAAAGTTTTCAAAATGTAAAGATTATGATGCCAATAGATTGAAATGTTGGCCATATTGTCTACTTACCAAAGACAAAGCCACTCTCTAGCCATTTAGGTAAAGAAGTGAGTGAAAGCATTTGAACAAAGACAAGATTTATAGATTCAATAGTGAGTGCAAGGTAGTATCAACTCTACTTAAAACTTCCTCCAAACTCAAATAGGCTAGGTAATCACCACCCTAGGCAAGTCTTTTAAGCGAGAACAGATCAGTCTTTTACCCCTTAATTTCTTTGTAAAATTGATGAGGGTTGAACTATCATAGGAGTTTGAAGAAGATGCTAAAATGAAAAGATAAATATTCTGAAAGATGTAAAAATGGTTATTTTATAGAAGAGAAGGAGAGTTCTACCACCACTCATCACCCCCCCCACCCAAAAAAAAAGAGGAGGGGGATAAATCCTAGAAGATGCTAACATAAGCTTAGTAAAGATAAGTGCAAGAAGATGAAGATATAAGCTTAGCATAATTCCTTTATGGAATTTTTTTGAGTATTATTTGTAAGGGCCTGTTTGGTTACATGAGTCTGGAGATTTCAAATATCTAGAAATTTCAAATCTATAGATTTCAAATCTATGGAGTTATAATTTATAAAATTAGATGTTTGGTTGTGGAATGAAATTTGTGGATTCATCCTAAAACACTATTTGATCGACGTGATTTTTGTGAATGTGCAAATGTATAGCTTTATTGATATCTCTGGATTTCACCCCTTACCCATAAATCTACAGATTCACGTTTTTAGTGTAAAAAGGTGAATCTCTAAATTTCATGAATTTATAGATTTTTACAACCAAACGGGTATAATTCTCAGATTCGTGAATCCAGAGATTTGAAATCTCTGGATTCATGTAACCAAACAGCCCTAAGAAAATTTTCTTTTTCTTGGTTGGAAATGATAGCTTTATATTAAAAGAAAGGGGATAAGCTTAACTATTTCATAGTGTAAAAAAAACACAGATTGTTAAAATAAACACTATGAAATAACTTGGCTCACATATGACAATTGCAAATAAGAAGAATTTTTCTACTATGTAGAAAAAAGACAGAAGAAGATCACACAATTAATTGCTAAGAATGACGTTATTGGAAAATGCCATGTCAGCATTACCACATCAGCCTCTATTAGTTTTGATGATAACAAACATGAATTCCAATGCCCACATTAAAGTTGTGATTATTCAGTTCATTACAAAAGCAAGTGGACAAAATCCAACTCATTGGATCAAACTCACCGGATGCTTAAGCCCAAGTCAAGTAAATTTAGACAAGGAACCAAAGTCAAGATGAGCATCAAGATCAAAACACAAAAAGATGTGAAAATCAAGTCAAGTTCAAGACTTATAGAATTCAGAATATAGGACACCTCCACATGCACTTATACAAAATTGTATTTAATTATACACATATCATGTCATTAGATTGACTTAGGACATATTAGGAAGGTGTATGAGGCTTAGAGTTGGATAGAAATCCCTAAAAACCTCTTAAGTCCCTGAATTCCCACTTTGCCACTTTGCTTTTGCGCTGCAGATGGACGTTAGTTTGGAACCAGCGGCTGTTTGTTTGGTCACAGAAGCCCGGGCGAATTTTTTGTTTGGTACAACTTAACCCCAACAGCTATATTTTTTATACGGATCTTCAATTGATTCAGACAGACCTCAGTTTGGACTGAAATTTTACAAACTTTCTATCCATTGGGAGGTTGAACCCACAACCTCTTCACTAAGAAGTATTGGTTTCAACCACTAGAACAACTCTGCGTTGGCCCATTTGAGAGTCTCTATCATGCCTATTGAATATTTACTACCTCACTATTCTCAAACTGTCAAATTGGTAAACAAACATTGATTACTTGCCTTACAACTTCACTCAACTTTAAATGACATTTCAAAGTTGTTAAACAAGCTCATTGGAGTAAAGCTTGGAGTGATTGAAGGTTATTGACACTTCATCAGTGGTGAATCTTTTCCTGAGCTTCATTCATCATTGCATCATAATCACACTAGGGGTAAAGTGTCATACTCCTTGTTAGGTAATATTTTTCAATTATTCAAATTGTATTGTTGTTCAATTCTAGTCTAGGTTATTAAAATTAGTAAAGGGTGTTATTGTCCTACTTAGAACAAATATTGTAAAGGGTGTTCTTGCCCTATTGAACATAGATTGTAAAAGGTTTAATCTCTATCCATTGTATTAAAAGAGAATCACTAATGGAATATTTTCTTGAAGCCAAGAGAAGAATAGATGTAGACTTGCAAAGTTAAACCACTATAAAATACTTATCTTATGGATTGATTGCATTACTTTATCATCATTGAAATTTATAATTTATCTTGTATTTGCAATTAAATTGAAAAATTAGATAAATCCACTAGTTGCAACCTATTCACTCCCTTCTAAGTTGTTTTAATAGACGTTACAAAAACTCTCACCCAAAACCCTAATAAAAAAGCTCAAATCTTTGAATAATGTGGTAGGTAAACATAATATACATATATATATAGATTATAGTATGGTAAATGGGTCAACCCATGGGGTTAGGTCATACGGTGCCACAGGGCTTCGCCTCCACACCCATTCCATACATTTCTACAAACAAGTCATTCAGATTGTCCTCCAAAATATGTCGATGTCGGTCCATCTTTCAAACCGGGTACAATAATTTGGGTCAAAACATAATAGAGCTATTACATTATATTATTAGGGAGAGTGGATCTTGTAACCTATTCACTAAAAAATATCGATCATTGCCAACTGAGCAAACATTTGGTGATATATTAACTATTAAAATTTATCTATGCAATCATTAACCACAAGTAGAACATATGAATGTCACAAGAATTATCAGAATAATTGGGGTCATTGAACTCCATTTTGTGTGGTGGAATACCAACTTCACATCCGGATCAACTTTGAACATCAATGTCCCCCATTTGTATTGCTCAGCTTTTTCTTTTGCAAAAGCTAAAAGGTGTAAGAAAAAGAGTGAATGGATCTTTCTTGGTTTATTGCACCAAAAAAAAATCTTTCTTGGTTTTTAGTTTTTTATTTGAACATTTTATTAAGATATATATGATAGAAAGAAAGATGGAAGAATTCAGAAGTAGAAATTTGAAGAAGAGAATAGAAATAAATAGATAGTACATAGATGGAAAGATAAGAAAAATTCTATAGAAAATATCATCAACAGCAAAAAAAAGTAAAATTATAAACATTCATTTTCATCAACACCGTCCTAACCAACAAAGAGAAAGTTTCATTTTTTTTTAGTGTAGGATCATCTCCTCTGGGACACTCTGTGCTCTCCCAACAACCTTATAACCACACATTATGTGGGGGTCCACGACTAAAAAATAATAAAATATATAAAAAAAACTTCTACTTAATTCGTTGGGCTCTTGTAATTCGTGGTCAATAACCGTTGAGAGAGCACAAAGTACTCCCAGTCAATAGAGACAATCCCAACTGTCATTTTTTGCCATTCACTTTGGTTGTTTTACATTTGATTAAATAGATCCGGAAAGATTATCTCTGAAGAATTTATTGGGAGGTATTAAGGAAACCTAATAACTAATTTTATTATTTACAAAAAATAAGATGACCATGTAAACTATGATTCTTTCTTTCATACCTTAAGTGACATTAAGTGGTGTTAATTTTACCACTAGAAGAGCCTGCGTTCGCTGTGCCATGACATCTACGAATAAGTTGATAACGAACGGGTGATTAATTAATTAATTAATTATATTAAACGATTTTCAAATACCAAATCAGGAAAAAGATTCCAATCCAAGTGCAAACTCTTAATCTGGTCATGGAGACTATATTGCTTTCTAACAGGGAGGGGCCGAAGATTCCAGAGCTCCTCGAATAATTAACACTTCAAAAGGGGAACGCTTGCATAATTGCATTGCTGTCTCTCTCTAACACACAAACACTCTCTCTCCGGCGAATTCGTCTGCGAAATGGCCTTGGAAATCTGTTGTAAGGCTGCTGTTGGTGCTCCCGATGTTCTTGGAGACTGTAAGCTTTCTTCTTCCTTCTCTTATGAGCTTGATCTCCTTGTTCTTCTCAATGTATATTCTTGTGGAATGTTTCTTCGATTAATCATGTTACTTACCGTTGGTGGTGGTGGTGGTGGTGGTGATGAAAGACAGGCCCTTTTACCCAAAGGGTTCTTCTGTCTCTGGAGGAGAAGAAAATTCCGTATGAGATGCGTTTGATCGATGTTAGCAACAAGCCTCAGTGGTACGTGATCCATTGTTCTCGTCTGCTACTTTTCGCATGCACAGGGAAACACATTTTTCCCAGTTCTGAAGACATTTGTATACGGTGTTGGTGTTGTTGCCTTTTTCTTAATATTTTCGATTGATTAGGTTCTTGGAGGCTAACCCAGAAGGAAAAGTGCCGGTGGTCAAATTTGAAGATAAATGGATCCCCGACTCCGATGTCATCACCCAGCTTTTGGAGGAAAAATTCCCCGATACACCTCTCGCTCCTCCACCGGAAGTCGCCTCTGTGTAAATTTCTCTCTCTCTCTCTCTCTCTCTCTCTCTCTCTCTCTCTCTCTCTCTCTCTCTCTCGTTCCACCGGGATATTATTTTAGACTATGTTTATTCGGACTTTTAGTTTCCCGAAGCTGAGCAGTACTCTTCTGGTGGGTGTGAGTGAACTACCCTGTTCCCATTATTTAGATTTCAAGAATTTGGTGAACTTCAAGTGTCAGAGTCGAGGTCTAGCAGAAATGCGACCAAAAGCTCTTCAGGGCAATCCATAAAGCCCTCGTTTGGTTCTGTTTCAATTTTCAGTGTTTTATTGGCACAACCGCATAGCATGGTGGTAATTACTCTTTCGTCATTTGGGTTTGCAGGGGTTCGAAAATCTTCCCTTGTTTTGTCAAGTTTTTGAAGAGCAAGGATCCCAGTGATGGCACCGAACAGGATTTGCTGAACGCGCTGACTGAGTTGGAGGAGCATCTCAAAGCCCATGTAATTCTTCACGCTATTTCTTCCATGTTTCTGCCTTTTGGTTTTCGAGCATCTGTCTCTGGTTCTCTGGATTTTTGTCTTAAGAGATCTAACTATTGTAGGGGCCGTATGTTCATGGGGAAAAAGTTACTGCTGTTGATGTAAGCTTGGCACCCAAACTCTACCATATGGAGATTGCTCTTGGTCATTTCAAAGGGTGGAGTATCCCTGAACACTTCACTCATGTTAGAAACTATATGAAGGTATGCAGAAATTTGCATTTATTATTGCTTCTTAACTTATCTTGGCTTTTGTAGAATTGTGGCTAATGATACTGTCTAGGATGGAACTAAGGCTGTTCTGATGGCAAATCATGAAAACCTTATGTTTTTGCTGCTTTCCTGTATGGTTTGTTAATTGGAAATGGTAAGAGTATCCTTGGTAGACTGTTCAGCAAATTGAAAGTTCATGCAAAGGACTTGCTTTTGATGTAGTTGACTTAGACAGTTAGCAAACCCAACTGCCATCCAATCCTGTGAAAATACTCATGCATTTCTAGTTATAAAATGAGAAGGGAATAAAATATTAAAGCATCTTACCAGATTCTGGAGATTGGATTCTGGGCAGAGTTTATTCTCTCTCTCTCTCGGAGGAACTTGGAAGTCTCCCAGAAAGTCAATGTGAACCCTCCTGTTGTCTTTAGAAAGACTATGTTGTACTGAGGTTTAAGTTAATTCAACATAATTTGATTACTGTGACTTTTTTTATTATCTGGATTGGATGATAGATTTACAGCTACATAAATCTATGTAAGTTACCACTGCCTTTTTTAAAATTATGCCCAATTGCTTATATGAGGGATGAGTGCGTGGTTGTGGTGTAATGGAAACATGAACATATATGATTTGTTGATCCTGGCCATAAAATTACTCCAAATGCATGAGTCCAAGCATCAGTCTTGAGTTGGTTTCCAACAGTTTCTGAATGTATGGCATAGCTAGAACGGGTACTTCCCCTTCAATCCTAGAATCTTCCTTTTTGAGAGACAGTAATGAAAATTTAGCCATTATCCATTGAAGTAGTACCAGCTGTGAAGGCACGGTTTCTTTCTGTGGCAGGGAAGGCCGTTGACCTGAAACGGCTGCTTGATTTAGTCTTGATAATGTGCTCACTCCATCAAAGTGGGCATGTTTTCTCATGCTAGTGGCGTACACTCAGCCCAGACAATACTTGTGAGATGGAGGAACTGTTTTACCAAGTTTGCGTCACTTGTCAGCTGCTACGGGTGAAATTGAAACCCGGAGAACTTAAATAAGGATAACAGATTTGATCGGTCAATGTTGAGTTTTTTCATCTGGCTTTGAAAAAGAACTTGTCCGTCGTTGACTACCTCTATATCCCATCAGCTTTGAGTGCTACATCTTTATAATGGAAAGTGTGGCATGTTTTTTGTGGTGTCACTTCCTGGAATTTTGATGCTTTAACTGCAGCTCTTCGGTTGGTTGGTTAATGTGTAATCATTGGATTTCCACCTTTCTCTGAATCCCCTGGGTTAGTCTATATCTGTACTTAGCTTTACCTGTGTCTCAATGATTCCTTGCCCCAGTAATTTAGATTACAATCAGTTAGCGCAAAAGCGTATCTTACTAAAGGTATGTTGAATTAATGCTAGTGATTGATCACATAGCTGGGGCGCATAGCACTGGAAGCCTGTGTCTTCCCTTAGACTTGATTCATCTTGTCAACTATATGTTACTCTCTTCTATTTGCTAGGGTATGTTTCTTTTCCTTCTTTCATTCTCTATGCCTCATACAGTAAAGAGCTCTACCTACCATCCATTCACCCATCTTGGATTTGTATTGACACTTAGGGTTTTGTGACTTCTGCATTTTGGTCATATAAATGGGTGATGGATCACTCAGCATTTAAACAAACAGGTAAATTGCCGTGACTGAACAGTTTTTTGGAGCTAAGAGTATGCCATGGAGTGTATTAAATGCAAAATACTTGAAATGGAACTCATTGATGGCTGTAAGACTACTATTATTGAATCTTGGATTTCCACCTTACTGAAGCAGCAATGCTGTTGTACAGTTGGCATGTGGTCTCCTTAGCAGGAATAATACTTTCTTTCTGTTCATCATACTGATATCGGTAGCCATTGCAAGATATGAGAACCAACCTTAGTCTTTGATTTTCTTGAGCAAAGCTATTTTTTAGTAGTCTTGTCTTTCCCCATCTAATTAGAATCTTTATGGGCCACATTCATTGGTATGATTGATTGATTCTTTAGTAGGATGGTTGACAATAAAAAACATAATTGTTTTTACAACATCTTTTATGTATTTTTGTTGACATGACAATTTAATGAAATTCTTTGGCAGTATTTAAAAAAAACAATACAATTTATAGTTGAGGAATAGATTGAAGTATATGATGTCAGGATCACCATGTGCAGCTCAGTCATATGACAGCTGACATTCAATTTTGGACGTAGGCAGGATGGTTAAAATTAGGATATTATCTGGTAAATACTTATATAGAGAGACACAATTAGGGTACACCCTGGTAAATAGTTATCTGAAGTGTGAGATGTTGGTGAGGGCTTGTGATATGCAGACATATTTGATTTCCTGGTTGACTTTTGATAACATGAGTATCATCTCAAATTTCTGAATTCCCTTTATTTATTCCTATTAATTCCTCAGCTCATTCAGTTTATCCCAATTAAATGGGTTCATCTGATCAGCTCTATTCAAATCCATACTTATAACAAGGCTGAAATGTCTCGTCTCTCCCTCCTCCCATACCATTTAAGGTTTACATCTTATTTCCTTGGTTCTATCAAACTGAAATAAATGACTCATATGTATTGCAACATTTAGAGGCCTTTTCTGTACATCTGAGTGCCGTCTCATATGACTTCCTCACTGCCTATGATGTATTCTCTTTCCGCTTAAATAGCTCCGACTTATTTATCCTCTATATGATGAAGTTTTAAGGAAAAAATGTATGAAAGCCTGCCTTGATTTGTTTGTTGACAATGATATTTATGATCATTTGCAGTTGCTTTTCTCCCGGGAGTCATTTCAGAAAACCAAGGCTGCAAAGGAACATGTAATTGCAGGATGGGCGCCCAAGGTTAATGCATGAAGGTTGTCATTGGTGGCATAACTGATAGTTTCAGAAGAGATGAGAAGTGTTTTAACTTTTCTTCTCATAGTGTACCCAGATTTATTCGCTATGACTCCTGCTATTAGTAGAAATAATTATCTGCTTATCCTTAGTTGCATCTCTAGTCTCCTGGAGAATATATGCTCGTTATGTGGTTACATGACAGGTTCTTATTTGATTTTTCTACGGTCATGTCACCTTTGCATTTGTTCACCAAATTGATATCTCCTTTGTATTTGAATTGTAAGAGATACCTGGGCAACGGTTATTCCTATACCCAGGGCATCTGGGTGACCTGGAACTGTTGTAGTATCCTTGATGGGAGCAGCAAAAGTGTCATTGGGAATACAGAGTTTGGATAGTAATCATGCCGAAAGCAAGACCTGAGCCCCATATTTGAGGGTTAGAAATCATGCTTCATTGAAGGCTTTCAAGATGAACAAACTCAGAGATTTAGCGTCCATGGCCAAATTGTCGTGGCCGGTGATGGTAGAAGATCGAGGATCCCTTGTCATCAAAAAAATTGGGAGGCTGTTCAGGGTGGGCAGAGGGGGCAAGTGTGCTTTTCAACAGCATCCTGCTGTGAGATACCTGGAAATTATATGATTTCATTAATCAATTTTGTAAGCAATAGCATAGAGGATGTCAGATTTGGTGCAACGCCCTTGAACAGAAACTGAATCCTGGTTAACCAAATAATCCAACACATCAAAGAATACATTGAATGTACCACATCTAGTTGATCAGAGGCTCTATATTTGTCCTCAGAAAATTCCAACCAATCTTTCATTGAAGTGCCTCTAAACTCCCTTGTTTCCTACCTCAAGGGAGAAGCCTTCCAGCAAGCTTTGGCATGTTCTAAATGAAACAAAGTATGTACAACTGATTCCACATCTGAGAAACATAAAAAGAACACGAGGGAGATAGACAAGCATTCCTATCAAACAAGGCCTTATTTGTAGAATAGCTTCATATGAAGCTCTCCAAATGAAAGACTTTCTCTTGGGCAAGCAATTCATTCTCCAAACCTTTTTCCAGGATGATGAAGATGATGTGGAAGCGAGATGTGGATGAGGAAGATGTGCCCTGAACCTGATCACTACATATAACAATATAATAGGCAGATTTTACACTAAGACCCCTTTCTGCACCCACTCATCTTGGGTAGTATTGGAAAGTCAAGGCAAGGTCTGGATGGATAAACCAGGGGAAAGAGTGAATTAATTAGAGGTCTATTCCATTTCATTCTGGGCCAATCAATTAGGCCTGAATGGATTACTGCATTCAAAATCTGCCCAGAAGATATTTTTTAACATTCGAATATAAATGAAGATGCCAAAGAACTCTCACCAAACAGAAAAATTGAAATGAAGGGAAGAAAAAGGGAAGAAAAATATGCAAGAGATATAACCATAGGTTTGGTCAACACACACACCCAAAAATCAATGTGTGCAAACAGCAAAGAAGAGAAGGCTTCCAGCAAGCTTTGGCATGTTCCCAATGAAACAAAATGTGTAAAACAGATTTCACATCTCAAGAACATAAAAAGAACAGAAGGGAGATGGACAAGCATTCCTATCAAACAAGGCCTTAATTTGTGGCAATAGCTTCATATGAAGCTCTCCAAATGAAAGACTTTATCTTCGGCAATCAATTCATCCTCC
This sequence comes from Hakea prostrata, assembly GCF_041222555.1. Classification (NCBI taxonomy): domain Eukaryota; kingdom Viridiplantae; phylum Streptophyta; class Magnoliopsida; order Proteales; family Proteaceae; genus Hakea; species Hakea prostrata. The sequence goes on from NC_142601.1 coordinate 5,137,027, forward strand.
ATACCTTTTCCCAAAAATAGAAATGCAGGGAAGGGAAGAAAAAGATGCAAGAAATATAACCATAGGTTTGGTCAACACACACACACCCAAAAATCAATGTCTGTAAACAACAAAGAAGAGGAGGCTTCGATGTGTTCACAGATTGTGGAACTTCATATAATTGCTCGACTTTGGGGATGAATGCCAATTGGTAGTTAGTGGGTCATGACACTATTTATTTCGAGAAAACAACGAAGAAGAAGAGAGATCATTTTGAATTACAAAATCATCATGATCCTTACAAAACTGTACTGTCTTATCCTCAAGTTACGTTTAAAATCAGAAGAAATAATCAGAATACAAAGATGGAGCCTGGGAAAAAGGTTGAGATTGTGACAGCGCTAGAGGATGAAAGAGTTTGGCCCTTTGCCGGCGAGCCCACATCAATCACACACACACACAGAGAGACACAGATCGAGACACTCATTTGATCATCCCTTCTTCCCGCAGGTATGCATTTATTACTTGGAACACTAAGTTGTTCGTATATATTAGACTAGTTTCAGAGCCGGCATGTTTAAGATTTTAGCTCGCTAGCTCTTACAAACCTTACAAATTAAGTACTAGAACTAGTAAAACTAAGCAGTCGATCGATCGATCTTCGATCACTTGTTCATATCCATTTTTATTCTTGGAAATTGGAATATTGGAAGAAATATGCATGACTTAGTCGTCGGAATCTTTTTCGGTTGCAGATGGATTGGATAATATGCTCTGGATCATCTGGGTTGTCTCCTCTTCTGACATGCGATCTCCTCTTTTTCTGGTGTACTCTTCAAAGAATTCCTTGTTCTCTTTCTCTAACTCCTTCCATACTGTTCTCAATGAGATAAGAAGAAGGAGATAAGATAAAATATAGACTACAGATAATTGTTTCCTGTTAAAATATTCAAGCTAGAGAGAACGAGAGAGAGAGAGAGAAAGGGTGTGCTGACCAGTGGAGGTAATGACTGGTAGTATGTTTGCATGCTTAGAGAGAGCATCCATGCACTCTTCTTTGGTCATGTGGAAGAGAAGACACTTCTCTATAAGGTGGTGCACCTGCAACAAATATTATATATATGCATGATATCTAGCTAGCTAGCTTGGAGGATCAATCCCCAGAATTAATTTACTCATCATATGTATATGTATAAACGATCGATCTTATTGTTATTATGAAGCTGGGCTAGCTGTTACCATGTGGATATACGATGCTGAGGAGTCACCCATGATCTTGGCAGCGAATTGAATTGAAGGGAAACTTGTTCAGAGAAAACTGTAGCAGAGGAATCAATATATGGATCTGAGAAAGAAAGAAGAAGGAAGAAAATGCAAGCAAAGAGAAGTTGGGAAGGAAGATCTGACTAGTTACCCAGTTAGGACCTATAGAAACATTCTACCCACAGTTAGCCGGTTTATATATTAGGTGAGCAGAGTGGGTTTTACATTAGCATTAGCTATTAATCGAGAGAGAGAGAGATAATGAAGGAACTAGGTGGGGTCAGAAGTCCCACGTGGGAGATAAAAGATAATTGGTGCAGAAGGGATTAGAGGATTTACGTCGAGCACCATGCACCCAATCTTCACGTGGAACGTAGGGCCTCCAAAAACACTGCTACAGTAGAGAGAGAGAGAGAGAGAGAGAGAGAGAGAGAGCGTGTCACCGTGTCAGTACGAAAAAAATGACCCTTCTTGGTAGGTTAGTGCTTCTAACGTTTGTGGTGACTAAGATTGAATTGGACATCATCTAGACTTCATTAGACACTTCAAAACACCTTTGCATATATTAGCCATTTAAGTGTAAATAAAAACTGGTTTTCTTTAAGATAAATCCAACCACGTGTTATGGTCATTATGGTTCAAGCCAATGAATCGGAGCAGATCATTTGGCTGAGGGCTAAAATCTAGTCCAAGATGATTCGTCTGACAATTCTCGGAATAGGTACCAACTGAGAAGTTACAAAGAAGAGATATTACTTCTCGGATACATAGTTATCCTCATATGACTTCTCGGCAAGAGTAGCACGGATAAAATATTCAGCATATCTTTATTCAGACATCAATCACAGTATTTAATTCAGCATTAAATACCCCAAAAACATTAAATGCTCTTTGGTGACAAAGAAACTTCTCACTCGATCCAAACTTGACTCGAGTATTGCATCTATCTTATTTATCCCTGCAACTATGGTTAGGTGTCACATCAAGATCAATCTGACGCTAACCTCTTGATTAAGCAACAAAGTCTCCAACTGACGTGAAGATCATACTATCTAGCTTATTGCACAAGCCTCTCTAAAAAGTCGTCTCTACCCTCCATCTCATTAGATAAGTATCTAAGGGTGTGAAAGCGTCCACTATCTCTTTAGGTATGGATATATCAGCTATATAACCCATCACTATGCCTGAACAATGGTAAGATAGGAATACTACAGCCATTACTCTCCTGCATTTTCCTTCTAAAGAACATTATCTTCTTCATCTCTTTGAGTATTTATTCCTCAAAAAAAGTCTCTGGTTTTCTTACCTGAACTGACTTAATCCTTGGAAATGGCTTTCCGTCCCCAGAGACGGCCCATTCTCACCATTGTTTTAGTCTAAGGAACTAGATCCGGATCAAGAGCGAACCAAGGAGACTCCGGTACATTTTTCACCACACCACCATGTGAGCAACACTAGCCTAGTAAAATCCGATGCTGCTCATTCACTCTTGTTTGCATTCTGGCCAGTGATCCAGCTACCTGTTGGGTTATGAAAAACCTACCGAATAGAATAATCAACAAATAAGAGAAAAGAAGAACACAAGAATTTACGTGGAAAACCTTTAAAGGAAAAAAACCACGGGCAAGAGAGAAAACTCCACTATAGATAAAGAAATATACAAGAGGGAAGATTTTGGGATGAATTACATATGGAGGGGATGCATCCTTTTATAGCATCTCCCCATCCTACCTTCTCCCCCGTCTACCTAAACTGGGACTAAAACTCTCAACAAACTCCCAATTCTTTATGATGTGGGATAACAACTCCTACTTCTACTAGATGTGGAACTAAGACTATACAACACTACCCTCTCTCTCTAGTGACCACTCAGAACGCTCTAGGCTCGCGAAGAAGAGGCAGCGAAGAAAGGGGGGGGGGCGGGCCCCCGGCCGGATGAAAAGAAAAGCCAACGCAGCTACCCTCCTCTCTCCCCCCCTCCTAGTGACCACTCAGCAACAGCTCTACATATCTCTTTCTCTCACCCTCGCTCTCTGAGGTTGATGTGGTTTGGAGCATGAATGAAGAGTGCAAAGTACGAAGAAAAAAGAGGGTGACTGGGCCACTAGAACCGGAAATGATAAAATGAAAAGCCAAACGTTTCAAACATGGATATAGTAGGGCAAGGGCATGTTCCAGATTTCAACTTTGTTTCCTTTCCTGAATAAATTTCCTCATGATTTTTTTGATTGATTGAGGGACACCGTGCCACCAATAGGCACTCACCCTTCATAACTCAAGATAGTTTGGGAAGATGACCTAATTTTTCTCTCTACTTTGATTAACTGATTGACCCCAATGGACCCAATTACTTACTATGACGAACCTGAACATCCATGTAGGCCATGCCCCATGACTAAAATCGGTTAAACTTGCATAAAAAGAATAATGAAAATACATCTTCTTCAAATCTTAAAAGAAAAGATAATACCCTAAAATATTCAAAGGATGATCTTAACTTACATTGTTGTTCTTGGATTTAAATTCTTAATACTTGTCTATGCAGAGTTGCTTGATTGGTACCATTCATACTTCTTAGTGAAGAGGTTGTGAATACGATCCTTGCTGATGGCATATATAACATTCCCGTCACTTATATATAAAAGGTACCTTTATATAAGAAAAAGATTCCTTGATGCCACATGAATATACTTGCAACAAATAAAAAAATCAATTATAAATCAAAGCACCTCCCAATTATTTGAGAACTTCTCAGTTTCTGAATAAAAACAAACGGTTGAATTGTCGCCTTACAAATATATGGAAACAATTTTATTGTACCGTCTTTAAAACAGATGAAAGCTGTTTTTTCTTTTTCAGCATTTTATGAAGGCACTTGGCCGGTGGGGAAAAAAAGTTCAAGATTTTACAAATATATGGAAATAACTTTATTGCCTTACATTTTTCTGTTTTTTTTTTTTTTTTCACTTAATTTAAACCGACACCGATATGGATTAATTGCACGGTTCAGAATTATTTTGGATAATTTCTCGAAGTAGTGTTGCTCCTGCATTTTCAACCTTCTTTGTCGACCCGTAGAGAATACATCAAACCGTGAAATTTCCTATAGATCCAAACAAAGTACCAAACTGCTACTAGGGGAAGAAGCATAAGTGCCAAAACTTATTGTAAGGTAGAATTTTTACGAATGATATGTGTAAACGGTGAAAGTATCGTGTACCTTATAGCTTTACCTGGCAAGAACCGATTACGGCAATCTCAGAGAAGACATATCCCTCTCTGCTTCAATTTTTGCTGTAGTCTTTTAATCGGTCTAAACTTGATTTCAGTGTGCTAACTATTTAGACTGATTTAGTGGTTATTGGGAGGCCCGCTCGAGCGAGTTCTGCAGAGTAAGCAGCGTCAGCACTCGGCCAGCCTATAACCCCTCCATAAATTCTTGCGCACCAGAAGGTTAGCGCGGCGAGCAGCTCCCGCCACTCGCTTTGTTTTCCTTACTCATTAGTTTAAGGCAAGTTTTAATTTTCCACGCCCCTTGTTTATATATGCCGCTGATCCACGAGTGTTAGGTTTCCTCCCCGATGTGGGATTTGTGATTCAAACTTCACCTACAGTTTACCCATATTCCAGAATCAATCAGATGACCAATTGGCCTCCGCTCTGCACAATTGGTTGCTGCCTCTCACATCGCATATTTGAAAATTTGAAGTCTGGTCATCTCTTGCCAAAAAGATCTGATCTTATGGTAATTTAATTTGAGTTCTTAGGGGAGGTTGGTGTCTATATGGGATTCCCATGGAGATCCCACCTTTAATTCATTTTGTTAATATTTAGAAGTGGGTCTCACCCCTATTGTAGTGAAGAAGTATCAAGGGAGATTGACCAAAAAAAAAAAAAGAAAAGTATCAAGGGAGGACATAATCGAGAAAGAATTGAATTTTCCTTGAACCCTTTATCATCACAGGTGAAGAGAACTCCCACTCTCACCTACGTCTAATGTTCAGGGTGATGGGAAGGTAGTAGCTTGTACTACACAAGGAGATCTTCAACGATGAAAACTGCATGTCATTAGCCTCCTTATGAAAATTTTGTTCTAATGGATAACATGATCTGGCAACAATTTAGCAAAGGAGTTTCACAGGGGTACACAAGGGTCCCGACGACCCAAGGAAGGCTTGTGTGCAGGGATGTCTGATATCTCATTAACTTTGAGGATGTAGAAGAAAACAGAACCGTAGAAACCAAGAACAAGACACACACCAAGTGGTCAAAAGTCTCTGGTCCATTAGAGACTTTCTCTGGTTAATATATACTTGGGATAAAGTTCTAACCAGTCATGTAACTACTCTGTAGTTATCCATCTAATAATCAAATGGATGATATATAGTCACAGTATATTGAAACATCACTTCAAGCAACTTTACGGGAGAGTTCGAGTTCAGTTCCCCTCAAATTGAGCACAATACTGATGTTTTTCTCAATTGGTCGATGAAGATAGAAAAAGTCATGTACCATTCTGTCTCTTACATGATGATGCTCATGGCTATTTACATTTGTAGTACCCTTCATGATGAGTTGGAGTAAATTACCTTCGCATGATAACCAAATTGAGATGCCAAGGCCAAATTAAAAGTCCAATATAGATGTCTGGTCCATGAATCATCTCATAAAAAGCAGTGTAATAAAGCATCAATTCAATACTGATTCGTCCACAACCATAATTAGATGAATCTAGTTCATACAAAAAAATAAAAAATAAATAAAGAGCCTCGGGTCAATAAGGACCAAGGAGATTGACTCAGGAACAAATTTCTTAGAAGCTCCATTGCAAAATTCGGGCCTAGCCATAGCTGTAATATTTACAATCAACGAATTATTATACAATGTTTAACAACAAACGCTTTACAGTTTAAGGAAATGTAGAGCATTGCAATTTCACTGCAACGACCCAGCCTACAAGATTACAGTCAAATCACCATGTCCTGGTAAAGAACAAACAATGCATATGACACGAGCCCTGCTTGGACAAATCAAGTATTCCTACAATACTCAAGGTTTCTTCGACAATAGTGGCTCTGATTGAGGGTCTGACTCATCCTCACTTTGTCTCCATATCCTCTGAAATACACTTGGTTGCATTACAGGTGGTGATCGTACGACCCCTACTGTATTGTCTGTTAACAATCTTGCATCCGGGTCTCCCGACTCAACATCAAGGTTTGAGATGTCCTCCCCTGATTGTTTCCGTAATCGTTGAAACAAACTTAGCTTTCCTTCAGATGGTGAGTCCACCATCTTCGGTGTTTCTTGTGAGCTCCGCACTTGCTGAAGACAAACTTGAATAGCATCATGCAATCTCACAAAGAACCAGTCCTTTCCTATAAGCTCAATTACACCAGATCTGGCAAATGTAAGTAAAACTTCATGGTTGGGGTTGGCAATTGCTATCTGCAGAAGAACCCAAAAGTTTGAGTAACAACTTTACTTTTCTGACCTCATGTTCAGATAGTTGGTTAATGGTCATCCTACTACGTATCAAGAAAGATTTTTGACCTGTATGTTCCGAGATTTGTATTCCTGATGCAACTCTTTTAAAGCTTGTGCAGCACTGGAGTCTATATATGTAACAGCTGCAAGATGGTAAGAACAACAATTTGGATTATCAGACATTGGCGCCAACAAACATCATAATTCATATGGAGTACAACAAGCTAGTTAACAAGGTGCCCAAACAAGATATTGAAGAGCTTTAAGCTATAATAACCAACAAGAAAGCTGGTTCCCCTATCCTCTCTCGATTACTTAGAATTGGGGATTAGAATCTTGATTCATCTCAACTGATTTGCAACTAAAGGACACACACAGTAGGGGTCTGGTGACGGTCATAATTTACTCATCTACAATTGTGCTTGCCAAAAAATTAAAAACAAGAAGAATTTACAATCATGATTGCAAATGTGAATTATAAAGAAATAAAAAGGAACTGGCAACTAGTAGATTAATGAACAGACACATTAATAAGAAACCCAAAGAAACCAGACCATCAGCTTATTGCTACTGTAGTGATGTTGTCTGTACAAGACAGGCAATGACTTGTTATTCCAGTGTATGAATCATCTAAAATATAGGCCAATCAAGAATGCTACATAAAAGGGAACTCAATTCCAAATGCTCTGCACAAACATAGTCCAGGTGGTGGAGGGGCCCATTTTTTTACAGACTTACCCAGCAATTTTTGCTTAGAGGCTCTTTTGATGCCTTGACCTAGGCTACACCTGTGGTCCACCGACCATTGCGCCAAGGCTGCCCCTTCAAGAATGCTACATAAACATGAAAATATAGTTTATTCATGGGCCCTCATTATGTAGGGCCTGTACTGCCTGCAGCTACAGACTTGTATGCAGAAGCCCCTATCGAGACTAGAGCAGTAAATTGAACATTATTGCTAGAGAAGTATCCACAGAGCCTGGTTAACAAACATTCAGTCATGATTTCAAAATTTAGCTTGTCCATATGTACAGCTGAAAGAATGTAGACTGAAGAAAATCACATGGTAAGACATACTGGGAAAAACTGTAAAGATGGTGCAAGCTATAATACCTGCACTGATGGATGTTCTATGCCATCTGTGTTAGGGATACGTCTATAAAGTATGATGGTCAGAATGATGGGGAACACTTTGGACTTTCTTTTTTTTAGGTGAATAAATAATCCATTTCCAAAGCCCTGAAGGTGAGAAAGGGGAAGGGAATACATTCTTCGTAGGGGGGGGGGGGGGGGGAAGGGAAAATAATACAGAAAGATCCCAGTCTCTAAGAGTTTGACCTCGAAGGCAGAAAAAGGAAGGTACCTATATCCAGGAAACATTGATGTGTCTTTTCCTTGAGGAGTCTAAAGAAGGCTCACAGGGGGAGCATATGTAGCCTAGAGCTGATATTTTTGACGATGCCGGTTGAAATCAAATCAATGCATCGAGAGTTGGATGTCCATTTCTGAACATTCCTCTCCATCCCAGTACGGAAAACAGTGACCCACAATACTAGCTTATCAACGGTACCAGAGACTGAATAGCCAGAGAAAGATGGAACCAGCCAAAGCCCTTCCCTGTCAAAGGGGGGGGGTGTCTACTAGAGGACCAAATGAATGAAAGCGCTTTAATCCAATTAGAACAGCTTAATAGGCAAGAGGGGAAAAAAGTGTGCAACATCCTCTACAACATTCAAACAGAGGGTACAATAAGGAGTGACCTGGATATGGTGGTGGAGAAGGAAAGATTGGCTTGGGAGGCGAAGGTTAAGAGTACTCCAGGCAGTGATGGAATGATGAGGGATATGATATTTAAACCAAAAGTTGTGCCAAAGGACTGTGGGTAAGTGAGGCGTAACAGAGTGCGAAGTTGAGGACGAGGAAAAAGTTCCACTGTGGGAAGGGAGTTAACAATAACTTATCCTGGAGGATTTTTTTTTTTTTTTTTTGGGGTGTTGGGGGGGGGGGGGGGGGGAGGGACCCACAGCTACAAGAGGAGGAGGAGATAGTAGCAGTATTAGGGATTGAAGAGGAATGGTAATACAGATTCACCACCAGACTAGGCTTTGTTTCTTAAGAAAAAGTCCAGGGTTGGGTTACATATGTATTGGCCTTTAGTCCCATGGCTTTGCTTTTTGTAGGGCACTATATGGACTAATTAGGTTGAGCATTAAAATAACTTCAACACATTATGGTTTTCTTTACCCAAAAAAGAAAACAATATGGTTCAACTTAAGTTAGATGCGACTAGCACATGACTAATTAATAGAATGTAATTAAGACTTTATTTTGAGTATATTTTAGTTTCCTTGACATTTAAGTTACCTAATAGGTTAAGGATTGAGTTAAGCCGTTCTTTTTAGTATAAGAGTGATTTCTTAGCCTTTTACTTTAGGTTTTAAACTTGTAATATGTACTATCACCGAACACGGATTGGATTAATCAAATTGCTCTGCAAACTGCACTGCCTCCTTCATTGTGTGAGAGTTTCAGTTTAGCGTCTAATATCTAAGTTAAAAAAGGGATTAGTTTTTTATCCTTGTGGTGGTAAAGTGCCCAGGGCATTCATTGGTGTGATTGGTTGGACAAATCAACCCCTCAACCATGTGAGGCAGAGCTTCAACTAAAATGAAGAAAACCTTCAAGGTTCAAAGTTCAGATTTAAGTCTTCACCAATTTCAGCCATTAACAAGCTGCTTTCAAGCTAATTCAGCCCTACTGTGAGTTAACTGCATTACCCCAATCCCAAATTCTGCTCCTATCCTTCTATATTTCAATCAACCCACAGCGTCCATATCCTCCAGACTTGAAATCCATTAAAGGTCACATTCACAAATCCAATTTTAGTCAAGTTTCAAGTTCAAAGAAGATGTAAGTTTAAAAACCTGCATTTATCTCTTAGAAGATCATAATGTTTATTGTGAGAATTCTGCCGGCCAAATCTAGCTGTTAAATGCTGCTGAAAGTTTGAATGAATGTTCTCCTAACCTAAGAAAAACTGGATCCAAGTTTCATACCCACCCACCCAACTGAATGCCTGAAAGTTACCCTTTTACTCTTCAATCCTATTTCTAATGTGAATCCTCCATATCTCCAGAGTCCAGACTCGACAACCTAATTTTGTTCTTACTTCCAACATATATTCTACCATGCATCAACTTGACATAGCCCCACCATCAACCCTAACGTAGCCCTCAAGTTAGCATGCACCTTATTCTGAACTATTCAAGTTTGGCTGGCATATACAAGGTCCTGGTTAACTGGATTCTTGTTGATCCTTTTCAATCTGGGACTAAATCAAATAGATTGAGCAGGCACCAACCAGATTCTTAAGAATACTTAGAATGTGTTCTGGGTCAAGCCAGCAGGATCTCACATTACCTTTAGCAATCACCAAAGAGGTGGCATCGGGGGCTAAAGGGTGAAGGATTAGGATTTTGCTAGAGAACCATGAAGGATTGAACAAAATGGTGGCAGATCAAATGGAATCAGATTTTAGAGGATATATATAGACCCAATTAAATCAAATGAAGTCCTACATGGAAGAGATCTCCAAATTAGCTTAAGGAGGACTGCAATACTATAGTCAAGTATTCTGTGAATACCTAGGCCTCCTTTAGATTTAGGCGAGCAAATAGAAACCCAATTAATTGGATGTAATGATTTGGAGGTTTCCTTTCTATTCTAAAGGGAACCAAAGAAAAGAGATCCACAGCTTTGATTGTGGATTTGAATGAGCATAGACACCACACCCATAAATGCAAGATTGAAGGACAAATTTGATCAACACTATTCACCCCCTCCCCCCCCCCCAAAAAAAATAATAATAATAAATAAATAAATAAAGAAGAGATGATTAACACTAATCTACAAACCCTCCAATTAAGTATCTTGGGCTTCTTATTAAGTATGATGGCCCCATATCCCTAGGGGGAAAGCAAGATACTTAACAAGAAAGGACCCAAGAGAGAAACCAGTAAGAGGGAGGAGGGAGGCAGTGATAGACTTTAGATACCCCAGAGAGGAACATTTTAGATTTTAGGAGATTGATCCAAGACCTAAAAGGGATTTAAAAGGCTCAGAGGACACAAAGGTGGCTAGGGAAGAGTGCTAGGCTTTGCAAAATGATAATATGGTCAACTGCAAAGACAAGTTTGGAGGTTTATAGGCTCACATTTAGGGAGGGCGAAAACCAGGTGTTGGTTTGTCCTGCTCGGATGCCTCTAGACAGGACCTCTAAGGTAAGAGATAAGAGGAAGGGGGAGAGGCAGCAACTTTGATGGATACCAACATTAGAGGAGAAAAACCCATATGGAGAGCCATTAACAATGACCAAAAGGAAAGGGAAGAGAGACAAATTTGAATTCAATGGACAAAGGGGAGGGAGGGGTGAAAGGGTTTTTGGTTCAGGATGTCACAAATAAAGCCCCATCTAAGGAGTTGAAAGCTTTGTAAATGCTATTTTCAAGAGAGCCACAAGGGGTGATTTTCTGCACAAAGAAAGCTATTGTTGATAGTATTTCTACCTGGGATGAAGGCAAATTGATTGGGGCAAACAAGCAAAGGAACAATCAGTTGAAGCCTATTAACCGGGATTTAGCAATGAATTTGTAGAGAAGGTCGTGTAGAGGGAGATGGGCCTAAAATCACAGAGGGCAGAGGCATACATCAATTTCGGGATGAGGGAAAGAAAGGTTTGGGGGATATGTAGTGAAGTTGGTTGATGTTAACTTGTTAAGGAAGAAGCTATGAATAGATTTGACAAGTCACCCTTGATGACATCTCAATTAGTTTAGATGAAAATTCATATTGAAACCATTGAGGCCACCAGCACGATTGGACCTGTGACTTTCCGAGAAAGAACAACCTCGAAGATTTAATATGAAAGGGGCTATATTGAAGAAGGATGGCCAAAAGAGGAGAAGACAAACTCATAGATGAGATTATCAGGGAGAGGGAATAGGAGAAGGGGAAGGATTGAAGAGAGAGTTGAAATGGAAGATGGCTTCCTTTATTATACCTATGACAGAAGAGATGTGGGTGCCATCATGAGCCAGAAGTAAGGTGATGGAATTAGAGTTTAAAAAAGCTTCCAAGGAATCATGGAAATAAGCCATGTGGGAGTCTCTGAAGTCAAGCCATTTAATGCAGGATTCTTGACAGAGAAAGTTACTTTTGGGCAAGAGAGCAAAGTTCAAAGAAATTCTCTTTTCGTCCTCAGTAAGGAGATGATTGAGTAGATCTGATTGGAGTTGGCCTTGAATCAAATAGATATCAACATGGCAAGAAGATGTTACCGAAGGAGGAAGAATCTCAGGCTTCGAGGGAAGCCATAGAATTATGAACTTTTTTGCAAAAGCAAGAAGAGGAAGGGAGAAGTAATGTACATGTTTGTCCCAAGCTTACTAGACAGTGGAGGAGAATTGGGTGGGAGGTCTACGTTTCAAAGAATTTAAAGACTCGGGGACAACCAAGGAAAAAATTTCGATCCATATGGTAATTTCGACCTTGAAAAAGGTTGAAATTTCCATGTTTCGGTCAAAATTTCGACCGAAACTGGATACTTTTTATCTGACTCTTGAAAAGTCAATTTCAAGCCTCAAATGCACTCAAATTGATTTGGATTTTTGCATACTTCCTATTTCAAGCATAATAAACACTATAGAACTAGTAGTTTACTAAAAAACTACTGAAAATGTAACATCCAAGTATCCAACATTCCAAGTATATAGTACATGAATCAGAGAAGAAGCGGGAATGTTATTACTTACAAGTTAGTGAGTTACAAGTCTATTCTATTCAAGCCTCAAGGTCTCCCTCTTCCGTCTGCACCCCATACAAATGACAATACAACTCCCATGATGTTTGCCCCATATAGTTTTGGACATAGTCAACAACTGCATCTCTGTACGTGGCCTCATCCACATGCAAAAAATTTCCTGACGGTGGGAAGTTGTGAATCTCCAAAGGAACTGGTGGTGGTGGGCCTTGTGGCTGTGGAATAGTGTGGAAGATCTGCTTAACAAATGAAAGAGCACCCTGGCTCTCAGGACTAGGAGAAGGATAAGGATACTGATAAGGTCCCAGTGGCTGACTCCGATAATCGACAGTGGGAGGGACACCATAAGCTCCATAGGCTGCTCCATAACCATAAGGCTCCACTAGTGGCTGACTGGCCTGACCTTGAATTTGATAGCCAGGAGGGACACCATATGGTCCATAACCATAAGTCGACTTGGTAGAACCAATATGAGGAAGTTGGTTACTCACCTTGCAAGATTTGAGAAAATGCACAAATGGAGGAGCAAATCAAGGTTTGAAGGAAATGAAATACTAGAAATTAGGTGTAGAAGGGGATGAAAGCAAGAGAAATCAGCAAAAATTTCCAAAGGAGGTCGAAATGCAGAGGGCGATATTGCTCGGTAGGTCGAAATAGCGTCAATAGGTCAAAAAGTGGTTCGGTTTGGACACTTTATAAGTTGCGCAGGTAACATTTTGGCCTGATATGGTATCGGGCCGATATTTCGACTCGTATCGACCGATATATATCGGTCTATACGAAACGATATAGATACTTTTTGTTCCTACTACTACATTTCGTTTCGAATTCAAAAAATGCAGACATATCGATCGATATTTCGACCATATCGATCGATTTTTGTTCCATGGGGACAACAAAGGTGTAAGGTTGAATATGAAGGTGGCAGGACTACGATAAAAAAGGCTTGAATGGAAGAAAATTGGCATAGGAGTCAGGGAGAGCTGAAAACCAAGCTCCACTGCTAAGGAATCATCAATTTTATAGGCAACCAAACCAACGCCAATTCTAATTTTATGCTACATTGGAGAGGAGCCAGTCTGTCTGAGGTCATCAAGGTTGCTATCTTCTAGACAATCACTGAAAGCTTTAAATGAAGGACAGACTTATTCTGGGAGTTCTCTTATCTTCTTTATATACGATGGGGGATTAAATCATGTATAAAGAAAATTCAAAGACTCCTAGATAAAACTAGTAACTAGGATAATAATTCTAAAAAGGGAATTAATAAATTATAAACCAAATATCCTATGCATCTAATTCATCAAATAAATAAAATAAAATAAGCAAGACATCATTTCCAAAATAACATAAATTCCTAAATTTTTCGAGACCTATGCACCAAACTATACCCCTTTAACCTTGTTTTGGAAGCCCAATTGGGTTTGGGTTGGTCCTAGGGCAGAGTATTTGCATTACCATCATAAGCTAAATCAAATGAACTCATGCTTGAACGAGGAGTATTTAACAGCTTAGGCCAATGGGCATGGACTGTGACCCAAGATTTGTTTTCACTAAAAGCCTGCCAATTAATGAATCTGATGTTTCTAGATTTGTATTGTAAAATTTGTGGTCTTCGCATGCAAACACTTGAAAACTAATGTCACCTTAGTCGCCTAGGCAGTCACCTTGTTGATGTTACCTTAAATCCATGCCTCTTTCAACACCATGGGTCACCTAGACATGGTGACAATTATGGTTGTCTACAAGTAAGTTCTATACAGTGAGGACTTACGTGACATCTCTATAATCACAAAATGAACTCTTTCAACTTCTGGTCCACGTCTACTTGATCCATCGGTATTGTGCTCATATTCTCGCAGCCTGAGAAAGGAAAATTAGGTTCAATTTTTCACCACAGAAAAAGGGAAAGAGAAACGAGAAATCTCTGCAGAATACTGAGGATCTCAGGTTGATAATTTATTCAGTTTAGAGAAGCATCAATCTTCACCTATCTTTTATGTAGCTTGTATTTGCAAAATATATTGGTGCATCAATCCGAACAATCACTATCCCATTGTAAGTGTATGCTTCAGGAAACTGCTGGATGTTTCTATAGACAGTGGTCCCAGGAAGACGGCCCAAAATAGCTGCAGTAAAAACCATAAAGAGCTTGTAAAAATATGAATATAGCATAATTAGTGAATGCTAAAATTTGAATGATCAATAACATATTCTGAAGTTTCTCATATGGACAACATATAGACAAGGACCATTACAATGGACACACTGAGAGGGAAACAAACAATTGGGAACATCAATATACAGCACAGTGAGAATGGTTCAGCTTTTGGATTTCACTATTGAGTCTTAACCTCATGATTCAAGAAGTCTACTCACCAATATGTGGGTTTGCTGATTCGTGGATGACAAATGCAAGAGAGAAGCCAACCTACAATACAAAATTCCTGCACCTTAGATTAATAAAAGTTAACCAGTAGCACACTCTTTTCTTGTTTAAGTATACAGAGTAGGTGAGCCTCAAGTCACAAGAACCGAGACCCAGCTCACTACAGGCCACTTCATTTCCTACAATTTAAATCGATGAGGAAAATTTCTTCAAAACATGTAAAGATTTTGATTTTTTGAAACCAATCACACTAGAGGCCACGTTATCTCTCACAATTAAAACTGATGAGTTTCAGAAGGCTCTTTCAGGAAATAAAAAACAAACTTCACGAGTATGATAATTTTCAGATTTCCTTCAGATCATTCTAGTGGGTATCGGTTTGGCTTGTAATCATCAATTCTTCATGGCAGGTGGACTTTATATTATCATCTCTAAAGCATAGGTTACTAATAAGTAGCAAACCAGAAAGTGGCAGGCAGTATCAATATTCAATAACTATATAGTTCACCCATAAAAAAAGAAGAAAAAAATTATATTGACCTGAAGAAAAATACCCTTTTACCTCACCCTTAAATCACCAAGGCCCATTACTGAGAACCAAACAACACCAAACTCCCAACTGTCATCTTCAACATTTCTTTTCTCAAACATATACATCCAAATGTAGAACCAAATCCTTTAGTATTTTTCTAATATTTTTCTCAATGCAGAAGCTACAGCTTAAACTTGAACAACATTTCAATTTAAAAGTTTACGTGTTTTCCTTTCTTGTTCTCTTTCATTCTTTTTAGTTGCACTAAAATAAGGCCATTCAGCAAAAGGCAGTCTAAGTGATTAGGAACATAGTTGTCTTGGTATCTAGGCAATTTGTAGTGGGCAGCAGCTGCAGTCTTATTTCAGGGTGCCTCGCAATGGTTTAAACAATATCAAAGCAGTTTTTGGCACTTATTTATGCCAAATATCATTTGAGTTAATGACTTCAGATACCATTCATAAATTAGCAATACACCCTCTCTGTATTTTGCTCAAAGAGAAATCTTGAGAGAGCATAAATACACTTTGAATTGTATTGGGATCACAAAGGACTGTCAGAAAGTTGATATTTTGTTTTGAAAACATAATTGGAAGTTCATAACCTGGAAAAAGTTGATTAAGAGGCACATGATTTGAATAAAATTACAAGATTCAGAATGGAGTGGTGCTGGCCATGTCGATTACCCTGTTTCACTTTTCTTTTCTCCCTGTACATATTTCAATAATTAGCTGGCTCATTTTTCAGCCATGTTGACATTTAGTTCATTCAATGGAGCTAATTTTTTTCCAACTTGACCAAATGGTCACAGGATTGTGAGGAAACAGCCTCTCCACAAATTGGGGGTAAGGTACATGCATCATGACCTTCCCAAGACCCCACAATGGCAGTAGCTTTATGCAATGAGTGCACAAAATTTTTTTTCCATGGTTGTCAAGGTGACAAAGCAACACCAGGTCGTCTTGACCCAAAAAAAGGGCCTAGGCGCCTAGGCAGACACTTTGACAACCATATTTTTTTCTATTTCAACATTTAGCTTCAGTTTCTCAAACTAATGTCCAAGAATGGACCTTGGAAATCTGTAAAAGAGAGCATGAAGAGATTTCAGTGAGATATGACAACTCAAACAGACCAGGATACCAAAGTCTTTCTGAACTCAATCCATAGAAGAGCCACCCTTGAAGGCATCTTTAGATTTCCAGACTCTTGGAGGAAAAAGTAGAATCAAAAGAAAGCCAAATAACAAAAAGGGAAAATTACATATAAACCCCCTGTGGTTGTAATCAATTACATCTACTACCCCTAAAGAAAAAATCAATTATAGATGCCCCCTCCTGTTAAGAATCGAAAGCCATAAATGGACAGTTCTCCTAAAGCAATAAGGGGGCATTTGTAATTGATATTTTTTCAGGGGCAGTAGATGTAATTGATTGCAAACACACGGGATCTATATGAATAATCAAACTAGAAGGGAAAAAATTATTATTGATGCCCACTGCATAAGACTAGAATTTAGAATAAGAAATCTCAAATTTTTTTCTCGATATTGAAGATACAAATAAACCAATAAAAATTTTGACCAGGCAACACAAAAACTTAAAAAGGCCTAATTTTCATTTTACATATCTAACACCAGAACGCCTCTCAGAAAATTCTCATAACTAAAATAAATAGAATTTCTCCTCAGGCTCAATACAACAACAACAACAATAAGCCTTGTCCCAACTAAATGGGGTCGGCTACATGGATTCTTGCCCTCCAATCAGTTCTATTCGAGGCCATGCTAGATACAAGGCCTAAGCTATACATATCCTTTCTCACCACTTCTCCTCAGGCTCAATGACAAAGATAAAAGGCCAGAAAAGAAATTATTTTTTTACAATGGGAAAAACAAAAACTGCACCCAACCAACCAAGCCTAACAACAAGCTAATCGCGTTGACCAGCTCTCTCAGCCACATTGGTAATATGGCAACACATAGACAACATTTTAGAGAAAATTTTCAGTATGGTTTTAAGCCAGATTACTCTTGACTTATTCCAGTTTCATTTTCAGTCTCCTGTAAGTATAAGAAGTGACTTCTCGGAAGTTGCTCCGTTGATATCCATTGTTGTAGCCCTTTCTTAAGTGCTCAAGCTTTTGAGACAAGTGGAATAACACCATTTCAGAGATAAGAGGTCAGGTGTTTTGTGTTGTACACTGTTATACCCTCCCATGCCACGTGATGCTGTCACATGAAGAGCCTTCTAGATACGGACTGCACATTGTTGCAGTTTCTTCCAAACCACTCAAGATTTTAGGATTAACAGTTGTAACAGAACCAAATAATTTTTGGCATTTCATGAGCATGTCTTGAGGAGTTGAGGTAATATGACTATATCTAACATGACAAGTTCAATATGAAGTAATTGAAACAAATTAATTTATTCTCTGAACAGTATAGTGATCCAGAAAATTGGATATATCTAAAAAGTAAAATTTTGCTATTGGTTTATTATCTATCTGGAAAATTGTTGGCTCATTGGTTGCATGTGCAACTTTAGATGTACTGAAATAGGGACTTAAGCACTATAAAATAGCAACATCCCACCAAGAATTCCATGGCCACAGCAACTTAAGAAGACCTCTTGTACATTGCATTAACAAGCAGAGAAATATGGCAGGGGCAAAAAGTAATATATGTATATATACCAACTCTTTAGCCATAACAAATGAAAAGATATAAAAAGGAACTGAACAAATAACAAGGAAATGTGTTAGGAACCCGTGAAGGCCCTATCAAAATGGTAAAGAAGACATATATGAAAAAGTCCTCAGGAGTTTTAAGTAAATTGATAACAATTCATGCTATTTCATACTTGATGTAGCAAAATTTGTCCAATCTTACCCCCAAAAGGACACCAATCTCAATACCGAGAAACAATGTCGCAATGCAAGTAATGGTCCAAAGAAGGAAATCTTTTTTGTCAACACGCCATAAGAAAATAGCTTCATCATAATCCAGCTGAAATAACAATCAATAAGAGAAAATAGTAACAATGAGTTATTCCTGTTATCGGCAAATACAGAATTCTTTGAACCACAATGTCATAAAAAGTAACTAAAGTTGAGGTTAAAGAATCCAAACTCATAAATTCCTATTTTATTTGTTCAAAGTTTTGTGATTATCCGGGGAAGGAGGGAAAAAAGAGAGTAAAGATCATACTCGTAAGGAAAGGGATTTGATAGTATTGATCTTTCATTGTAAAAGCAAGCTAGGGCATGTTTAGAGAATATGGTTCAAGAAATCAAACTTGAGGCCCAATGCGCTACCCTAAAATCCAAGTTGGGACGAGCTCAGCAAAATTAGATTTATGTAAAATAAGTATATAATATAAATTAGAGTTCAATTACAGTCACTAGGTTGTAACCACTACGATGAACTAAAAATCTATGAACTCGTAAATCAGTCATAAAGATTAATCAATCATCTATTTCATATAAAACAACTTGAATAAACATTAGAAATATTCAAATTATATTCTCTTGGATGTGCTTGAAAGTAGGCTAGATTGGTGGTAGATGCAGGCTAGATATAGCAGCAATAAACTGCAAGGGCAACTCCAACGAATTTTCCAGCAGACATCAATCAATATCTTGAAGAACTGAGCTTTCAGTAGCAAAATATAGGAACTTGATCAAGCTAGCATGAGTTCTTGTCTTGATCAGATTCTAAGTTCTCTTGTGTGTCAAGTTTGTTTGAAATTTAGTCAAACCTAGATGACGAATTGAGATCTCAAGTTATTTACAAGATACCTTGCAAGTAGGAAAAGTTTTTAAATTCGTCATTGAATTCATCTCACCTTTTCAAAATAGCAAGATATGTCACAACATCTCAACTAGATATCTAGCGAGTTCTTAATCTATGCTAGATTTTGGGATAATAGTTCTTTTGATGTAAACTGTTTCTTGGGGTTGCATAGGGCCTAGGGTTACTAGCCCAATACCCTATGGCCCCTATTGAACTAGGGGTATTTTGGTCATTTCAATAAATTCCGTGGAGTCCAAGTTCAGGGTCCTTTTTTCTTTTTTGGATGAATAAATAATTATATTAAACAATGAGAAAGCAAGAGAACAAGGTCTTTAAGCAAAAGATCGAAAAGAATAACTAACACCCCAAGAGACAACAATAAGCTTGTTCCTTGGGGTATCATCAACCAGGGGATGGGGGATAGCTAACAGTTTAGAAGATATATCAAAATAGATGGCATTCCAAATCCTGTCTATAGAGCGGGATTTAGAGGTCCATCCTCGAAGATTGTGCTCCCACCATAAGGATGGATAGAGGCACAATACACTAGCTTACCAATCCAATCGCAAATGGAAGTACCTGAAGAGTTTCTCAAAATCCATGACCAATCATTGGTAAACCTGAAGGAATGCTTAGAACGGAGCCAAATGGAAGCTAAGTTTTTTCCCCAGATAGATTTGGAGAAAGGGCAAGAAAAGAAGAGGTGTTCAAGATCCTCTAAACCGTTCCAACAGAGGGCGTAATTGGGGTTAGCAGGGATGTGGCGGCCCAATAAGGAAGGATTGGGTGGGGAGAGCATGATTAAAGGCCCTCCAAAGGGTTAGGGAAGGACAGGGGATGTAGCCTTTGAACCAGACCAAGGGGGGCCAAGAGATTTAGGGTTGTGGGCTTGGAGGAGATTCCAAGCTAAGGTCGTGGAGAAGGTTTTGGTGGGGGAAGGGAGCTAAACAGTAAGGTCACAAGTGGAACGAGAAAGAGGGGGGAGAGATTCTCAAACCTGTGTGAGAATGGGGAGGGGAGCTGGGATCCAAGTGCCATTTGAGATGAAAACGGACATGGGGGTGGTTTTGAGGATACAGGTATCATAGATAGTGCAGGGACCAAAGTGGATAAAGAGAATACCCATCGGATGCCACCGTAGTTGTCAAAGCGTCCGCCTAGGCGGCAAAGCGGTTTTTAAGCCGCTTAATTTCATACTGATTTTTTGCTTCTTTTTTGCCTAGGCACTACTGCCTTGTGCGCCTTATTACCGCCTAGACGCTAAAGCAGCCGCTTTTTTTACATTTTGTAATTTGTACAAATTATTTTTTCTTACTTTCTTTTAATCATAATTTATTCTACAAAGCCATATATAAATTTATAGAGGTGAGTCATTTCAGAATCAAGGCCCAATTTGCAAATGAACTCTGAGGCCCAAAGTGTCTGTCGGCAACAGAATGTGAAGCATGAGCCATACTCAACATTGATAATCAATGTATCATTAAATAAACAATGACTTGGAAATCAGAATAATGAGATCTATTAATTTATCATGTAGGCACTGTTTGGTTAAAAAAAAAATGGATACATCAATTTTGATTCCAATTCAAATATTATTCATGTATATTTAAGAAAAAAAGAAGTTAAAAATAATTTCACTAAACAATATATGAATAAGATTGTTGAATGTTTGTTTAGCTTATTATAAAAAGTAGTTTAAAAGTAGTTGTATTAAAAAAATTAACCCAACCACTTTAGTCGCTTTATTGTCGCTTATACGGAGCCCCAATCGCTTTGCCGCTTTGACAACTATGGATGCCATGGGTCTAGCCAAAAGGATGTGGAGGAGCCGGAGGAAACCGGGGTAGATATAGCAGAGATGGTGCGGGGACACAACAAGAGGATTTTCCTCCAAACCCATGAAGGGTTGGAGGGCATTGAAACAGTCCAAAAGGAATCGAATTGGAGAAGGTAAGAATAGACCCACTTAACAATTAGCCCAGATGGAATCATGCTACGAGACAATTTTCCAGATGAGCTTGAGAAGGCATGCTAGGTTAACATCAGAGATCCAGCAAATTCCCAGGCCTCCTTTAGTGGTAGGACAACAGATGGACGATCAACTGACTAGATGGATGAAGCACGAGGCTTCCTACCCTTTCCAAAGGAAAGCACAAAACAAGGATCCCATAGCATGGATGGTCGATTTGGGAATGGAGAAGATTCTGCACAAGTAGAGATATGAAGATTGAAGCACAGAACAGATGAGGACCACTCTGCCAGCAAAAGACAAAAGCTTGCCTTTTCAGAGCTGAAGCTTCTTACGGATATGATCGAGCATTGGAAGGCTGGTGGTGGGTAAGCCTACCAAGAGTGAGCAGAGACCAAGGTAGACCACGGGAAAGGAACCAGGCTTAAAGCTCGAGAGCTAAAGAAGGGAAGCTAGAAGCTGATCGGGGACATCAGAGAGAAAGAGAGTGGAATTGTCAATATTGACACAAAGGCCAGAGAGGGATTTCAATTGCAAAACGGTCTATATTGTTATTAAGACTTCTATTTTCTTATTTGAGTCATTATTTTGTGATTTATTAAAAAGCCCTTGTTAGGGTGTGCTTCCTTGGTTGTGTTGGTATCCCCTAGTTTCAGTCTACTTCTTATTAGGGTTCCATATCTACTCTTAGATTCCAAACTGGATCTTTTTACCTTAAGATATGAATATGATAGAGTCCTTGTTTAAATTAGAGTCTTTAGTCAAGTCAGAGCCATACTTAGGATTAAAATGTTAGTTCAAAACCAAGTTGACTTCCTAGTTCCAGTCCTAGTTTGTTTTCTTTTGAAGGTATAAATAAAGCCTCCAACCTCTATACTTACAAGTTGAATTGATTGAGTTTGAAGGCAAGAGAGGAAGTCGTGGGTTTCCTAAGGGAGGCCTGCGGCAACTGCTGAGTGAGTGAGGTACACATCTAATAACATTGCTTTATGTTGTGTGGTTAGGCTCTCCTCTAGTATCACTTTGCAGTCCTTACATGATAACATATCATGCCTTCTAGTTAGGAAGAAATCTAATGGGTACTATGATGCACTATTATCAAGGCGTATGCATAGGCATGCCTAGGCACTAAGCTACTTTTTTAACATGCAAGATTACAGCCGCTTAATTGCTTAGGTGCTGCCACTTTGTCACCTCGTATGCCATATTGCCACCTAGGCACTAAAGCAGTCAGTTTTTTTACATTTTGTACCTAAACTTTCTTTTTTCTTTTTTTTTTACTACTTCTTTTGAAAGCATAAAATTTTATCCTACAAAACCATATACAAATATAATAGTTATTCATTTTCGGATAGAATCATTAGATGGAGAATTACTCGAATAATGTGATCTATTAATTTATCGGTTTGGTTGGAGAAGTAGTAAAAAAATGCGAACAAATTAAATTCCCACTTGGATTCAAGAATTATTTGTTTACTTAAAAAAGGTCAGGTAAATAAAATTAGATGCTTAAGTTAAGCAACAAGCTGACAATTCTATATGTTGTAGAACACATCATGCATATTTTTTTCCATAGAATAAAAAATATTTTCCTCATACTCTCATTTTCATATTTATAATTTTAAAAGGTTCATAATCATATGTTATAGTGTCATTAAATTATGTTAGTAATTGCTATTGTATATTTGTATTATTATGAGATGAGCTTATGCTTGTTTTTTATGATAAACTTTCATAATTATGATTCTGTAATACTTGTTTAGGTTATCGTAAAAGTATATCAGTGTTGGTATACTATTTGTGCCACATAATATAGTTGTATTAAAAAAAAAGTGCCCAACCGCATTGGTCACTCTATTGTTGCCGAAGCGCCTCAACGGTGCCCCAACCGCTTTGATCGTCTTGTTGCCTTGACAACCTTGCTATGATGATGTAACCCAGCGTCTGGGTTATCCTTCCAAAACCCTCTTTAACTAGAACTAGCGAATAAATGGGCTAATAAAAAGTTAAGGTTTTGTTGATGGATTTGTTTTAAGAGGATAGGAAACTTAAGGGTATCCTATGGGATGGTTTTGGTGAAGAAAATGGGTAATATATTGTGTATCGTGGTTTTGAGAGATTTAAGGAAAAGGTTAGGGTTTTAACAAAATGAGAATGGGCTGGTGGTTTTGAAATTACTAGGGTTGGGTTACCCAAAGATGCTATGAGATGAAGCAGGGCCGATAGGAAAAGGAATGCAATGAATTAGGATTAATATAGTCAGGGTTTGAGAGATATTATGGGTTAAACAAACCCCAAATGGGACGGAAGAACTTCAGGAATAAGCAAGGATCAGTGGAATGAGGATGGAAAAAGGTTTGGAAGGCCTACGGTTAGGGAAGGGGTAGGGTATCTTGCGGCAAAGGGATCTTTTTGATTCCATAATGACTCCACCGTAAAATCCTTTTCTTTTGTGTAATGAATTAATTGGTCTTTTTCATATTCATACAAACCCAATTTCCTGATTGGATCTTGAAGAATTCTTGAATGGATCTTGGAATTCTTCAAGATTCTTAACCCTTCATTTTTCTTTTCTCTCTTTTTTCTTTCTTTTACTTTCGTCTTTCTTTTCTTTTCTTTTTTTCTGTTTCAGATCTGCTGCAAGAGTCAAGAAAAGGGGAAAGAAAAAAAGAGAGGGTGGGGTGGAAGGCCTGCCGCAAGAAAAGAAAGAAGGGAGAGGGGGGATGCTGTCACAAGAACCAGGAGGGGAGAGGGGAGGGCTGGGAGAGGTCGTGATGGCAGAGGAGGGCTGGAGAGAGCTTGCAAGGCTTCCTAGGTCCGCCAAAGGGTAGCGGAAGTGTTGGGATGATGGGGGAGGGGGCTGGTTGAACTTACACGTTAAGGGATGTTGCTGTGAGTTGAAGAACTTGCTGGAATTTCAGATTGCTTGGCTCAAACCTTCAGCCCAGGCCGTAAGATGCTTCCACAACTCCAAGCTCAATTTTATTCAACTTCAACTCAATTTTACAAGGAGATATAGGGGTTGTATATAGCCTTACATGAAAGAACTTGGACTTGGACTAAAACTTGAAAACCTAATGGGACTCAACAAACAAAAACCCAATAAAATAAAATAATAATAATAACAATAAAATACTTGTAAAACTCTAATTACTTGTGTTGGATTCTATTAGGAGTCTAATAAAAGTTTGTATAGGAGTTAAATTAGAGTTTGCATTCATGTAAACTTCTATTCCTTGTAATAGTCTACTTTCCACTTTATTATAAATAAAGGGCTTGAGATCATGGATCAATAAGCCATTCTACCAATTTCATATTTCTCAACATGGCATCAGAGCCTAAGTGCGATTAGGAAAACAAAACGAAGACCTACCTCCTTCTTCTGAATTTTTTTCAAACCCATCGCAAACCACTTCAATTCTCTGATTTTCTTCAAAAACATCGCAGTTCTTCAAACCGGTAGCAATTTCTGATTCTTTCCAAACATCGCTGCTTCTTGCGCTATCGAGAAGAAAAAAAAAGGGGGAGAGAAAGCAGAAGTTCTTCAGTTCTGGAATCTGCTGCTTCTACTGTCATTACTGCTTCAACTGCTGCTTCTTGCGCCATCAAGAGAAAAAAGAGGAGAAAAAAAGCAGAAGAAAAGCCACTGTTTCCTGCGCCTCAAACTGGTATCTATCATTCTTCAGTTTTTCTACCACCAAACCAGACGGAAAGGAGAGAGAGGACGAGACCACTTCCGCTGCCTGTTGCTGCTGTTTTCTACTACTTCAGGAGAAGCCGAACAGAATCACCACTTCCGCTGCTTGTTGCTGCTGTTTTTCTGCTACTTCAGGAGAAGCCGAACAGAATCTGCAATTCGTAACCATCGCCATCTCCAAGAAACCAGGTACCTTTCGTCTGAAACAAAACCCCTCTGTTCCCTTTACACCCTTTAAACCAAACCAAACATTACACCATTTGTCTAAAAGTCTTTATATTTAAACCAAACCACATCATATTTGGACCAAACCAAATTTGGACCAATCTCTTTACATTTAGACCAAACCTGACCATTGCATATTTGGCCGATATTTTTTTTTCTCTCTTTCTTCTAATCTACTATTCTGCTTTACAAAAAAAAAAAAAAAAAAAAAAAAAAAAAAAGTCTTGAGTTGTTTGGCTATTGCATTCTGCGACGTTTCTGTTACTTCGAAAGGGTGAAGACTGAAGAACTGCAGAAAATTTTGTCAACATGACAACTATTGATGATACTATTGCTCCCACTGGATCCGAATATTTTTCCACTTTTCATTCTCTTTCGGTAAGATTTGACGGCACAAATTACTTGATCTGGTCTCGATCTGCTTACCTGACTATTGCTGGAAGAGGACTAGTTGGATACATTACGGCACTACTATCAAACCCACTACCGCAGGTGTTTTACAGATAAATGGATATCAAACGACTCTCTTATTATATCATTCCTTTTGAATTCCATGCATCCAAATATTGCCCGGGTTACCTATTACTTGATATCGCAGCCCAAATCTGAAGGCTACTACCGAAACATATGGACCATTGGGGAATGATGCACAGGTTTATGAGCTACGAAAGAAGCTTCATGAGACTACCCAAAAGGAACTAACTGTGGCCCACTATTATGCTGAGTTGCGATCTCTTTGGCAAGAGTTGGATCATTATGGGGATTATCACCCCACTAATCCAGATGATGTGGCGACATATAAGAAGTACATTGATAAGATTCGAGTATATGACTTCTTGGCAGGTTTGAACGTAGAGTACAATCAGATCAGAGTGCAAGTCTTAAGTCGTTCTCCCTTTCCTACACTAGAACAATCTTATGCTCTTGTTCAAGGTGAGGAAAGTCGTCGATTAGTCATGCTTCATACTCCTATTATGGAGAAATCAGCTTTACAGTTTGTTCGCACTAAATCTGATCCGGCTAAGGAGATTGTCAAGTGTGAGCACTGTCACAAACCATATCATACCAAGGAAAATTGTTGGAAACTGCATGGGAAGCCTGCTGATTTTGAGCAAAAACGAGCACAAAGACAGGGAAAACAAAAGGCTAATCTTTCGAGACAGCTTTCCACCACACCCTCTCGCAGACGTTGGTTTTTCGCAGGAGGAGTTCGCTACTCTGCGACGTATTATGCGCCTTCTCTGCCGGTACAGCCTCGACCATCGCTTCCTCTACCTACCCTCCTACCTAGCTACTTCAGGATCTGGGGAAGGAGATTGGTCGTGGTAAATGGACTTTATTTGCTCGAGCCGATTGGAGGATCTACTTCTGCTTTGACTACATCTTCTAATCCGGTCCATTCGGTAATATTAGACCTTCATTAGTGGCACCGTAGGCTCGGTCAACCCCCTTTCAAATTTTGTCATTTTCTCTAGATTTGTTTTCCTGATACTTTTATCTTACCATTACAATTTCTTCCTTTCCAAGTTTCCCCATTGGAATTTCCTTTGTTATTATCTTCCCACGTGTAACGCTACACGTGAGGGGGAGATTGAAGATGTCTACAATTCAAAGCCTTTCATGTAGACTT
Organism: Hakea prostrata; assembly: GCF_041222555.1. Taxonomy (NCBI): domain Eukaryota; kingdom Viridiplantae; phylum Streptophyta; class Magnoliopsida; order Proteales; family Proteaceae; genus Hakea; species Hakea prostrata. The sequence goes on from NC_142601.1 coordinate 5,163,806, forward strand.
CCTTATGTAGAATTTGATCTTTGTTACCTTTGAAAGTTTGTCCCTTACCTTCGCAATCTTCCACTTTGGAGATCTAACATTGCTATAGAGCTATCTTTTTGACTGTGCAGAACTTGATCTCTGTTAACCCTAGAGATTTGCCCCTTAACTTGACATCTTCCCTTCGGAGATCTAACCTTGCAAAAGACTTGTCGTTTGACCTTTGCAGAACTTGATCTCTATTACCTTTGGAGATTGTCACTTATCTTGACAAATTTTCCCCTACCTTTGGAGATTGTCCCTTGGCAAACTTTCCCTTTAAAGATCTAACATTGCTACAAATCAAAACTTTCACTTTGGCTGTTTTACCCTAGCTATTGTTACCCCAAAAATATATTTTCCCTCAGATTTGTGCAGAAATTTAGTCTTCTCAACATTTGAAGATTCTACTTTTTTACTTGGGCGTTCTTCCTTGGAGACATAAAGTTGCAGTAAAGATGAGGACAAATCAAATGGAAGTCTATAAGGCAGACGTAATCTATAAGTTTGAAGATCAAATTGCAGATGTTTACCTGGACAGATGTTTTATACTTTTTTGGTCAAGTTGGACATGTGTGATATCCATGCCTCAACTTGAGGGGGAGTGTTGGATTCTATTAGGAGTCTAATAAGAGTTTGTATAGGAGTTAAATTAGAGTTTGCATTCATGTAAACTTCTATTCCTTGTAATAGTCTACTTTCCACTTTATTATAAATAAAGGGCTTGAGATCATGGATCAATAAGCCATTCCCCCTTTTTTTTTCTCTCCCCCCCCCACCCCCCCCCCCCTCCCCCCCCAAATAATATTAAAATATAAAATTTAACTAAACCCAACCTTTTCCCCCCCCCCCCCCCCCCCCCCCCCCCCCCCCCCCCCCCCCCCCCCCCCCCCCCCCCCCCCCCCCCCCCCCCCACAAACAAAAAAAAATAAATTACCCCCCCCCCCCCCCCCCCCCCCCCCCCCGGCAGCCCCACCACCACCCCCCCCCCCCCCCCCCCCCCCCCCCCCCCCCCCCCCCCCCCCCGGCGGTTTTGGCCCCCCCTTGGGCCCCCCCCCCCCCCCCCCCCCCTGGCCTTGGGGGGGGGGGGCTGGGCCTGGTTACACCATATGATGTCCACCTTCTGAGGTACTTAAATGCTCCTCACTGTTACTCATACATATTTCTTAAATACTACAACTGGATAAAAGTCCCCCACAGACAATAGCTACAGCATTTACACAAGGGGAAATAAGTGTGGTTATATAGTATGAACTCAGTATCTTCAGAGATTCTGAGCCTCAATTCTTTAACCTCATTCTAGTTGAGTTCTAAGCAGACATGTTTATTGTTAAATTATTAAAAGAGCATTTTAGTAGAATCATGAAATATTTTACATGACATAGTCCATGTTTGATAGGCCTCTTGTAACACGAGTCTATAATAGTGGGAGGCCTGCTGGGTAGAATACCAGCAAACCACTGAATAAGAATAAGTGTTATAAACACAGCAGAATAAAGGGAATGAAGGGACATGTGGAGGGCTGATTAACAGGGGCACTTATGCAATTCGGTTATAGATGGTTGGGGAGGGCTGATTTGGGGTGGAGAGAGGAACAGAAAAGGATCAAGGAAAAAGACTAATGTTGAGAAGAGGTAGCAGGTTACTGCTGGGGAGCCCTGGACTCTAGGTAATACAGACTTTACTTTCTTTCTTTGTTGCTGCATTTCTTTCAATTTCCTATCAATTTCTGTGAGTGGGAACAGGGGCTTATCAATGTTAAAGAGCTTGACTGCTTGCAACTATCAATGATCTACATTGGGAAAAGATGCCATATCTTGGATACAATCATTCGATTCATTTGAAACAGTTAAAACTTGAGTATACATGTACAAAGATGTCAATTGTTTGAGGCAAACTAATAAATGTAAGAACAAATTCAGAGATTTTTCTTCCTAGAAACATATGAGGCTATCTCGTATAGAAGGAAAGAAATTGACATATATGGTAAGCTAAAGAGGTAACAATATCAAGACAGACTCATTATCAGGGGCTATAAGATACATACCAGACCCATTACAGCAGAAATCACAATAGCAGCCAGAGCACACTGAAACAGATACAAATTCAGCAGAAGATTGTTATGGTCTTTATGGAGTAAAACTAAGTGGGCATGCAAATAACAAAAGGAAAGCATACAATGTTTAACACAATTAAAAAAAGATAAAAAAAATTAGGTGATGCTATATGTTCATGTTCATTACCAAAGAAGGATCAGGAGAAAAAGAGGATCCCTAGGGGGCCAAAGAGAATATAATGCTACACACAAATGGAGCACCCCTCAAAAAGGATGGGGAGAGAGAAGTAAAGAGAAGACCCATGAAAGCAACAACACGCCTGCTCCTTGGGGAGATACAAACAGAAAAGGGTCTAGGAATTTGGCCGTTGACTTCAAAAACAACAGATTCCAAATCTGTCTAGTAGATCCAGATCTGAAGATCTATCTACCAAGGTTGTGGCATCCAGATGGTATATATGGTATATATGGCTGCTCCCAAAAGCAAGCTTCCCAATCATATCCCAACTGTGTTTCCAACAAAAGACTTGTCCACCATAACCATTCCATGCAGAAATGGAAGAGATTCTTCTTCTCCTATTCCAGCATCTTTGTAGGACACCCACCCAAATCAAAGAGGAGAAAGGGAATACAAAGTAGAAGTGATCAACATCTTCGGTGGCATTCCCCAAAAAACAGCATAAAGCAAACACAGGAATATGCTGCTGAAGAAGAAATAATTGAGTTGACAGGTAATAAGTGAGAGATCTCCAGACACAAAAACTGTGACAGGTATATGACCTTTGAAGTTTAAACCAAACAAGGGTTTCTCCAAAGGCATATGTGGCCCCAAGACCTGACAAGATCCCAAGAGGATTTGGAACTGAAGATGCTTGTAGAAGCAGAACCTGAAGGTCTTCTAAGAATAGAAGGCAGGCAACTCAAAATTACAGCCGGGGGGGGGGGGGGGATGTTGATCCAGTGATCCTGGCACATGGTTATCAGACAGTGCATGTGGAGGCCTACTCTGTGGACCTCTAAACCAAGGGTAGAAGGATTCCATAGGGTGCCAATGATTTAAGCAGAGTTTGGAAGAAGAAACATCATCAATCTTGCAGATCAGAATCCCAAAGAGTTAAAGATCCAACGCAGAGACTTTTCTCCATATACATGAAGCATCTGGCCAGGTAGGAATTTGCAATCCAAATATTATTTTCCTGGCAGCAATCTTCCAGATCAATTTGAAATCCCGGCCGAAGTTACCTTTTTGGTTCTTTGCAGCCTTGTCTAATGGCAATCATAATACGGGACTACCATATTCCAACAGTGGGAGCCAAGTGGTCTAGATGCAATGATAGGTTCAATTTACAAACACGGAGAGAATCCCATTCTGTTCAAAACATAAATGATGTAGCCCCATAATATCATTTTTGGGAGCCAAAAGCCTTATGATGTCAACTTCATGAGGGGAGAGGGAGTATGGCTTTTTCTATCACAATCTCAAACCAAACCATTTGCAAAGGAGAATGTTGTCTGATATGTTATTGCGGGCAATGAAGGTTGATTTGTTACCATTGACAACCAGCTTGATTATGTTGGTAAGAAATTTGGCACCAAAATTGTATAAAGTGTTTAGGAAGAAGGAGGTCTGAAGCCTGTCATAGAAGAGGCGCCTTTCTTCTTAGGAATAAGACTTCTAAGTTTGATCTAAACCTTTGATCTGACCAGGTTGAAGAAGAAGCTTCATATGGCCTTGATATGGTCAACTAACAATTTTGAAAGTCCCGCCCCCCCCCCCCCCCGGGCGGGACTCAACATGTAAGAGAAGGAAAAACGGCAAACGAGAGTGTGGCTGGGGAGGAGAGAGGGTGACATGGGGAAACCCATACTGAGACTATCCAGGCAAAGAGCTCCAACGGGCTTGAGAAAGTCAACTGCCTTAAGGATCTCATTTTTCATTTAGGATAGCCCGAAGGGAGTTGAAGCAGAAGAAGTGGATGTTGTTTACAAGGCCATCAAGAGAGGGAGCTAAAGTGGTAAGGGAGAGGGACTGAACAGCGGTTTGAAGTAACCAGCAGCTTCAGCCTTGATGCCATCAACTGAGGTAAAAGGGGAACCATCAAGTGCAATAAGCAAGGAAGATTAGGAGATGGAACTGAAGTAGTTTCTAGCTCTCAAGGTCTGTGGAAAAAGGCTGAATTGGTATCACCCAGTTGCAACTGTTTACTCTAGCTTTTTGTGTTAAAAAGCTCTCCTCTTAAGCCACCAAAAAAGAGAGGTCCAAAGCTGCTACAATCCTTGATGAAGCGGGGAGAAGGCCAGCTTCACTTTGTTAGGGATGCAGTAGTTCTGAATATCTAAAAGCTTGACTCTACAATCAGCAAGGAGGAGATACTTTCGAGGGATTCGGTGTTCAGAGCTTGAAGGCACTCTTGACATTCTGGAGTTTCCTGGCAAAGGAAATGGAGAGGGAGAGGAAGACATAACCAGGTTTCTCCCTTGAAGTTCGGAAAATGGAGAAGTACGGGTGGGAACAGTGAGGACCACATGCCGAAGTACTTGAAAAGTTTTGGGACAGATATATAAGGTCAAACAAAGAGAGATGTAGGGCAATGGTTGAGGTGCTGAAAGAGGCATGGAAGATGGGAAGGTGGTCAAACAAGCTTCATTGACAAGGAATTTGTCCAATTTGCAAGTAAATTTGGAGTTCTAAGTCCATTAACAAATATTAATGTTAACTGCATATGATAAAAGTGGCTATATCTTGCTATAGCTAGGGTTGGCCATAGTAACCGAAAGGACTACTCAATTTGGTAACACATGGTTTATTTAAGCAGGCCTCAAGTGAAAAAACTGAAGTCATATCTAAGGTTTCAAGCATAACCAGAGGTGTTTATATCATAGAAGCCAGACCTGAGGAATTTCCCTAAATAATGATGTCATGAACAAAAGAGCACATCCGATAATGATTCCCATAGTAATTCCAGATAAGCCAGTTTTTGCTCCACTTTCGTGGTTTACAGCTGACCTAGAAAAGGAGCCTGCATAGTCAAAATATTGTTTAGGTGACATACATATTGGAAAAAATTTCTGATACAAAGAAGTTTAGAAAAATATAAATTGCCAGCAGGTGTTTCCATTAGTTATAGTGAATTATGAACCAATGCAACACGAGGACATCATGGGCACCTCACCTGTGGAGGGATATGATTGAAAGAAGGATCCACACATATTTGCCACACCAAGACCAAATAACTGTAAAAGCATAAGGATGGAAAAAACAATCAAAAATTTCTCCATACGGTGAAATGCATTCATTGCACTGCTATATAAAGATATCCACTGACTAAAGGATGAATGACACACATAAATGCGTAGAATCAAATCTTATATTATTTCTTTTCTTTTTGACTAGATGCTAGGCAGACCACAGTTGTAGCCTGAATCAAGGAATCGAAGCCTCCCAGCAAAAATTGCTGGAGTAAGGCTGCATAGGAAAATTGTCCCTGCCCCTCCCCAGATTCTGCTATCTCCCATTCGTGGTGGAAGAGAAACCTTAGGAGATGGATCCAAAACATCAGTCTTTTGATCTGATATGGAAGACCAACATCAATCATGTGGGCTCCAAACTTTTTTTTTCTCCCCTTAAAGCCTTTTTAGACTTCCTAAAGATCCAGGCATATTTTTGTTACCTGGGGTCAAGATCCTAAGCATTTTCCTTTTTTCTTTTTTCTTTTTTCTTTTTTTTCATTTTTTGTTCCTTTTTTTTCTTTTTTTTTTTTTTTGGGGGGGGGGGGGGTGTTTTTTCAATCTGGCTCTTAGACCTTACGGTTTCTCCTTTTTCTTCACAACCCCCACCCCACTCTCCTGCCTATGTATTCCCACCGCCCTTTCCCCTTCCAGTTTTGGTGATATATTTTCTTATTCACCCAAAAAAGCATCACATGAAGCAATCTAGTTTCTGTCTGAATCTGCCTGTGCTTTTCTCTAACCTCATTCTAATAAAGTTGAGGGGTGGGCCTTGGCGTGATGGTTGGTGGACCATGGTTGTAGCCTGAGGTCTAGTTATCAGAACTTCAGAACAGTCTCTCAGCAAAAAATGTTGTGTTAAGGCTGCATAAGAAAATTGCCCTGCTCCCCACCCCCCCCCCCGCCCCCGCGGAATCTGCTTGTGCAGAAGCACCTTTGGCACTGGGTTTGTAAATAAAGTTGTCAAAGGCATGATCAACATATTACTCTTATTCAGATCACACAGTTTATGAAAAGTGGGAACAGTAACTACAAAAAACAAAGAGCCTTACCCACAGATTCAAAAGTAAAGGGAAAGGCACAACAACATCAACAGCAGCACATCATTATTCCACCTACATAGAGTTGGCTACATATATCTTTTGTACCCTATTTTAAGATGAGCAACTGAAATACTAGGATATACACAATCAAAAGGGAGCGTTAAACATTCTTGTAATCCTTACCTCCATATTTGGATCTAAATCATATCCATTTTTTGCAGCTAATGCTTTAGCAATCCCCACAGATTCCTGGAATTTAAAATATCTCAAAATATGCAATTAAGAGTTCAATTAATAGACTTATAATAGACAAAAGGAGTGGAATAAACAAAATTACTACTCTTACCAGTATAGCCACACCAGTGATGAGAACAGTCGTTGGAAGAAGAGACTTTACATACCCAAAATTTTTAGGAACAGAAAACTTTGGAAGGCCCTGAGGTATATCTCCTACCTAAAAGGGGGGGGGGGGAAGAACTCAAAAGTTTCATCAATTCCATTGTAAGCTCTGGAGCTGTTTAAAATTTTGATAATCATAACAATATTTTTAATCTCCAAAAGAATCCATCTAAGCCATCTTAAGAAAATGTTAATACAATTCTGAACCTTAAATAACCAATGAAAGGGATGATATTCTTGAGAAGAAGTTATTGTTTATTGAACTTAACACCCATATTTCTCCCTATTGCAAAAAAAAAAAACACGATTGGCTGCAATCTCTAATTATTTTCATCTTCCTGGGAGAAAGTGAGATTATCCCTTCTAAATAAAATTTGAATGTACATGAAGGTCACAAAGGGGAAGAAAAAAACAACTTATCCATATTTAATTTGATGAGGCAGTGTGCTACTAGATTTGCAATATTGATCAAGCAAAGAAAATATTGCTCCCAAAGGTATTGAAGCTACATGTTTAAGAAGCCATTGCCATCATCTAGGACCACTGCCCAGCATTCTGAAATCAAGCCTATCCCTTGACCAGTTTGGTGACTGGAAGCAGCAAGCTTTGGAAAGAGTCATTTGATTTGCAGTCCAATTCCCTAGACATTAACCAATGACTATAAGTCTAATCTGAAAGGTATTATAATTTATAGGCAGTATAGTCTGGGCATTTCCATACATGCTGCCATCCTTCACGACTGCAGTATGTCAATGGTTGGATACACCAAGTTCTCAAAGCTAATAATATCCAACTACATCCCAAGTCATGAAGGGCATCCTACTTCCCTTGTGTCAGGTAGTCTGTCACACTCAGTTAAAGCCACTCGCACACAGAAACTCCAGCCGCAGCCACAAAGCAGTTCTTTCAGAATTGGATGAAACTAGATGTTCATACTGCTAAAACTGTCGAAACCAGTTCTGCTTCTAGTTGTATGTATTGAACCTAGATCTGTCTAACTGAATTACTGAATTTGACTATTAGAACAAATGGCCACACTCTCAGACAGTGGATCAGGCCAGAGAGGTATAGAAACTAGAGAATTTCAAACTCATCAACCTGGCAGTGAAATGGGTTTTACCAATCAAGCACAACCCTGACAACTGAAACATGTGGAAGCCAGTTGAAGCCATCTAAATGTGGTCAAAAGACCTCACTAATGGCCCACAACCCAGTTTTTCACTTAGGTATAACTGTAAAAATATGCAGACCACTTCTTTCTCTGCTTATTTGTTTTTCTATTGTCAGGCCATTGAAAGGGGACAGTCAGAGTCTTGGACCATCGAACCGTTTGACTTAGACAAGATAATCTGAGCTCCGTTTATACTTACAAGAACTATTTGTCGGGTCACCAGTTGGAAAGCTTAGTGGATTCAAACCCTCCCAATAAACAGGTGAAGCTGCTGAGATGGTCTAAACTACCAAGAGGAAAGAAAAAGTGAAATACGGACAGCTCCAGTTGCTAAAATCCAGGAAACAGTGGAGGAGGAATGACTAGCAATGACAAGGTGATACTGAACCAACAAAACCACTCTTTGAAAAATCAAATCCTGCTTATCTCTGGGTCTAAAGTCTGACCCCGCCCATGTTGTTTTGGCCTGGCAGGGGTAGGTCACTAATTGCTGTATCTGGAAAACTTATATCCTCAGTCACAGGCTTCCAAGTTTTGTTCCTGATCTGAACTTTATGGGTTCGGTAACTTCAAGTGGTGTCGATGCTGCACAAGGATGTTTTATTTTTAGTAGGAAAAACGTACAAAAAGTGAAGTTATAGGTCAACTTCACTAAATAACCTCCAGCCCGTAACTTAATTATAAAATTCCCACACAGTTGAAACAATATCCCAGCCCATGATCATATAAAATAAATAAAGCCCAAACCAGACTGATAATTCATGAGCCAAATGTGAAGCATTCTCACCACAGAAATGGATGATGGTTGAAAAACTTTTACAACAGTTGTGCCCACAATAACTGCAGTAAGTGGACCTGCTGCTCGTAGGAACCGCAATAATTTATATGATTTTCCCTAAAATATGCAAACCATGAAAGTCATAAAAGAAGCTTTCCTAAGTTATATTGGAAATGAGACAACAAATTCACAAAAAGCCAGTAGCAAGCACCTACCAAATGCTTCATGACTAGAAGAAGCACAAGAATGGATGTTCCCATCAAAAAGGGGGGCCATGAAAACTGCCAAAAGAAAAGTAAAACCAAGATCAGGAGAGGAATATATTATGTTGTGCGAGAGAAACTATTTCTAACGGTTAAAAAAATTATATATTGAATGGTAACAATACAACTTTCTGAGACACCTCTCTGCACAAGGATATACCATCATTTTCTTCTGTAACAAGTACTGGATTTCCTTTCACATTGCTTTCTTATTGGGGCAACATACATTAACATCTATTGTTGATTATATGTCACACTTTTCCCAGAAGAGATATTGTTGTGGCACATGTAACACCACCATGTTCATGCCTACAGGTCTGATATACCACCAATATACCAATATTCAATAATTCAAGACAATAGTGGTATAAAATTAGTTGTCTTCCTTACATTAATTGAACTCCCAAATCTATGAAATTCTGATTTACCATGTCTATCATGTTCAGCACCCTTTAACGCTGTTAGTAGATATATATATAAGCCAAATATGTTCTCACTGTCATAATTCCAGTACAGAAAGAGAAATCAGGTGTTTCATTTGTATGGAGCTACATGAAGCTCTTATTCCATTCTAGACGAGCATCACATAGTCTATTGTATGTAATTGGTAGCTTAAATAGAGCTGATTGGAAGGCAAAGATCCATGTAGCCAACCCCATCTAGCTGAGATAAGGCTTGTTGTTGATGATGATGATGATGTTGTACTTGGTAGTTAGTAGTGTACTAATAATAATAATCATAGGTTTGAAGTATGACACCATGTTTGACTTTGCTTAATTCGATTCCACTCAGAATACAAATCATTGTTCAGTTGTGATAAAGGAAGTACCAACTCCTCCTATCAGAAGCCTAAGAATTAAAAGGTATCACTTGCAGCAATTAAATGTGGAAGGTAATATGTCTTTCATCATTAGAACCATGAAGTATTTGTTTTCTCATGGGGACCCAATGCAGCCTCAGATGGTTTAGATCAAAGCATGAAGAGAAGAAATTGTGTAATGTTAAAATCACAAGATTTACCCTCATTCAGAAAAGGTGTGTGATAGACACCGACAGATAGAGAAGTACATGAAATAACAAATTCTGATATACACTGCATGCAAATAAAGTTTCACTTGAGAACGAACAAAAAAAAAAAAAGGAAGAATAGCATAGAAATAGCTGGAGAGAGGGTTTGTACTTGGCATCGCAGCATACCTCATCAATTCCAGAAATTATACTTTTGATAAGTGGCACAATTTTGCTGCTTCGTGCTATATCATATCCCAAGAAGTATTTCACTTGTGATAAGGCGATTACTACAGCCGAAGCGGTTGTAAAGCCAGAAATCACCGCATGACTTATGAAACGAATAAGCCATCCTAACCTATAGAGAAGTATGAATGCAGAAATTAATGGATTCATTTGGAAGAGAACAACTAACATAATATTGCCCAATAATATGATTTCCATATCAACCATTTAGTGGATACTGTTCTAAGATTTTCTGTGAGTAGTAGAAGCCAGGCATAATGCTGACATAATAGCATATTCTCCATTTACCTATTATTTTAGTTTATTTTCTGCCATCTATCTTAGACCAATAAGCATATGTCCAACACAGGTAGTTTCCAACATATAATAAGGCTTTCCTCTGTTTTCACTAAAGATAAAAGGATCCTTCTTTGTGTAAAGCCCAAATGTTATTGAGCAAGATTCACTCAGCAAACAGGAAAACTAAGCCTTTGGATTTGTGAGGAATTTCGTGTCACCATGTGATCTAACTTGAATATATCCAGGATTGAGGTTGTAGGAAACAATACCTTAAAAGACCCATCACACATTGCAATATTCCAACCATAAGTGCCAACAATATTGCAAGTTCGGTGTACAACTCATCAGTAGAATCAACGACATCACTCAACACATTAGACACCAAGAGAGAAACCAATGCCACTGGACCAACTGCAAGCTGGCGAGAAGACCCAAATATAGCATACACAAATACTGGTATAAAACCTGTGTCTGTTCAGCAAAACTCAAAATCAGAACCCCAAAGAAATTATACAGGCCAACTTACACTTTTACAAGTACAACAGATTAAACATAGGACTAATAAAATACCAATATGGCATGACTGCAACATGCCCACAACGAGCAGACAATCCCTCACCTTAAGAATAGGACAACAGAACAAAACGGTGATGAGGATTTTAATTATGAACTTACAAAGTCCGTAAATTGGATGCAGCCCAGCTAATTTTGCATACGACATTGCCTGAATCAACGAAGAACATGTCAAACTAAAATACAATTCTGCAAAGAATGAGATTCATTTAATCTGGAATGAAACCTGAATTTAATGGAAACTTTAGAGAGAAAGAGAGACCTGGGGAACGAGCATGACGCCGACGGTGGATCCGGCCAAGAGGTCGGGTTGTAGATACTCCCTCCATTTGTAAGTGCGAATCCATTTAGAACAAGGAAGGAAGAGCTGAATCCAGTCCATCGGCGACATGGAACTGAGTTTAGAAGCCCATCCGGAAATCAAAGGACGCAAAGGCGAGGGCGACGAAGACGGAGGGGTTGGGTGTTGGAAAGGAATGACCTTCACCTGTCGACCACTCGACGTATGAGCTAGTGCCGAAACATTACCACTACTATCAGCACCAGCGAGATCTCGCGAACTGGTTGATGCATACGTTATCTCCATGATCAACCCCGAGATGAAAAGTTGGAGTTGTTCTTCAATCACTAAATCATTTCCTTTGCTTTTCTTAGGTTTCCTCGAATCATGGAGGTAGCCTCAAAAGAATATATATAATCTAAACATCAACAGATGCCCAGAATACAGAAAAGCAGAATTGGCGAAATGAGGAGATGATGTAACCACCCAATGAGTTTGCATCAAAAGAAACCTACGACAATTTCATTTCGTTTTCATATCTTTTCAAATAGTTACAGACAAAATAGTCTATCAATGTTGATTTGATATTTTTTTTTTTGGCTTCTATTGGCAGAGGAGGATAATTTATAATTTCTGGAAGTTCGTTAAGTTCTTACGGCGATGATTAATTAGAATGAATCGGGGTTGTAAATGGGGTTAGGTTCAAAGCGGCCAAGGTAGCAACGAGGAAAGCCAATTCCAACAAGGAATTTTAGTACTTATCATGAGATCTGAAAAGTCCAAAACCTTACGTCTGTAAATAAAATGAATGCAGACGTAATTCCGGACCAGTCACATTTGGGGAAGTATTTACTTTTAGGTTTTAGGTAGTTTGACCAATAAATCTTTTTAGGGTTAATAGCCACTTTGTCTTGTCCGATTGGGCTCGACTTCAGTGCTATGCAATTAATTCACAGCACCGCCCAACAGTCGAGATCTCGACCATCTTTTTCTCAAAAGTATGAAAACACCTTAGAGTAATTTGGTTACTAGCTTCACCTAGACCTTGAACTATACTTTTGTCAGTCTTGTCAACATAATTAATAAACAGTTAGACAAGTGTCGATTTGTAATCAAAACCCAATGCCAAATTTAAGGTGAATCGGACCAAATTAAAATAAATCGGAATGGATTTGGATCAACCAATTGAAATCTAATTAGGGTCTTAGATGTGGTTGTAATCGAAACCAACTGAATAATAAAATTAGTTAATGTTTAAATTCTTTAATTTTATCATTTTATAAAAGGCTAATTTCTCGGTTTCATTCCTCGATTCCCCTCTTTGGAAGGCATTATGCAGGGTTGCTCCTAGAGTTTTATAGAATTGCCACATTATTTTGAGTGATGGACAGATTATTCAGTTTTGTCAGGATGCTTGATTGATTCCAGGAGCTACGTTAGATTCTCTTGTAAATGGTAATCTTAACCCAAGCTTGAGAAAAGAGACAGTGAGTCAATATGTTGATGAAAATGGTGAGTGGAGAAGAAATCACATCATGAATCTCCTCCCATGCACTGTTTTGAAAAATTTTGATGATTGTAGACCTCCCATTTTTGGGGGAAGTAGAGATGTCTTTCTTTGGAGGCAGAATGTGGGAATGACATCTTGGTGGATGGTGGTAGGTTGAATCAAAGCCTTTTCCTTGATGAGCATTTTTGGAAGATGGTATGGGGCTTGAGGGTCCCCTATCATATTCACTTATTCATTTGGTTGGCAATGAATAATAGATTATTGAATAACCATTACAAGATGAGAATGAAACTAATTGAGCATGATTAATGTAGCTTTTGTATGAGTAGACCTGAAGATTGTCTTCATGTACTGTGAGATTGCACATTTGCTAAAGGGGTATGGATGCGTTTGGTGGCTAAGGAAAAGCATACTATATTCTTCGAGTGTGGGCTCGAAGAATGATTTTCCATTAATCTCTGTGGTTCCATGTCCAAATCGATGGGGAGTTGGACAGCTTGGTTCGCTTGTGCTACATATTCTCTTTGGAATTGGAGGAATAGAGATATACATGAAGAGGAGTTTGTTTGACCAAGTGATGGGTTGAAGTTGATCGAGGACTACGTGAGAATGGTGGTTGTTGCTTGGTCAACGTGCTCATCGATGCTGCCAAACAACAAGAATTCAAAGGTTTTGGACGTGTGGAAAGCCCCTATAGGTGACTAGATAAAGTGCAATGTGGATGCTTTTCTTGAAAGAAATGAGAACTTTATGCGAGTAGGGATGTTTTGCGGGATCAAGAGGGGCAGTTCAAGGGAGGTTTTGCAAGGAAGTTTCATTAGTGTTCAGTCCTTGAAGCATAATTAATAGTGGACATAGAAGACCTTAGGTTGGCTTGGAGTTTAGGGTTTTGTCAGATTCAAGTTGAATCTAATTCTAAGGAAGTTGTTGCTCTTCTCGACCTTTGCAGGCATACATAAAGGAGTATTGTTCGCCTCATTGAGGAAATAAAAACATTTTCAGGCGTTAATGGAAATGTGATGTTTGTTTATATTGGTAGAGAAGCAAACAAAACCGCTGATTGGATGTCTATGGTGCAACTTTGTTCCTTGGACCCATGGACATTCTTCCCAAATCCTTCAGCTTGGGTTAAAAGGAATTCTCATGGTAGATAGAGAGTCTTGTCTAAGTTAAGTTTTCTGTTTTTTTTCCTTTAGGTTGTTTAGCCCCATTTTTGTACCCAAAAAAAAAGAAGCTTCTTTGAATTGTTTAGTTGGCAAACAATCAATGGCCAAAACATAAAAACATAGACTTCTACATTCAAATCTAATGCATTTCTTAATTATTTCCTTTTATTGGGTAGAAAACTGCTTTATTCAAAAGAGCATGAAAATTAATTGTTGAAGGAGAACACATGCATGAAATACATGCATGAAAATTATTTGCTCTCTTCTAAGTAACATGCTCGAAATGTGCATGAGAGGAACCTTATCAACAAATCTTGGATGTCTCGAATAATCGGAACCACCTCATATTGGTCTTTATCTTTTAATTTTAGAAGCATGCATGCTACTATAATTTCACCACTTTCATTCATCTCTTTATCTTCTACTTAAAAAAAATTTAACTCTAGTCATTATGTAACTTTTAACTGAGATTCTACTTAAGAATGGCTCGAGGATATTGTTATGTGTGACTTGAATTCTTGTAGACCCAACCGACATATATATGTTTGTGAACAACTTAAATGGCATGATTTGTGAGATACAGCGCCTGAGCCACTCATCATTGATCTCGGGTTTGATGGGGGAATGTATGATACGACCCATCATATGGGTCAACCGATTCACCTCATTATAAAGGCTATAAATATGCACCATATAATCTCTATGAGTATTAGGTGAGGGTTATGTAATGCTATTCTAGCAATTGGGTTTGAGATCTCCATTGTAACCTTCAATCTACATAGTTGAAATTCTTAATCTTCACCTATGAATGTATCACACCATGTTAGTGTGTGAATCATGTTAAATCTATGTTCATTCAATTTGTTGATGGTCTTATTCATGATTTCTTGATGCATGTTCTAACAAATTTTTTCTATATGAAACTTGTGATGGATTTATTATTCTTTTTGTTTCCATAATTAGTTTGTAAAATCAATAAATATTGACATTTAGAATTAAGGAAGATGGATTTACTGAACCATATAGTATCCAAGTTGTATATACAAAAGTAAAACCATATTTAACTTATAGAAATGTGGTTCCAAAAAGATATGGTCCACCAAAAAGAAAAAATTTACATAGATATGGTTCCAATTATAGGAAAAAGAAAATTAATAATAAAACTAATGGCTTCGCCCGGACTTGAACCGGAGACCTTCAGTGTGTTAGACTGACGTGATAACCAACTACACCACGAAACCAAGTTATTTTTCATGCATCTCCAAAATCCTTAATAACAATCAAATAACTAGTTCAGGTATTGCGTTAGGTATCAACATTTTTTTTTTTTTGCCCAAATGAACTTTTAACTAACTCAATTCCACTTTCCACCCAACAACAAACGAAAGGTATGAACTAACTCAATTTCTCCACCAAAAAGCAAAATTCACGTCAATTTAAATCCAATCAAAAAGTATATAATTCGAACCAAACCTATTAAAAATAAGGATTAGATAAATCTTTGGGATAATTACTATTGCCCCCTTGTACTTTGGTTTTATTATGGGTTTTTTTTTTGTAAAACATTTCAGGTAATTTTCATCTGAACCCCCTAAGGTTTGGTCCATGTCACTTTTACTCCAAAAAAGGTTCCCCTTTGCTTATGGCTCCCTTGAGGTTTCTAAAAATGATTAGTTAAGGACAAATCATAATTTTGATGACCAAAATACCCTTATGGTGCAATGGTCAAATTGTAGCATGTATGTCATTTCGATCTAACGGTTTATAGTAAAAATACAACTTATAATTACAATTTTAATCTTTTTATTTTATATTCAAGGATCTTAAGATTTCAAATTTACAAACTGATACCCCTTGATTGATAAAATCTCATTCCAATGAACAACTCCATCCCTTCGCAGGTCCTCTTCCCTGATATTCCTCTGAATCTCTTTCTTCCATGTGCTCCCCAAATGGTCAGGCTTAACAGTTACAGCAGACACCATTTTAATTGTTAACAACCATAAACTACTGGGTTCCAGCCCTCATTCAACCACCATAACATCCAAATCCAGGTTATTCTTATAAGAAATGAAACCCAGATAAAGAGGAAAAACAAAACCCAAGTTCAAATTTGTGGTTTCCCGCACGATGAAGTAATAAAAAGTGACTAGGGTTTCCCGCCGAGCAGTTGGTTAATTATGCTAGCATTACAAGCTAGTTCACCGTCCGCAGAACTCAAAGCGTTCTTGGGACCTTCCATCTGATCTCCACCACCAATCTCGGTACCTCTGCCACCGACTTCTCTCCATCCATCATAGCCAAAGGCAGAAGACCTTCAATCCTTTGCAAAAACAGCTTAACCTCGAATTTCCTCGACAATACAGGCGGCCACAGCCGCCATTTCATCATCTTAACCACCATTACCTTCTTCCCCCAAAGATTTAGATATCAGGTAGAAAGGGAGAATTTTCAGCCAAAAAAAAAAAAAAAAAAGAAGAAAGAAAGATAGTGAAACTAAACCCTAGAGAGTCCAAATATCTCACAGGGTTCAAGACTCAGATTCAATACTCGGTCTGTTGTTGCAGCCTCAAATGATTAATATAGATCAAATCAAAATTTGCCAGCGAAAACTATAAAAACAAATCGAATCCTATGGATCTTTGAAAAACCCAAAAAAGGCAGAAACATCCTATGGATCTTCGAAAAACCCAAAAATGTAGAAAATTTCCAGCGAGATTCAACCTTACATTTAGGAGGAGAGAGTAAATACGTATAGAAGATGGCCCCGTCTCTTTTGAAGCTCAATGCAGCTGTAAATTGATCATGATGAAGCGTGCTTAGCTTATGGGATTTCATTCAGTTTCAATCGAGGGTATAAATTTGTAAATTTGAAATCTTAAGACCCTTAAATATAAAATAAAAATATTAAAATTGTAATTATAATTTATCTTTTTAACATAAACCATCAGATCAAAATAGCATACATGCTACAATCTTGACCATGCACTATAAAGGTATTTTGGTCATCAAAATTATGATTTGTCATTAATTAGTTATTTTTATAAACCTCAAGGGAGCCATATACAAAGGGGAACCTTTTTTGGACTAAAAGTGACATGGACCAAACCTTAGGGGGTCCAGATGAAAATTACCCTTTTATTACTAATCAAACCTCTTTCTTTATGAAATTAATGTTGCCCCCCCTCACTTCTAATGGTGTTAAGTGGCTGTTAACATCAAATATGTAATATCTATTTTGCCCTTCATTAAAATTAAGAAGTTAAAAAATAGGGATAATTACTATTGCCTCCCTGTACTTTGATTTTATTACTAATGTATCCCCTGTATTTTACAAAATTACTAATCCAACCTTTAACTTTGTCTATAATTACTAATGCCCCCCTACTGTTAAGTTCCGTTAGTTTACTGATGATGTGGCATCTCCATATTTTTTAAAAATCCCAAAATACCCTTTTACTTATCTCTTTACTTATTTACCCTTTTGTCAAGTTACAGTAATACCCTTAATTAATTGTAGAGAAAAAAATAATCATAATCTGTTTTACTCTAAAAAAAATTCACAAAAATAAAGAAATAATAATTGAATAAAATTAAAATAGAAACCGAAGAGGAGGGAAGATATAATTCAACTCAAATTTGGAAACTGAATATCACCTACTTCGTTAATTCCTTCTCTGGCAATATTTTGTGGTTTCGTCAATGGTGGGTTAGTAAAGCGGTTAAAAGTCTAAACTCCCATGGGGAGGTGTTACGTTTCGTTTCCAATATTAAAAAAGCACCAGTCCCCAAAAAAAAAAAAAAAAAAAAATTTGTGGTTTCCTTCCCTACGTATGCTAGAGGAGAAGGTGGGAAACCAAATCGAATTTGAATTTTGTCAATTTCTTTAATTCAAAATAAATAAGTTTAGTAAAGGTGGAAAACCAATATTTTTTTAATTCAAAATAAATGAAGTTAGGGTAAAATTGACATTTAATTTGGTTTTTATAAATGGGGGTAGTATCGTCTTTTGATTTCTTAATTTTAATGAAGGACAAAGTGGACATTACATATTCAAACTTAACGGCTACTTAACACCGTTATAAGGAAGGGGGGCAACAGTAATTTTGTAAAAAACAGGGTTTTATTAGTAATAAAATCAAAGTACAGGGGGGCAACAGTAATTATCCCTAAAAAATATGACATCACCCTCATTTTTAGAAACTATATTGAATGTCAATTATATCATTAAAATCTTATATTTTACAATAAATTTTGACTTTGATGGGACCACACACTTTGTACAATGGTTATCATATATTAAGAGATTTTCAATTTTTAACTTTTAATTACATTTGATATTTCCTAATATTTTAGTTTCTATCTTAAGTTTTATTTAATTACATATTTCCCTTATTCAGCAAATTCTATTTAGAGAAGAAAAATCAAGTCTTTTCTTTATTCGGTAGTTTTTTTTTAGAAAAGAAAAATTAATTTAAAGTTAATTTTTCTCCATAGTTAATTAAGGATAGTATTATAAGTTATAACTTGCAAAAGAGAAAATAAGTAAAGAGATAATTGTAGGGCTATTTTTGGGTTTTTGAAAAAATATATAGATGCCACATCATCAGTTGTAAACGAGCTTAACGGAAGGAGGCATTAGTAATTTTAGACAAAGTTAAAGGTTGAATTAACGATTTTAAGAAGTAGATGAGATATAGTAGTAATAAAATCAGAGTACAAGGGGACAACAGTAATTATCCCTAAATTTTTTCAAATCAAAATCTATTAATGTAAAACTTCTTTTTCTTTTTAGAATTAAACCAATCGACTAAATTCTTTTTAAATACGTTAGATGAAAGAAATTCTCCCAGAAAAATCACCCCATCTGTTATTTTTTTGCAAGTTTATGGTTTTTTTTTTTTTTAATATCTATTCTCATACTCAATCTCATTCTCATTTTTTAACATTTTTTTATGCATTTAGTATCCATTTTAAATCTTATTTTTATTTAAAAGAATAGGAAAACATCCAAGTTCATGATAGACCTTTTGTCCATCATGAATTTGTATAAGCCACTTAAAATCTAAATACAAATTGAAGGTATAATGATAAACATACAATCTTTTTTTGGTAGAAGATAAACATACAATCATTTACACAAAATCCGCTGCTTTTTTTCACTCCCAAAGCCTAAGGATTTGTTCTCAATTTTCTTAACCATTTTTCTTTATTTTTTATTTTGATATACCAAATTTATTCTGGACAAAAGTAACCAGTTCATTTTTCATTTTTGACAAAAAATGAATTCTTGTACACATTTTCTTTTAAATAGACTATTGAGAATGAGAATTGATAACAAAAAGCCCCTTACAGAGACTGATACCCTCGTCATGTTAGAAGGAGATTCAAGTCTGGCCAAGATTTTTTAAAGGAGTTCGTACGTGAGAATAGAACTTTTGGATAGTTTATACTTCTGCTCCTCTTTTCTTTTCTTTCCTTTTTTCATCATCCAATTCGTAGCTACTCATCATGGTATTAACAAAGATGACCAGATGATCATCCACCTTCTCGTGCATAAAACTCTGGTTTGCTGTGAAATGACAAATGATTATATTAACACCCAAAACACTGCTCAACTAGTGAGCTTGTGCATGCTCAGGCTTGTGAGAGAACTCATAATCAAGGTGCACAAAGGCACGCTCAATCTCAGGCAGGAGCTCAAGCTTTTCCTGCAAGGCCTCGCCGATGTCATGTGCCTCCTGCAACGGCATTTCAGATGGCAAAACAATGTCAACCTCAACAAAGTAAAGTGAACCGAAGGTGTAAGCACGCACTGTGTCAATGTGCCTTATGGCCTGGTGATGATTCCAGCAAAGATATGTCAACTTCTGCAGGAATTCTGGTGCAGCTGACCTGCCAACTAGGGAATTCACATTTTCTAGCACTGTCATCGACCATGTACGGATGGTATATATAGCAAGCTGCAGCAAATATTAGCACACGTTCAACCACTGATTAATTATTAGAAATAGTAGAGACCAAACTCTGCCCACAGCATGTACCCTAACTTATGGTGGATATAAAGGAGGATTGGATTGTATTGAAGATCAACCACAAGAATTTGGTTTGAGCAAAGACACCGTAGGTGAAGAATTGTTCTTGCATCATATGGCTACTCCTATTGATTAGAGTCAACATTTATCTAATCTATGAACAGAAGTAAAGGAAAATGAAGGTAAATACAACTAATATTGAAAAAAATGGAAAAAAGTTCATAATCACGAGGACATAACTGTAAGGGTATATTTTTAAAAGCATAGGTGTAGCATACAGAATTAATTATTCAAGAATACAGTTTCACATTTCGTTCTTCTACATGGTATCAGGCCTATTCTAGGCCTGATACCTCTTGTGTTCTTGCTCTGCATCTGGTTCTTTCCTCTGCAATTTTATGCTTTTCTGCTTCAGCGATTTGCTTCAACAGCTGTTTTCGTATGATTACTACTTCAACTTTACAAGGTTAAAAATCTAAACTGTCTGGGCGTCACTTAGGTAAACCACCTTAGCATCTACACATCTTAAGAACCAGTGTTGCCCGGTCAGTTAAGAAGGCCTTTTGGTAATGGATTGGTTGAATCAGTTCCTTGTTGGTGGTCCCTTGCATTCAAGCCCCTCCAACACTAAAATCAACTTCATCTAAAATAATGAAATTTCTTTTCATAATTTGTGCTCCACTTTAGAGCAAGTGTATGCATCATTTGACTTGTTTAAATAGAAAGGAAAGGAAATCACCCTAATTTGCCACCAACACCCCTTCCCCACCCCCACCATCACCCCCATCTCCTGAAGGAATATAGAGAATCAATTCTGAGAAAAATGAACTACCACAGTGTGATACCTTCCACCCTTCATCAATGCTTCAACTACTCTTCCAAACTCGATACTCTTTCAATTACAGAACCGCTTTACCCCAAATGGAAGAATGGGGATCGATCCCCTTTCTCATTTGTCTTTATGAAAGCCTCTCGCCTTACGAGATCCAGCCCATCATCAACTTCCGTTGCCCTTCGTCTATTCTTGAGAGGTCTTGACGGTATCCTTCTTCCAAAGTGTGTAGGCCCAGATGAATTTCTTATTGTTGAAAGACTTCAGATTCATACAACCAAAACAATTTCAATTTCAATTTTGTTTCAAGTATAAATATAATTACTAATTCATAAAATCAATTCAAAATTCAGCTCGAAATCAAAAACATACAAAATCAACTTATAAAATCTTCCTGCACATGGAAACAGAGATTTTTCCAATAGATTCATTGGACCTATTATGGCACATGTAATTCAGTATAAAAGTTGTATCAGATTCAGTTACTATATTAAGTCTTTAAACCTTGTTGAGCAAGCATTTTTCTCTACGATTTAGAAAAGTTTAAATTTTATCTTTGTTTAATTCAATTTCCCTTCACCAAGAGTGTTGTTTACTGGTTACAGCATAGTTAGTAACACCAAGTCTAATCACAAAATAACTAAAATTTACAAACAAATGAAATGACAAACAAAGAAAATAAACAGGAACTTACAATTATGGCTCCAAGAGGATCCAGAAAATCATTGACATAATTGGCGAGGAGAGCAGCAATGAGCCCAATGACGTTGGTGATTACGTCAAAAAAGTGATCCTGGGCATAAGTTTTGACAATCTCATTGGTGAAAGAACGACAGTAAACAACTAGAAGAAGCTTAACCAGTGTCACTGATAGCATGATGCCAATCACCCATTGCTCTTGCACCTTGGTCAAACTGAATACGTTCTCCTAGAAGGATCAATTAACACAACAGATAAGTTGAGTAGCACAGTCGGAACTGGCAAAAAAGTGTCCCAAGAGAATCCACAGAGAACAATTGATCAAAGAAAACAGCACCTAGTAAGGTGAAACTCAGAAAATGAATGGCACTTACATCAGAAAATAGTGTGCGAATTGACTCCAAGATTATCTGCAGACCAAGTGTAGCCATGACAGATGCAAAAACAAGGATTCCCTGCACAATTTTTTTTTTCTAGTTCAGGACCAAATACTGTAATGAACAATATCTTTAAGTGGTAAACATGTTTCTCTGAAACCAAGCATCAAGTATCGCTTAGTTCTCAGATTATAGTGTGCAAAACAGACAAGTGCTTATTATGGCAAACATGTCACTCATGCCAAACTGACCCACCTTGATCAAATTGTTATATCTCATGCAGAGCTGATGAAAGGTGCAGCTGTGATCCCATCTCACATTCTCACTTACAAAATAAAATTAATAAAAAATCTTCTTCACCAAAGGAGGTTACCTAAGTCTCCTTACCTGTAATAGCTAATAAAATGCCATCTGGGGACCCTTTGCCAGATCACATCAAGAATTCCAAGTGCCACAAAAATTAAAATGTGATCAGCAGCCTGTGTTTTCTTCTGAACTTGTTATCACCCCCCCCCCCAAAAAAAAAAAAAAACCCATCAACCCCCCCCCCCCCCACCCACGCCAAAAAATTAAAAAAGAAAAAAACTTGACATGCAATAGTTCTTGCAAATGCTCTGCAGTATAAAACAGCAATTCAGAAGTAACCATCCCTCAATATTTTGAAAGAACCTACAATAAATATAATTAGCTGACAAACACCCTGAGGCTGTTCAAACTCTCCACTCATTGCATTGGAAAGCAGTCCTCAATAATTAGATGACAAACACCCTAAAATGTGTAGAAATACAACCCACTATGAAAATACAAGGTCTATTACCAAAATAAAATAACACCAAACTCTCCACTCATCGCATTGGAAACCAACCCTCAACTGGGAATAGATGTTAAGATCGTTGCCAATGGAAACATGTGACAGAAAGATTAACTACATGATCATCACCATTCATCAAGACATCAATCATATCATTGCTTAGTTTATAATGGCGTTAAGACATTATTACAGCAAAAAGGGGTAGAATACAATGTGCAATACATGCACAAGCTCTATTACTAGCCTTATAGCTAGTACACAGTTTCCCTCATGTGCACACAGAATGTCTAGAAAGAGACGTGAATGCCCAAAATGTAGAAAGGAAAATTTGCACCAATAGCTACAAAGTCACGAGTCCAGTGAATCTTCACTCACATGGGGTGACATTCCACTTCACTTACACTCCTTAGGCCAGCACATGGAATTCCCCCCCCCCTCTTGGTCTCTCTGTTACATTTATCTTCTTTTTAACTGTTTATTCAACGTTTATTTTTTATTGAAAACCACAATAATTTAAGGTACTGGTCTGATGCTAATAAAGATTAAAAAACAACAAATTTAAAAAGAAACCAGTTTTGGATTGTTATAATCACTAGAATGAGCCATGGCACTATAACCACCAGGATGCCATATTGCTGCCATATTTCCAAACTGTCTTCATGACGCCATATCACAATAAGATGAACACTATATCACCAAATATCCACCATGGCAATATGCCAGCAATTTGTAAATTCAGCAATATGGCACCATGATGGTGATTTGCCGATATAACTATTTGGGAATTGAATGATATGAAGAATAGCAATAATATTTTGATACATGGCTACAAATTGATTAGGGTGGCACCATGTACAAATGAGATAGTATTCACAGCCCATCATCAAGGCATTATCTAGTTATGATACTATTTTTACAAAATATTTTGTCACTGGATACTAGAGAAGACTGCTGCTAGAACCATTGTAAAGTGTGCATACCCAGTGCATAAGGCTGTTGCCAACATGTGGGATTCTGGGGAGGCTTATAATGTAATACAACCTTACTCTTGATTTCACAAATAGGCTAACTCTAAACTCAACCCATGAGTACTTGGGCACAATGCAAAACCCTGACTGCTGCACCAAGGCTTGTCCTTAATATCTAAATTTATTGTGCCAGATCAAAATTAAAAGGGAAAAAGCCACACACTTATAAACGATAATAGAAAGATAGAGAAAGGAAGAAGTAACCGGTTAATGAAATGGGAGAGAGAATGAGAGGAATCCACACGTTCCATAAGGGGTGTAACTGAAGCAAACTCTCACCTCAAGAAGTGAAGATCAACTGGACTCCACATTCATATGCACAAACATTATAATATAAGCAGTTAGCTATCAATAATTACTATTGTCTAAAGGCACTGACCAATGGCTGCATCCGTTTCTTTCCGATAGGATACTGGTATGGGTTTGGTGTCTGCATAGAGAATGCAGTGAACCATAGGATAAAACCTGATAGAAGATCAAGAAGCGAGTCCAACGTTGATGCTATAATTGCCAAGGAGCCACTTCTAATGGATGCATAAACTTTGGCAACAAAAAGAACCATGTTTGCAATATTTGACAATCTGATGGCCATCGTCTCACTTCTAGCCAAATTTTCTCGCTCTTCCTGAAACTCACAATCACAATGTCAATACAAAATATTTGCTGCTGAATTATTAAGGAAAACAGTCTCACAGAGGAAAGAAAAAATGAATGGATCAATACACGTACTTTCGACATTGCAGGAAGAAAACCACGCTCTGTTAAGGCATCCATTTCATTGAAGCCCTCCAACATTTCCACCTGTTGTTGGTAGTATTCAGCCACAACATCTTCTTCCGGACCTGCAATCAACAAGGGAAAAAAGTATATCATAAAACAGAGAACCCACATAATTCTACAAGCATCAATTGCAATAAACCTTTATCTCACATTATATTCCCTTATACCTTTATCCATAGTGGCTGGAAGCATGAGCTACAGTTTGCAGCACCAACCAATCCAACATTCCCAAATAAAAGTATGGGCATAAAAGATTTTCTAGGTCGCTATCTGCAAAAATTCATCTCCATATGTACCCTGTACACTAATATGCGCCATGTATAAATTATAACAAGACTAGCACATGTTTTGGATTAAGCATCTCATTGAGGGCTTTGTATATTACAAATAAGAGAGATTCAAACTAACCCAACCAAATAGAAGTAAAACTTTAACTTGTTCTCTGTCACAGAACAATTTAAGAAACTGCAAAAAACCTTTACAATAAAGGGGTGGTAACTGGTAATAATTTAAAAAAACTACAAGCCTACTACTCATATCTTTTTAGGGGAAGAAGGTCATTGATAATAAAATTAAACTTAGTTCTCAAATTTCTTGTTTATTCATCATGTCATGGTGAAGACATGGCCGTTACTTCAGACTTCAAAAACTGAAGAGAATCGATTCTTAACACGGTTATTTTCAACATTCCGATACTCGAGTTCTCAAAGCTTCGCAGTTAGTGGACTAAGTTGACTGAAACCAAAGGTAATATTTCATTAAGGGAAGCTAACTTTCCGGTTGTATATCCTAGATCAAATAGAGAGAATAATAATTTTTACCACCTAGAGGTTTCTGTCTGCTCATAAAGGGGAGAATATTCTAATTTTCAGATGCAAATAAGAATACAACTTTTGCATGTCTCTTCCCAAACAAGAAAGGGAGGCAAGACTTAAACTGTGAACTCATCAAATTTTAAGGTCAAACAAATCCGAATAGACTAGAGTATTAAAACTCAGAAAAGTCTTCTGCCTCTTCGTAATAAAGAAAAGAAAATTCCATTTGATGGCGAAAATTAAGATGGTGATCATGAGAACAAAAATTAACAGAAAGGGGGAAAAGAAAAGGAAAGACTAATACAAGCAGACCTATAACGATGAAGTATTAAAGAAACCGAGTCAAAATGCAAGAAGGCAATTCAGAGACAGACAAACAGAGAATAATCACAATAAAATGGTAAACCCCTCCCCTCCTACAATCCGGGAAAAAAACAATAATAATAATAATCAAAAGAAACAGAGAAGAACAAAAACCAGAAATAAAATAGTAAGGTAGTGGAGGTGATGACCTAAGACTCCAAGACAGTTATGAAGACCCCTAGCCGGCTTATCTTTGTTAGGTTCAGAGAGCTGGAAACCGTCAAAGTTCAAGCGCCATGAGTGGTCACCACCACCATTACCGGATTCTTGAAGAAGCAGCTCATCTTCGGAACCATCGCAGGAGGTCTCCGGTACCATCATTGTACTCAAGAAAACCCTAAAAATTCTCAGTGCTAATACTAGCAGTAATGTCTGAAACTCAAGGAATTCAATCTTGACAAAATAAATGTTGTGGATAGCAGAGAAGGAATATTTTTGTGAAGCAACAAATCCATAGCCATAGGCCCTCAGAAACGGACCCACAAACCCATGTAAGAAAGAGACAGAAGGAAGGCGACGTACAGGTTTCACTCTGTCTCTCCTTCTCTCCTTCCCTCTGCTCTCTTAAATTCCCATTCAAGGCGGCTCTGGTAAAGGGTACTGAAAGTAAATTGTTCCAAAACTGAAATCTGAATCAGCATTTTACAATTCTCTTAAGTTGAATCTTCGGTTGCTGCTTTTTCTTGGCTATCTTATTTGTTGTTTGCCTTTCTTTGCACATTTTGATGAGGGAATCAAGGAGACGTGAAAGTGGCAAGTTTAAAGGGTGAGCATTTGACCAAAAACAGATAATGAACCCCACCAAAGGGTACTCTGGTAATTTGCATTATACACGTCACACAGTACACACTACTCACACCTTGTTTGAGACCATTTGACTGACCGTTAGGGTTAGGACACGTGGGTGGGTAGTTTATACTCTAGAGAGAGAGGGTGTAGTCGGTAAGGAAAAGGAGAGTGGTGGTTTTGTAAGGGCCCAGTAGGTCCCAGCACATTATATGTCTGCGGTTATTATGAGTCCGGATCAGCGACCCTGACCTTCTTGACTACAAAGATCAGGGGGCCACGGTAAAAACACTTTTTAGAAAAAATGAAAAAAAAAAAATTTTTGTTCACCAGTGGGACCCACTGGTTTTTGTGATTCCGACGGGGAGTGATCCGGATTCTCATTTTATTGGCTTATATCCATTTTTGACACGTGAGTGAATCTCAATGAAGAGAAAGTGTAAAAAAAATTTCATTTGTACCTTGAGGCTTTGCATTTGCCTATTCTTTTTTTTTGGTAAATTTGCATTTGCCTATTCAGTGCTATAGAAAAAGTCAATTTAAAGACAAATTATCATTTTTTAAGATAAATTTACTTGTTTTTTTTTAAATTAAAAATTTTTACATACATATTCCCATCTGCCATAAAAACTTGTGACTCTTCTTTTAGTTTAAAATTTATAGAAAAGTCCTAAAATTATAGGGGAATCTTTTCAACCATCGGCTAAAATTCTACTTTGTAAATAGGGTTTAAGCTTAAGGGTAATTGAATAAATTTAACATATAAGGGTATTTTGGTAATGTTTTAAAATTTATTTGAATTCTATAATTTTTGGACTAAGATGGGAGTTGACTTTCATGGCAGGTGGGTAAAGAAATTAAATTAAAAAACAATAAAGGCAAATAGGTCATAAAAGTGATAATTTGTCATTAGATTGACTTTTTCTACAGCGGGAGGCAAATGCAAAGTCTCAGTTTTTCTAGACTAAAAATTACATAAACCAAATCTCAGGGTCCAGATGAAAATTACCAAAAAAAAGGAATAAGGACAAATAGGTCATATAAACGATATTTTGTCCTTAAGTTGACTTTTTCTATAGTATAAAGGGGACAGATGCAAATTCTCAAATTTTTTTGACTAAAAATCACAAAAATCAAACCTCAGGGGTCCAGATGAAAGTTACCCAAAAATTAAAGATCACACAACCAATTGAGTTAGGGTTTTGCTTCGCTTCAGCACCATAAATGCATTGAACCATTAAGTGACACAACATGGGCCATTGGATCAAAATCTCTCGACAAAACCTAGACTGAGATTGCAATCCGACGGCTGAAACTAATGCTTAACGATTCAATCGACGCAAAATCCTTGGATTCCCAATTCAAACGAGGTAGAGTTTCTTCTTCTTCACTCTTTTTCTTTTTCTGCTTTTTTTTTCTTTCAAATTATAAGTGGGACCTTTACTGGGTCTTCACTATAAAAAGATTTTCCTCCTAATACAAGGCAAATAATTATGAAAAAAATACAAAATTATGCCCTAACATTGGCCTGTTTGGTTTGTAAAAATCTCTAGATTTCATGAGTCTAGAGATTTTTACAAACAAACAGGTATAATTCTCATATTCATGAATCCAGAGATTTAAAATCTCTGAATTCATGTAACCAAACAGGCCCTTATCCAATCTCATCTGAATTGCTGTAAAAATTGCCTCCACCTCACTATATGAAAGTTGTTGGTGTGCCATATATGGCAACTTAACATAATATTATTGTTTTATGGTTGGATGAGTCTTTTCAGGACCCCACATGCATTTAAATAAAAGTTACTTAAAAATAATTATCCGTAAAAGGAAAAACAATGTATGAATCCATATTAAATTGTTTTGATCAGCAATCGATAAATCAACCCCACCCAATTGAAAAGAAATAATAAACATTAAGACTCATGGATAAAAGCATGTTTTCCTTCTTTATGAGAAATTACATTAATTTTAGGGATAATTACTATTAGCCTCCTATACTTTGATTTTATTACTATTGTATCCCCTGTACTTTTCAAAATTACTGATCCAATTTTCAACTTTGTCTATAATTACTATTGCCCCGTACCGTTAAGTTCCGTTAGTTTACTAAGATGTGGCATCTTTATATTTTCTCAAAAATCTCAAAATACCTTTATATTTATTTCTTTATTTATTTATCCTTTTGTCAAGTTACAGTAGTACCCTTAATTAACTGTGGACAAAAAATAAGTATAATCCATTTTATTCTAAAAAAAACCACCAAATATAAAAAGAATGATTGAATAAAACTCAATAGAAACCGAAGAGGAAGGAAAATTGAATTCAACTCAAATTGGAAACTGAATATCACCTAAAAATTTTCAAAATAAATGTAGTTTAGTGAAGGTGGGGAACCAAATTGAATTTGGATTTTGCCCATTTATTTAATTCAAAATAAATGAAGCTTAGTGAAGGCGGGAAACCAAATCGGATATGGATTTTACCCATTTTATTTAATTCAAAATAAATGAAGTTTAGTGAAGGTGGGAAACCAAATCAGATTTGGATTTTTCTCATTTCATTAATTTAAAATAAATGAAGTTTAGAATAAAATTGACATTTAATCTGGTTTTTATAAATGGGGTAGTATCTTTTGATTTTTTTAATTTTAATGAAGGGCAAATTAGACATTACATATTCAAACTTAACGGCCACTTAACACCGTTATAAGGAAGGGGGCAATAGTAATTTCGTAAAGAACATAATTTTATTATTAATAAAATCAAATTACAATGGGCAACAGTAATTGTAATTATCCCTTAATTTTAATATGAGCAAGGTTGGGAAAAAGTCAAACATTCTCTCCCTTACCCTTTATAGTAATTCATTTATTTTAATTTAAACAAATTCTATTATTTCATATACTTATTTAAAAAATATATATATATGGTTATTTCTCTTGCCGAGCCATCCATTGACAATTGTTAATGTGTACAGGAATCTTTAGCAAAAAAGTGATGCAGACAGAGATCTGAAGCAGAGGACATACAGGAACTTACCTCCTTGACATCCCACATTCATTAAGGACCTGTTTGATTACATGAATCCAGAGATTTGAAATTTCTGGATTCATGAATCTGAGAATTATATCCGTTTGGTTGTAAAAATCTCTAGATTTATGAAATCTAGAATTCATCTTTTTACACTAAAAACATAGATCTGTAGATTTATGGGTAAGGGGTGAAATCCAGAGATTTCAAAAAAGCTATACATTTGCACATTCACAAAAATCACGTCGATCAAAAAAAATTTAGGATGAATCCATAGATTTCATTCCACAACCAAACATTTAATTTTATAAATTATGACTCCATAGATTTGAAATCTTCAGACTCATGTAACCAAACAGGCCCTAACGTCATCCCAAGAATGGAGTAGTGCTTGGTGCTTAGACTTAGAAACCATAAACATTTTTAACAAACCCCAAAATTGATTGTGGAGATTTTGGTCCATTGGATTGAAATCTCTACTGAAATTATGATCCAATGGACGAAAATGACTCACTTGACAGTGCTGTGCATTAAATGTGCAGGATTCAAGCAAAGTCCAACAAACCCCTCACTCCTCCCTAGCCCCTGGAGTAAGCAAGCACTTTGCTCAAGATCAAATTGTTACTGTTCAACTCAACTATTACCGTGTTTTCAAATATTAGCATGCTTAGATGGTTCAGAAATTTATCAAATATGTCATATATAAGAATTTTATCTAATTCATTTCTTTGAAGTATGTTTTAACATCACATCAAAGGGTTGAAGTCTATTAAATTTATTAACAAAAAATAATGTTACTTTAAATAGAATTCAACGCTTTGATGTGATGTTTGAATACATTTTATTCATCCACAATAAAATAAATGTTTTGTATATAAGTCTGCCCGCACATGCATTCATCCATAACCCTCATGGATAATGGATGTCCCATTGGAAATCGAGTCCGGATCAGCGACCCCGACAAGTAGCACTTTGTGCTCCCCGACGTTTCTTGACCACAAAAACAGTGGGACCCACGGTGAAAAACATTTTTTGGAAGAAAAAAATTCACCAGTGGGACCCACTGGTTTTTGTGGTCAGGAAGCCCTCTGTGCTCCCCCGACAAGGAAATGATCCGGATTCTTGAAACCCTCTCTACTTGTATTAGTAATTAAAAAAGTATATACCTTTTAACATTATTGTAACGAAAAATCTTAAAAAGATTATAACTTCCCATTTCACGGTTTTTTTTAAATATATTTATTTAAGGCTCATCATTCGAAATACCTCAAAACTAAGACATTGTTTTTTCAAGTCTAATCTCAACCAGTTGTTCAGTAAATAGATAACTTATACTCTTAAAGTTTTTTTTCCTTTTTTAAGTGAGGTTCATGGTGTAGTAAAGTCAAAAGGAACATCTATGTTACACAAAGAAATGCATGTAACAGGTTAATACAGGGTGAATTGTCCATTATATCCAAAACAAGAAATATCCTCTCCCTTTTGGTAAGATTATCCTGTCCCTATTACCCTAAAATATGAATGACAAAATAATTTTTTAAAAATTTAATAACAAATAATTAATATAAAGTATCGGGAAAAGATTTTGTCAACTTTTTTTTTTTTTTTTGTCAAGTTAGTCATTGTCAACTGAACCAACCTTGTGAGACTAATTTCCAAAAATATTTAAATTTTAAAAAATAAAATAAAATAAACTATGAATATTGGATATAATAATTGACACGTACTCAATCAACTGCCTATGCAGTCAATATTAGTGGGTTTACAATTTTCACATTTATGAGTCCTTTATTTATTGATGATTATTTATTATCCTAGATAACTATTGCACATAATAGATCTCATATGTATTACAATTTACAATACAAATTATGAAGTAATGGGCAAGAACCTTATTGAAACGGCCAAAACCCTAGGTATGAAATCATGATTTGGGATCTTTTTTCACCTTCACCAATAGAGGATTGTGCTCCTTTTTGACTCTACCACATTGTTTTAAAACTAAAACTATCCCAGATCCACTCAGTGGTAAAACCCACCTCAAGTAACCTGCAGATTGAATGAGGCAACCAACTAATTATCAGGAGCATTAGAAGATGAAAGAGAGACTGAAATCCAATACAGTAATTCTATTTTTTTGGTAATTCAAAACAACAAACTTCTAACCTATTTCTTTACCAAAACAGGAAAATACTTCAGACCAATTTCAACCTTTATCCACGCCCATCTCAAACAGAAATTGCAAAAATGTCAAAACTGAAGGTTGGTGAGAGGACAGCAGTTACTTTGACCAGTCATGACAAAGTCAAGTTAAAAACCTCTCTGGGCGATTTCATCAAACAAACAGAAAGTTTTCTCCAACTCCCCCATGTTTGTACTTCATTTACTCAAAACACTTCTACCATGAATCTTATCCCCCGGTCCCCCTAAAATATTAATTTCTTTTACCTTTTCTTCTCTCTTATGCTTTACAAAACCCAAGTTACCCTTCTAATAATTAACCTTTCAACTCCTTCTCGCTGTTCTTATTTTTTTTATCAGGAAAAAAACAGTAAAGGTACGACGTTATCAACATTTTGAATCCACCAGATCTGTGTGTCTTGGATTACAAACAGGTAAATCCTGTTGTACTTCAAAGACCATCAGATCAACAAGGTAAATTACAAACGTTGTAATTCTTTAGTTCTAGAGCACAATGTCTAGCAAACCACCCAAAAGAAATAAGAAGAAAATTCAACCTTTTTACCCCCCCCCCCCCGGATGATCCAGTCAAACAACATTAGAAGATACATAGGGATTCCTTTCAATTGATTCAAACAAGAAGACAGGAACACCGGGCAAGGGGGGGATTGATTGCCTATACATGTAGTAATAATTCTTACAACTAATCTGGGGCCAGCAGATTGTACCTTATCCGTTCGTCTTCCTTTTTCCCGTTTACAGGACTTCATGCTCACTGCAAACTTGGATCGGAGTCATCCAGGGTATAAGCCCTTAAATCTACAATGAATAGCCACACCTTCTAGAATCTCTTGTGAAGAAGGGATGTCTCAGTGCTTCCCTTGCCTTGAGCCGCTCTGCCGGTTCATATCGGAGGAGTCCTTGCAAGAGATCAATTAGATCACCAGCAGAGTGATCTACATGCAGCATTACCATGTTCTACAACACAAAGTACACTTCCAGGTCAAAACTATCATGCACCCTAGAAAGGAAGAAACGGTGTAAAAGGAATGGTAGCAACATTTCTCAAAGAATGAAATAATTTCAATTTTTTATTTTACAGTGAAGTTACACCCCCTTCAAGTGATTTCAGATCACCTAACAATCCATATTGATGGTAAGCAAAACAATAAATTTCCAACCAAGGTATTCATAATGTGACTAAATAACCAAACTATCCATTAAACCAGTAACGAATTTAATCAATTGTGATAACTGCTCAACAGTTTCTCCAGAGATGCTTAGGGGGGGGGGGGGGGAAGCCAAATTTGTTGCAGAAGATAGGCATATAACCGATGCTGAACAAAATCAATAGGGAGCCAAAAGTCAACATCATCTTTATTGAAAGATTGTTGCACCAGAAGACTAGAAAGTTCACTGATGAGAATGTTTTGATGGATAAAGGGTTAAACGATAAAAGACACAATAGAACAGTGATTTAAAATAGCTCCACTAAATGATAGTTTGAAAAAATTAGTTTGAGAAGGCGCACACACATATCCAAACAAAAAATTCTGAATACTACTAGGAGTTGCACAATTCATATTCAAGGAACAAAAAGAGAACAACCCAAAATGCGCTGGGTTTTGGAAGAAGAGAGCAAAGATAGACTACGCATACATGCTACACGTCATTTAACTGGGATAAGACCGAACTTAAGTTTGTATTGCACCAGAAGAAAAAAGCAACTAAAACTACAACTCTT
This sequence comes from Hakea prostrata, assembly GCF_041222555.1. Taxonomy (NCBI): domain Eukaryota; kingdom Viridiplantae; phylum Streptophyta; class Magnoliopsida; order Proteales; family Proteaceae; genus Hakea; species Hakea prostrata. Next base: position 5,197,307 of record NC_142601.1, read on the forward strand.
GTCCTAAATCAAAACTGAATTAGGATTCAACTCTTACAAAAATGGGGAGTCTAAAATCTCCTGAAAATAGGGAACTAGTCCCAAAACAAAAAGACTGCAGTCCTCTGAGAGGCTCCTTTAAGAAAACCAGTGACTTTAATAATATAGCACCTACTTGACCTTCAATTGAAGTGGTGGATTAAACCAGAGAACCAATCAACTAATGTGACTTTTAAGTGGTCAAATGACCTCCAAAACAGAAAGTACCCACTAAATAAACCTAAATTCGTGTACTATCTTGGTATACATCTTCTAGGTTCCTCGGGAAGGGCCCATTACCAAGTAAACCCTAGGAACAAAGGCCCCATCCTCTATATGACCAATCATAGGCTTACTCTACTAATTAGAAGCCCAAACAGATGTTGGGTCTGCATCAAAATCTTAATTCAACCTAACTAAAACACTGAATAGCTATTTAAATTTATAAAAGAAAAACTTTGAGACAATTAACTGCATCATCTTGAATAGCCCCTAGCACATATTAAAATGGCACATGAAAATAAAAACACATATATAACCCATCAAAATAAGCCATTTAGGTGATTTAACTGCATCATCCATGCACCATATTTACTGTTTACCAAATTCATTAGCATGATTAGAACAGCAGACAATTTTCATGATTGATAAACTGAAACAATTTCAAAGATCAATAAACCATGTTACACAGGCATCAAGATATCAGACTGCATCAACGTCAACAGGCCAAAATGAAGTGTAAATCTTACCTGTAACCGAGGCAACTTCCAAACAGCCCTCATGCTTTCCTTTGAAGCTGCACCTTCTGGCCAGTCCAATCGTGCACCCCTCCTGAAATATTTCTCAGCACGGCGGCTAGAAAGAAGGAAAAAAATCACAAAATAGGAAACCCAAACGAAGAGAAGTTCCAAAGAACTTCTAATTATTTTTTGAAAAATAAATAAATAAAGGGAATGAAGAAGAAGAAGAAGCTAATGTTTCTTACTCAGCTCTAACCACCATATGGTGTGGCAAAGGACCTAAAACTCTCTCCATCATGGCAAGATGTTCCAAGTTTTCATGGGTTTGAAAGAGGGCCTCACCCTAAACATCAGAGAGTATAGGTAAGATAAAAAAAGAAATTTATTAAATAACCAACCAGAAAGCATTACATGCCATGCCACTTGGAATGATATTCAAGGTTGATCAGCAACTAAACTGCTAATGTGCATACGAAAAGTTCCTCTCTTATGTTCAGTATAACACCCCCCCCCCCCGGTATTAAGCAAAACTATTCCTAAGCAACCAGTAAACTGTTTATATTAAGAAAGAACAACCATACTATGAATTCAAAAGCGAAACCAGATTAACTGAATTTACCGAGCAAAGTTCTAGAAGTATGCAACCCACACTCCATAAGTCACAAGGATAGTTCCATCCAAGCCCTAAAGAAGATAAAATAAAACAATGTTAGGCCACAAGCGTACAAATGAAAAATGGAAACATCTCACAATTTTTTTCCAAAAGATAGACAAATATATTACCCAAGATAACTTCTGGCGCACGATAATGCCGTGTCGATACCACATAACTGTGATCTTGATGTTCAAATGTTGTACTCCCAAAATCAATCAGTTTAATGGCACTAGACTTTGGAAGATTCTTGAAGTAGGAGCCCTCCTTGGTTGACCGTGCCAGAAACTTAATTGCAACAAAAATATGAAGTCATGAGAAACAAACATTGATCCTGATTAACTGGGAAACATATAACATGTGAAGCCCACACAACAAGGACCAAAAAATAAGGGGCAGGATATCCAGTGGTCCAATACCTTATAATCAGGCACCCTGACAAACTCTGAAGAAACGAGTAGAATATTTTCTGGCTTCAGATCTGTGTGAATTAATCTCAGATCATGCATAACTGCAGGTAAAAAACAGGCAGGAATGAGAAATCAATGAAGCAGGTAATTGATTTACTCAGACTTCTGCCATGCTTACTGGTAGCTACTTCCAGTAGCATGGCATCTCATGTCAAAAGAATAAACATGGAAAATAGCAGTAGCCTTGATGTCTGAGTTTCAGATTCTAATTAGGAAGAACTCAAGCATCAAGATAAGACTGAAAGAAATAGGCAAGTATTGTCCACACATGCTACAGACTCCAAAAGTTGTCTGCCAAACTCTCGAACAAGATCAATGGGAAAAGAACGATAGCTGTTTTTGCGGAGAAAATCGTATAAGCTTGGTCCAAGCTTCTCAAATACCTGTTAAAATCATTTAAATCCATCCGCACATTTCAACTCACAAATTATGAAGTCACAAAGGGAAATGCATTGGCCTCCCAAATTAACAAAAAACATTAATAAATACTTACAATACAAATATGATTACGATAGTCAAACCAATTCCGTATTTGCACACAACTGCAAAGAATAAAACCGCTTATACCAACATCTGCTACTGCTAGAAAAGGAAGACAAGACCAAGGTTTCAAAAAGTCCTACCGATTCCCACCAATGTCATGTTCTGCAAGCTTTTGCAGAACATCTATTTCAATCATAGCAGCTTCACGATACTTGAGAATGGAACGCACAATTTTAATTGCTACAAGTTCTTGAGTTTCATTATCCAAACATTCCAACACTTGCCCAAATGTGCCTGCAATTTTTGCATCACAGAGAGATTAAGGAAGGGGGGGAAACTGATCAAAGAGCATGGATAAGACATCCACCCCAATTTCTAAATCTTATGTTGCTGAGAGTCATGCACAAGCGTAACCCATTCCAAGAGTGGAGAATTTGATGAGATAGATAGGTTGAATAGATGAAGGATAAGTCACATGACATGGAAACATTTTAAATTTAGAAAGGGGGAAAAAAACTAACCTTCACCCATTTTACTCAGAATCCGATCTGCACAAAACAATAACCATACATGAGAATAAAATTTGTGATAAAAGAACAGCATGGAAGGGCAAATAGAATTAGAGGGATATGGAGGTAAATGAGTTATCAAAAAATCTCTTTTCCAATGGAAAGTCTGAATGAAACAAGGGAAAAATAAATCATCTAAAACATAAACGAAATAAGTAGTTGCATGGATACCAACTGCCGAATAATCAGCTTAAGAAAAACAAAGGGAAACGCAACTCCCTAAATTAAACCCCCACACCCCCCCCCCCCCCAAAAAAAAAAAACCCAACTTGTTTAGTCTAGAACATGTGTACTAGAAAGGACATAGCTGACACTGCAGACAATCCATACCAGGATCCTGTCATCCCAGAGAACAACTGAAGCCAAAGCATCATCATTTTACACACTGTATTATACCAAAACAAAGAAAAAATAATAATAATAAACTAAAGGATCTCACAGCTACTAATGTGACCATGATACCCTACTTAATTTGTTTTTTCAGGAGGGGGGATGGGGAGGAGGAGAGTGAGGGTTGGGTGTATGCTGGGGAAATAAGAGGGCAATTACATCGATGAGTCAAATTTTCTCCAATAACAAAAACATAATGGCCATCTTTATCATCATTTCGCAAAGGTGGAGATTCATTGCGAGGGAGTCCCTTATACAAAGAAGGGTATGCATAGTTGGAGACTGTTGCATGCACAAACTCTTGCCCACAGAACATTCGTGGAAGAACCTGCAAGGAGAATAATGTTCAGTTATTCATATCAGTTGATTAATCAAACCATTCGTCATGGCAAGTACTTCACATAGCCTTGCAGTATAAAACAAACAAAAATGAGAACATAATAAAACGGGAGATATGATTTTCCCACACCAAGACAAAAAATAAACAAGGGGTACAAGGTAATCCCAATAAAGTTCAAAAATCTAGCAAGTTAGAATATCACAGCAGACTAACATTGCTGGATGTATGGGGGGAATCAAAGGGGGAAAGTATAAGACTTCGAGACGACATTGGGGGGAAAAGTGTTAGAATTAAGAAGAAAAGATCAGATGTCGATAACTCCACAGAAACATTAAACCAGCACCCGACCCCAACACCAAAAGGAAGTCAATATCCTAAATCAATCGAAGCACGAAAAATTCACCTTTTTCCCGAAGCAATTTCGAGCTGAAAATAGAATGTAATAGCCGAAGAACGATCATAGAGGTTAGACATCCAGATAGGAATACTGACTGTAAATGATAGGAATACAAGGCCCAAGGGAAGAAAGGAAGCCATAAATGAATAAAATCACGAACAAGGGAATCACCTAGGGCAAAAAGAATCAAGAAACCTAAAATTCATATATACAAAATGAACCCCCCCCCCCCAAAAAAAAAAAAAAAAAACTTCAACAGATTTCAAGAAATCAGAACGAAAATCTAACTAGAACAAATTATCAAAATATCAGTGTTGATCAATATTTCGAAGGCGATCGTACCTTGGGAGCTGGAATAGAAGGGGGCATATCCCATGTTAACCTGGGGCGTTTCCTTGGGCGTTTACTTATGTTCGAATGAGGAAGCTCTATGATCCATTGAGTCTCCATCAAACTTCAATTCGCAGGAAACGTAGGAATTCAATCGCATAGATAAATTACAGAAATTAAGTTACAGATGGAACAAAATTGTTGCAGAAAACAAATCGAAAGTTGAAAATCCAAATCGTATACTGGATCTTGAGAGTTCTAAGAAGAAGAGTTTTTTAAGGTGAGGACCACACAAGCATTAACTATTATCTAACCCGGGTGAGACGAACCATGGTCAAGCTTTGTGCCCTGAACGGCTAAACCTCACCAACTTTCTCAAGCTTGGCTACGCGCTAGGATACACCAGCATGTATGGTGGTTTCCCAAGTAAGGGTTAAATGGGCAGAGTTGGATCTGGTCAGCTTAAGCCCAACCTTACCTAACCCTGTTAGGTAACTAAGGCAGTAAGGCTTAACAACCCTCAAACCAAACAGATGCTTGCCATGTCATCAACTTCCAACTAATGCTTGACTCCAAACCCCTCTAAGGAGGGCAAGTGTGTCCTTTTACCTTGACTCTCTCTGTCTCTTTTTCATAGAAGACTATTTTGACTCGCTCTTCGTCTACTCATTAACGCCAAACCGGAGACACTGAGCCAAGGAGGAGTACGACTCCTTCAGCAATGGAGATGATAGCAACAACTCGGGCACTCTGATAGTGAACAGTGCCTTTTGATTAGATACTTTACAAGAAAAAACATATGATCGCATTAATGTCAAGCGAAACTGAAAGCAATGTTGCCATTGTTTTTGTCACTACTGGAGCCATTGCAACAAGTTGGGGGTCAAAAAGAAGTTGACACTATGACACATGGTGATATTTGAATTTTATTATACTTTATCTATAAATCCTTAAGTTTGAATTCAATTTTAACTTTTATAATTTGCAAATCAAATTAGGCCCCACGTGCAGTTGCACATTTAGCATTGCCTATTAACCTTTATCGGGCAATTGCACATATAGCATAACTAGTGACCTAATGTGTTTTTTGTCAATAACTAAAAAGCATATTGTTAAGTAAAAGAGTATAAGCCTGAAGATCTAGAGGACAATAAGGTGACCTAATGTGTTTGACAAGTCACACTAAGAGCTTAAACCACCACCATCGCCAAAGTGAAAAAGCAAAAGTTACGCCAACTAATGAACCTTTTTTTTACTGTGATCTTGCCAATGAGTCAGCCATTCTTACTCCTTATTATCCCCATCCCTTTCAAATGATAAAATTTTATGTCAACTCCTACCCTTGACTTCTCACCCCTTCCTATTTCTAATCCTTTTATACTTTTCTTTTAGTGTCCCTATCCATTGCATAAATGAATACTCTCATCGGCCTCAACCCTTATCTTATTTCCCTTGTTGTGATCCTCTTTTTTGATCATTCATTCTCTCTCTAGTTCTATTTGAGTTCATAAACGCAAAAACAACCACAATCCTGTGTACTCCAAGCAAGAATAGAAGGTTGCCTTTGCTGGAAAAATACGGATAAGTACCACATTGACTAGAGGGTTTATGGGTTTCAATGACAATGACAATATTAATTTCCATTGATATAGCACAAGATAAAGATTTCAATTGGCCCAATAACTTGTTTATTTCATCATCAAATAGAGAAAATACAAGGGTTTCATGGTGATGAAAGCATGTAAGGATCCTCAAAACTCCATAAAAAGGGCCAAGTTCATCCAATATTGTTTTTACTTGTAAATCCCCCACCACTCTATCTGTAGCTTAAAAGAGGCAAGCTGGAAGGCTTCTACACATTACACATGTAAAGTCTATAGGACAATTATTTTGCATTGCTTTACCCTATCCATTTGTTTTTTTTAGGAGGTGCATGTAAAAGAATTCCTCAATTGAATAAATTTTTTCTTCCTACCATAAAAGGGAGTTAATTCACATTTTTTCTCCCTCCCTTACAAAAAAGTTAGTTGAGATTCTAATTTAGAAGAATGGGAGGGGGAAAAATTGAAGAATAATAAAAGTCATAAGAATATAATAGCTTCTGTCATGGAGTTTGGCAATCTTATATATTGATAATGAAAATATTACATAATATAAGGCAATGCTTTGCCCCTCGATAACAGGGAGATTCGAATTATGATCTCCTACTTGAAGGTGTTAGTTTTTTATCAATTGAGCTCCGGATTGAAGTTGAATGCTTGGTTGGAAAAGATCTTCACTATGAATAAGATCTAACCACATAAGGGTGGGACCAAAATTCTAGGGCACGTTCTTCAATTAAGAAAAGTGAAAACACAAGGAAAATCTTTTTTTAGAGCTCCCTTTGATAGAAAGTTGGTTGAATTGTGAGAGAGGTGGGAAAGACATGGGAGAGAAGCAGGGAGAAATTGAGATAAAAAAAAATATAGAAAACAGAGAGGAGCTGAGAAAAAGAACGAAAGCATAGAAGAAAACCAGGAGAAGAAGAAAGAGGAAACCACTTTCCAATTTCAAACAAGATGACAAGAAGAAGGAAACCTTAGCGCACAGATCCATGAAATCCTAATCCACGGATGTAAATGCATGCTTCCCTCCACCAAGATCAATCTCGGTTAGCTTCGTTTTCTATTATTCTCTTTCAATTTGTTTAATATTTATTATAAAGAAATAATCATGTCTAGTTATTCCCTTTTTCGTTTTCAAAGCAAGAGAACCTTCTTCAGTCTTCATTGCACAAGAGAAATGTCCAGAGAACGGAATTATTAAATAAGTCCATTCTAGAGTCATTACAATTTACAACCTGTTTCACCAAAAAAATGGGTCATTACAACTCTAGTATATTGTTTCAAAATTGATGCTCACTAAAAAAATTCCTGGTGCAAATCTGATATCCAGTTACAATAATTATTGTTGTCTGGATAAATTTTTTTTTTTCATTCTGTGATTGAATATTAAAAAAAGCATTTTGTTTATAAACATTGGGAAAAGTACTTCATTAGCATGAACATAGAAAAACGTTTCAATTTTTTTTTATTGATTTTATTTTTTAGAAAAAAAAAAGCATATAGACAAAGAATATAGGAGCCTTTTGAAATTTTGATAATAAAATTAACTGAAGGTAACTTAGAGTTTAACTATTAAAAATAATTGAGGGTATTTAGATTTTAACAATAATATTATCTGAGAGTAAAATAAATTAAATATATTTTCATTTGAGGATAATTTTGAGTTTTAGAAAAGTATTTAGTACTGAAAAAAATTTACGGAAGAGAGGTGTTTGATAAATTTAACAGCTTAAGAGGGGAGGTAAGTGATATTATTTAACTAAAACGGGATCCAAATATTATTTGGTCCACCAAAAGGAGAAGTAAGTGATATTTACCCTTAATCTTTTTATTTCAAAATTAATTAACTAATTAGTTATTATATATTTTTTAGTTTCAAAATAATCAGTTAATTAATAAAAATAACGGCAGCATTTATTATATTCTTGTTCATATATATGAAATCAAGTCCCTACAATCCCATCACCCTAATCCTGTAGGCCGTCCTGTAATTTGTGGTCAACAATCATAGGGGAGACGATTGGAGTCACCAAATCTCTTACCCACTTCACTTTCTTGTTGCCAGAATGAACTACTTGTTTAGAGTATTTAGACACATTAGTAATAAGTTTTTTTTATTTCAAATGGAAACGGTCAAGGTTTAAAGTATCGGTATCGAGTATCGTATCGGTCAGGTGATTTTAAGAGACGTATCGTCTTGTATTGAGTATTATATCGCTCTAGCTAATATATTTTAGTGTAATTCAATGGAGAGACGTATCGAGATGTATCGTATCGGTTTGGTCAAATATGGATACGTATCGGCTAGTATCGATATCGTGGGATACTTTAAACCTTGGAAACAGAACTCATGTGTAATAAAAAATAGAAATGGGAGAGCTCGACTAATAAGCCTCCAGCTGGCAAAGCCGGTCCCACTCTGCAACTTGGTCGAGGTATGTATCTCTCTCTGCTTGATCTCTCATATCTCCGGCTCTTTTCAGTTTCTTTCTCTCTCTCTCCGCACACCCTCTCTATCCCTCTCTATTGTATCTTTGTCTCCAACTCTTTCCACAATGTATCATCTCACGACTCTGCGTGCGTCACCGCCTCAGTACAATCCCTTATTTCCTTCTCTCTCAGTTCATCTCGAACAACGACTCTGCAATCACAGCGTTTGAGACGAGGAATCAGGTATCTCTCGTCTCTCTCTCAACCATACGTTATCTGCACGCCATTGTTATACTTAAGCTCTTATACTCCTTTAATCATTTGAAAGCAAGTTTACATTCCCTACGAAAATTCAATTCCAGAAAATTGGGCGTTTCCTCGATTTGCTCCAAAGTCAAGTAGTTTTTCATTAGTTTTTGCCTCGGATTTTGAGCCGAGAGACGATTTAGAAAACGGTGCCATTCTTATTCAGGTATTGAGATCTGAATTTTAGCTTGTATTCTGTTCTATCTTTTATATTCAATTTTACTTTCCTGAATTGGGTATTTGATCTTCCCTGCAAAGATTGAATACTTGATTTTGGACACCATCATAACATAAAGGTCAAGCTCATAATCATGGAAGCAATAAAGGTTGCCCTATTGTGATGCATTCGTATCCCGTTGTTGCCGTCCCTGTCTTCTATTCTCTTCCCTGTTCAGAAGACTTGGAAGATGCGTTTTCGTTCTCCTATCTTGCATTGCTGTAGATGGGATGATTCCAAATTATTTTTTTTCTCTTTTGGATTTGTACCAGAGGAATTCTGGAGCAGATTCCAAATAATGCATAGTTGTTCTTTTCATTTCTTTTAGTTTGCATGTCTTTTTACATGTTCTGTAAATCTTCTTATAATTTGAATCAATTTTATGGGTTTTCTCAGAATGTTTTTCGTCTCTCTCACTCTCTCTCATTCTTTCAGCATTCATGCCATCTCACCGCCTCTGTTTAACCCAGAAATCCATACCTCCTTGGATTCCTATTGCCAGAAGTCCGGTGCCTATTGCCTTCTCACCGCCTCTGTTCAACCCATAAACCCTGATAACGAAAATCAGTCAAGGATGTTGACAGAAATAATGGAAGCGGTGAAGAATTTGGATTTGACTAAAAATGATGGATCAGTTGTACATTTAAGTATTACCAAACAATCTTTGGATGTTTGTATTTTAAAAATTAAAGTATGATTTGGTGCATTAGACTTCAAAAAGCTTTTGTTTTGGGTTATTTCATATATGTACCAATGTCACTTTTTGTCATAAAAAAATCGTTCTCAAGATCAAAAGTTATCAAATGCCAATTTGTTTTGCAATTGTTCTTACACATTTGGAGCACAGGTTTTACCAAATGGTCAACAGTATGCTCAGACCACCATTCCTTGTTGAGAACCCGAGAAATTGATTATGGAAAAAAACACCATTCCCTGGAAAGACCATTACCAAATGCGTACTTATTCAACAGACACATATTTAGTCATCAGTAACTGATGCATGAATTGTGCTATGTTGTGGACAACTTCTAAATCAGGAAGATTCCTATGGAACAAAGGACCTGTCGTTTATTGTAAGACTGTGATCTCTCTTAACGCATGGAACCGGTGGAAAATAATTCTTTTTCTTTATCTCTATAATTTATTAGGAAATGAATGAGAACTTACAATTTTCCTGTAGTACCTACTGCAGCTTAGCATGGTCTAGGGAGGTTCAGGTGTAGACAGCCATACTTCTGTTTACAGAGAGGGTATTTCTAGGGCTTGAACCAATGAGAAAGTATTTCACTTGACCAATGTGCCAAGGATGACAGAATTTGGTGAATTTACCATCTAGTTGTGAATACAGCAGTGTGAATTTATCAGAGCCATTTGTTAAGATACGAATGACAACCAGCAAAGTTTTCTTAGTAGTTAACTAAATTTAGATGACCACCGGGGGTTCCTTTTATCAGTGGCTTATATTATTGAATGATTCTAGTTTCTACCTTGGAATATGATGCTGTATGTGCCTACCTTAATTGATTCTAGCAAGTTGATTCAGAATTTGCATTTGTTTTTTCTGTATCTGTTACATTGTTGTATGCATTTTTGTATCAGCAACCTTACCTACTTTACTGTTTTTTGTATCATAGGTTTTCTTGAAGAATGGATCCTCCAGTAACAGATTTAGGACCGAACAAGAATATTGATGAAGAGTTGAAAGACGAAGGTCCCTTGGTCCATTGTGATCTTGTTGATTCTGAAGTTGTCCACAAAATAGCACAAGTCATTCTACCAGGATTAGCGACAGCATGTGTTGATAACACAACTGGTAATCCCTTTGGGAACCCAGGTGCGGTGGCTGTTGATATAAGGAAGGAAATGGTTGACTATCTTAACTTAAGAAGTGAAGCATATATTGCAGAAACTGTGATCCAAAAGGATGATGATCTAGGTATTGAAACTTCTGACCATCCCACTGATATTATTTCAGATTTTATTGATGACTTCGCAATTTCAAAGAGGAACCTTTTTAGTCGGGTTTCAGGATGGCTACTAAGTGAAAGGAGGGAGGATAGAATAGATGATTTTGTACAAGAGATGGAAATTAATGGATTTTGGTCGATGGATAGAAGGGAAGCTATTGCTAAGATTCTACTGAAGAATGTTGACTTCAAAAATTTATTCCACTGTCAAATGAAATTTCATACTGCAGAAGAACTTGCTCAGCATAGCTGTGAGTGCATATTTAGGTCCATAACTTGTACAAATGAGGGTTGCAGTTATAATTTTTGTGCAGTGCACTTGGAAAAGCATGATGCAGTTTGTCTGTACAAGGTCCTTCCATGTGAACAGAAGTGCTCAGAGAGTATTGTTAGACGTGAGATGGATAGGCATTGCATAACTGTTTGCCCAATGAAACTTGTGAATTGCGCTTTCTATCTTGTGGGCTGTAAATATTCTATTCCTCTTTGTGGCCTTGATGAACACTGTACAGAATTTCTACACTCTCATCTGCTCTATGTTCTTGAAGCACTTCATAGAGAAGCACATTGGGAGGATCTTAACCATCGCGTGGAACTCCTGGAAAAGGTTTTCATTTCTTAACCCACCTTTTGATTATTTTGGTATTGCATCATTTCTGCCTTCTCTCGCAGCAGAAGAGTACATATTGATGACATGGTATTCTTTAGAATTTTTCTTTCCTGGTTTTTTATGAGCTTGGTATATTATCACTTGGCTGGTTGGACTGGAATGCTAGGCACTAGAGATCTAAACCCAAAAAGAACGAGTCCAATGTTTTTCGCTCCAACAAGATTTAGTTTATTAATATTAATTTCACTTTTTTTCCTTGTTTTGGGTTACCCTAAGTAGGAGTCAGGGTTAGGGTTTGAGTTGTAAGTTGTTACTTACAGCCTCAAAGTCTAACGAGAAATCTTGTTTTTTTCCCTTATCATGATTTAGTAGATTGAATTGGATCAACTAGGGGCCAATCTTCCAGTATCTCTATTCAAAAGTTAGTATTTTCAGAATTTAGGGTCTTAGGATTTTGGTTAGTTGATTGGGGTACACAAGAGCGGAGGCTATAGGGAGATGAAACTTGGAAAGAAGTTAGCTAATGAAATTCAGGGACGATCCCGAAAGTTTGGACCATTCGAATGGTTAGATTGGTGTATATCTAACCTGAAATTCTGGGTTTTCTAGGGGAGCACAGAAATAAGGGGGAGAACAAAAAAGGAACTTAGGGTTGGGGAGTTAGAAGGCCGAAAGGACAATTAGAGATGGGGATGATTCAACTTATAGTTTTAGAAGAGAACAGCAAGTTAAATTGCTAATAAGAAGATTTGATCTTGTCAGAAATTCAAGTAAAAACTGAGAGAGAGAGACTCAGGGTTTTGACACGTGTTACACTTTCTATTTCAAATTCTTCTAATGAAGCCCAAATAACCTAACAGAGCCAAAAACGAGAAATCTAAACCCTAACCCAAAATAGACCACCATCACAACTGGAGCATAAGAAAAACCCTAGAATCTGCTAGAGATCTCTGAATCTTCTTTTGAGTATTATTACCTGTGAAAGGAAAACAATCCATTGGTGGCTAAGACAAAATCTAAAAATGAACACACAAAGATGAGAGCAGATTTAGACAATTCATTTTTTTGAGTTCACTGTAGAGAGCAATCAGAAGAAGAGGGGACTAAAATATACAGAAGAGGGAAGAGGAGAGTACAATGCTTGGTGAAATGCAGTTCTACTGAACATATGCCATAGTAGGGCAGATTGGACTCCAAATCAGTCCCTGTATCATGTCATCTGCATCCTAAGATAAACAGGGCAAAGTTGTTAAAAAAATATATATATTAAACAAAAGAATTGATGAATAATTTTTAGGGTTTCGACCTGCTTTTAACGCATCTCCTGATTTGTCATTTTCATTTCCACTCTTGGATTTTTTTCATTGTTTCAGCTTTTTGAAGATCCCTCTTTCGCTCGCCTCTCCTATTTGTCTCTCTCACTTCTCTTATCTGCTACACTCCCTCTTTCTGAGGAGAGAGAAATGGTGGGAGAATCGATATCTAAGCCCTCTTTCTTTTCCTATTTTGTTTGATTTCTTCAGTCGGGTATGTAGGTTCCATCATTTTCAAATCGGTGTTGTTTTATTATTCATTCTGTTCTGCAAAGCTTTTGGAGGGGTCAGTTTAGCATTGGAGATTCCTTCTTGTTTCAAATTGTCTGCTCACTGTAGTATCCTTCTGCAACTGCTATTTTTTCTACTTCTAGCCCAAAATCAAGTAGGTGGTACCATGATGGGTGTATTTTGGGCTACGGTTTGGATTCACAAAATCATGTTTCTGGCTCGTAGGGTTATTAGGACCTCTTTAAGTGAATTTAATTGTTAAAAGGGATGATTTTTTAAGTTTGAAGAGTTATGTTACCTAGATGAGTTAATTACAGAACTACCCTTCATTTTTAGTCATTGTATAGAAAGTATGACACGTGTCAAAACCTTGAGCTTGCACAGGCACGAACAAAAATCCGAGAGATAGGGAGGAAGAAGAAGGAACAAAACTCAAAATTCGATTCATCAATTCATGGCTCGTTGGAGCAATTACATCTATATTTGTAGCCACATTGGCTGACATGGTTTCGAACTCAAATTAGGACACAAAATTAGAATCTAACTTGAATATAGACTCTTATACTAAAAAGAGCAAATTGCACTGGCAGCCCAAAATGGAGGCCTTAAAGCACTGACACCCCACTTTATGTTTAAAAAGCACAAAGATCCCAAAATTGGATTCTCATTGGATATATTTGTCCAATTTGTCACTGAAAACCTTTTAGACATTGTTTATTATAGGGATATTTTTGAAAATAAATAGTGATTGAACTGTTTTCAGTGATAAATTTGACAAATATATCCAATAAAAATCCAATTTTGGGGTCTTTGTGCTTTTTAAACATGAAGTGGGGGTGTCAGTGCTTTAAGGCCTTCATTTTGGGGTGCTAGTGCAATTTGCTCTAAAATATGAAAGCTTTATCCAATCCTTAACCTGTTGAGTAACCTGGACTGACTAGGAAGGTGAAGTAATAAAGGAAATAGACTCAAAATAGGAGTCTAACTAAACTACTGAAATAAATCCCGTTTTCATATTTTTCATCCATATTTTAGGCCCATCTGATGTAGTACGAATTGAATGAGGGCTACTTCTTCCGAGGTATTTAACAAAACAACTCATATGGACCAAGAAAGGGTTTCTTGAAATTTTGTTTATGGGCTATAGGCTGGATTTAAGGGAATGACGTCAGCTGGGGTTGGACTAGTGGACTTCAGATTCCTTGTTTACGGTAATTAAGGGGTATTAATTTTGGAAAGATTTAGAAAGGTGGGATGTATTGTGGGATAGGGCTGGTTCTTGAGATTTGGGATTAAAAGTTATGGGAGTGGGGTGTGGATAGTGATATAAGGATATGATTGGGTTTGGATGGCTAAATTGGGAAATATAAGGGTTCATGTTTTTTTTTTTTTTTTTTTTTGGGGGGGGGGGGGGGGGGGGGGGGGGGGTGGGGGTGGTGGTTTAGGGAGTATCACAATTCAAGAAAATATCTATCTTCTAAGATTGGATGGTCGAATTGCAATCTAAGGTCATTAGTATTGGAAGGAAGATGTGCCTAAAGCGTGGGACTGATCTAACGGTTGGACTGGTGTAGATTTGAGATTGAATTTTGGTCTCTTGAAAAGTCTGGAATGTCAAAAAAAAGTTCAAGAAAAATAGAAGAGGGTGATATGAGAAGGTGAATAGAGTGTAGGCTAGCAGCAGCTTTTTCCCCCCAGTACCTTTTTTTCACCTGTCCCTACATTCTTTGTCCAAATCAGAGCTGACCTATTATGCATGGGTGAAGTTGCGCCCCAATGACCAAGTCCCCGCTGTTGTCCTTTTGCTGTTAGTATCCTCATGTGCTTGTGCTTGGGATTACCCGTATCTCTTCCTACGCTTTCAAGCGTGTACACCCGCGAGACTGGGGTCCTATCAGAATCAGTCTCTATTCACCCTAGAACTCCTACATTGAAGATCAGATCAACAGTCATCCCTACCATTTTCCCCCTTTTCTTTTTTGTTTTCCTTACAAGAAGCCACTGAGATGTAGCCTTCAATTGAAGAGGTTCAACTGAGGGCCAATAACAGGATCTCACAATAACGAATTCAGATGCTTACAGTTAGATTTGGTTTCCATGTTAAACAGTAAGAATGAAAGGTTAAAAGTTTTGGGATGGAATGATTAGGATGTGTATTGCTAGGACTGATGATCTTCATGAAGTTGGTCAGCTCAGACGTTTAGGGTGATGAGATGGACTGTCTCAATTAGGGTTGTGAATGGTCTGTTTTGGTCAAGAGTTGGAGCTTGTACATGGGATTGTTCATTCTTGTGAGAAGAAGTATGTTTCTTGAAAAAAGTTAGTGATGTGAACCAGGACCTAAGGTTTGATTGATTGAGGTAATGCCCTAGATTTTAGGCTCACTCCAGGATCCTCTTCGATAGAACCAGCAGACAATTAGGGCTTAGAATATTCTACGGTTGAAGGGAATGGGTTGGTTATGGGTAAATTTTATCATTTATGGTTTGAAATTTTAGGGTTTGACAGGAATTAAGGTTTCCAGGATTTTGGGAATTCAGGGGATACGGGGTTTGTTTTTGATATGGGTTGTAAAGGGATAATTTCCAAGGGGAAAATGATGGAAACCCAATTTTAGGGTTAGGGTTGCTAGGTTGTTTTCCATATAACTATGGTTTTTCCTAGAATCTTCCAGCAAATAAGTCAAAAATATTATGGAATGTCTATGGATTTTTAAGAAAGTTGTCCGAAGCTTTTAGGAGTGATATGGGCTGTTCTGATCTAGATGGGAATTGTAGGGAGGACAAGGAGATAAAATTGGGGTCCTATAGGTTGATAGGGGAAAGTTCAGGTTTTAATAAAGTTATTTCGGAAGTGGTTGGGTGATCAGTCTATACCAAAAATTAATTGGGAAAGGAAGCGAAGCCTGCAATTGGGTATGCGAAGGGTTTGGAATAAGGGATAAACAATTTGGAGTTAGAGGGAAGAGATTGGGGGGGTGTTATGGTGTTAAGTGTGTAACATAAAATTATCTGGGTAGGGGTAGGAAGCCTGCAGTAGGGTAGAAAAGGGAAGGGAAGCTTGTGGTTAGGGGAGGGAGGGGGTCTTGCTGTCTTCTTTCTTTTCTTTTCTTGTAATTCTGCCGCAAGAACCAGAAAATAAAAAAACAAATAGAAGGGGGAAAGATGTTGTTGCAGGGTCAAGGGGGAGTGTATATGCTGTCATTGGGGTAGGGGAGGGGTCTAGGTGTTGCTGCAGGGGTGGGGGGAGGGTTTCTTGGTGTTTGTTGATATTTCTTGGTCTGAAACAGCAAGCAGTAGGAGCCGCAGGGCATGGGGAGAAGAAGCGAAAGGGGAGAGATTAGGGCTGGGGTTGGGGAGGGGTTCAAATTACTTGTTTGCAAAATCTTGAAGAGATTGGTTGCTGAATTTCTTGCTGGAATCGCAGGACAGAATTGATGAAGATAAGAGAACTCTTGATAACCGCAAGTCCACCTCAAAAGGACCCACCGCACTTTCTTGCCTGAAATTCTTCAATAATTTTATTAATCCAAACTTGAAGATTAATGAAAAGACTACGCTACTTATAGCCTATACTAAAAGACTTATGATCTACTTGGGAATCCTTTATATTTTTAGGATCTCTTACATTTAATCTCAGCCACAGAATTAAAAGACTTAAACTAAACAACTAATGGAATGTTCTTGAAAATAGGTTCCCTAAGACACTAAAACTCAAACATATAGGAAGGAAAGACTTGTTGAAATAAAAGACTCATAAGATTCCTTTAAAGAAAGACTACTAAGGACTCAACTCACAAATCAAACCAAGACTTCTAAACAAAACAAAGAATCTGAAAATTAAGAAATAAATTCCGAAAAATTTATTCCAGCAGATAATTAGGGCTGAAATTGCTGAAAATACCACTCTTGGAGGGTTCGGCTAGCTCTAGGTGCACCACTTTAGTGGGGCCTTGGGCCTAAACCAGGGTTTGGCCAGGGAGGGTGACCTTTGTTCACATCAGAAAGGTTAGGTTAATGTTTCGTATAGTTAAATATGTTTTATGTATCTCAAAGATACGAAACTCATCCTATGGGTGATATGGGATAAATTCCTAGAGATAGAGGCTTGGGTCTATAGGTATGGGCTAAAACTTGGAGGTAACGTAGTTAATCATGTAGGGATATGTACCTCAGGTTTTGTGGGGTTTGGGCTAAAGTAAAAGATATTAATGTTCTTGTTTTTAGGGTCTTGGGAAGTATGAAAATTCAAGAAAATAATTATATCTTGAAATCGGATGGTCAGAATGGGGTCAAATTGGGATCTAAGGTCACTAGGGTTGGGGGATGAGGTTCCTAAAGTTTGGGACAAATTTAACGGTTAGATTCGTGTAGATCTGACCTTGAAGTCTGGGTCCCTTGAGAAGTTTGAAAATTCAAGAAACTAAAAAAGAAGGGTGCGATGGATGGGGGAAGAAGAGGGAAGGCTAGGAATGGGTTGGGGATGTAATACGTACTTGTCGAGGAAGGGAAGTAGAAGATCTTCAACAAACTTAGTCTCACAAACCCTCCGCAGGCTACCCACCAAGGAAGCCAGACTCAAGTGTTTTTCCTTCAATTCTTAGCTTTATTCAATAATCCAAATCTGATTTGTTACAACCCTGAGTGGTTATTTATAGCCTACATGAAGGAAAACATAAAAGGACTCAACTTCTAAAATGAAACAAACTTGGACTCTAGTTTGCAAACCAATCCTATGTAAGACTCTTACTTGACTGAAGACTTTAAACTCAAACAAGGATTCTATCATATCTCACTCTAGAAGGATCCAATTTGGATTCTAAGAGTAGCTATGGAATTCTAACAAGACATAGACTAAAAGTAGGGGATTCCTTCTTATGAATCATACCTAGACAAGGACTCTTCAATAATACAAATTAATGACTCAAATCAGAAAACAAAAGTAGATGTAGGGTCCTAATAACAAGCTGGACCCAATAGCACCTGAACCTTGGACTCCACAAAAAAGGTCAAAATGACCAAAATACCCCTGGTATGACTAGGGGCCGTAGGGCTTGGGGAAAGTACCCTAGACCCTATGTTGTTTCCACATCAGTTTGGGTTCTTGGTAGTTTGTTGGGCAAGCCAAGAACATAGCTTGTAGTGGTTGGATGGGGTATGTAACTTCAATTGAGTAAGGGGGGTAGGTGTAGGGCATGGGTGATGCCAATCTTGTTTTTATTCTTTGGGGGGGGGGGGGCTTAGATTGACAGAATTTGGGTTAGGAATCAGGTTTTCTTGGGGAATCCAGAGGTTCAAGAAAAGAGATAAAACCCTGGATCTTGGATGGTAAATTTGATGTGTACTCTTGTTAAAGGGGATGATGTATAAGGTGGTGGATGGGTTATCAGATGGATTGTAGTGGTTAGTTTTGAACTGCGAGATGTTTTAATGGATAGGGTTTAGGGAAAATGAAAAATCAGAAAAAGGGGGAAATAGGGTTTGGAAAGTAGAATTAAAAGAATTGAATGTGGAAATCAGATTAGAGTGTACTTTTGTTGCAGAACAGCCCATAGAATGCTTGACCTGATCCTTGAATTTGCAGGATTTTTCTGCACATTTGAGGTGATTATTTCAAAGGAGATAGAATTATGCAGCTTAAAGGACTTGAAGAAATTGATGGAGGGGGATTGGGAATTAGTAATGTTTACTCACAAAGTAGTAATCCTCAGAATAAACCTTTCACTAATCAAATTTTGTTCTCAAGCTGCTCAACCGAGGAATTACATCAATCTATAAAGCCATGTTGGCTGACATAAGAATTAGAATGATCCTAGGACTCAAATTGGAACTAGGATTACTTTTCACGTGAACAATAAACTTAGTAGAATTTCTATTGGAATCAGAACTCCAAAGTAAGATTAGTGCCTATAATTTTATTGTCCTGGTGGGAGTTTCCCTACACCTAAGCTTTGGCTATTTGTCCTGGTATAGGGAGCATTCTCTACACTTAAGGCCATTTTTAGGCTGCCAAACTGCATATCACCATATATCCAAGGCCTGCAACTTCAGTTTTTTTGAATTAAACCCTTAGTCTCTGTTCAAATTTCACTCATAGCCGTCTCACATAAGCCCCCACTCCAGTTACAGTCCATTCCAAATAAAAAACCCCAAACCAACAAGCATTTGTGAGGTCGACTTTTCAAGACACCCTAAATCAAGAATTCATATCTACATCCCGTCCATTGAATCCCTTCCCAACCATAGACATCATTCCTATATCCCTATCCTAGTTGTGTTTCCAGTTTCAAGAGAGTTCAACCATTGCTCTCTGAAAATTGAACACCTAATATTTGGACAAACACACCTCTAAACCTTGAAACCCTTTGTGTTTCGAGGAACTTATTGGTTCCAAATTTGTATCACCATCTCCTTAACCCTTCCCTGATGTTACCCTGAAATCCTTAATCAAACCAACCTTTGACGACCGTAATTTGGGATATGCAATTTTCAGCCCTACATACCCTAACCAAAATTTTAAGAATCGTCTATTCAACCCCCCCCCCTTCCCCCAAAAATAAATAAATAAATTCAAGTAGTATATTTTGAAGAAGATGGTTGCTGGCCCTCATACCAATTGAGGCTACGTCAAAATCCCTGCCCCCAGCAACCCAGCCCACCTTACCTTTTCCCTTCTTTACTTTTCTTTTTGGCTGTAGTAGCGAACTATAATAAAGGGCCAAACTCCTTTTGGTTCCCTTTGCAGCCATCAATCCTTCCTTCTTGGTTCCACTAGAAGCCAAAAAAATACCATTGACCCCCAGAGATGGCACCCACCTCTGCAACTTCAACCCACACTCCTTTACTTTTTTTTTTTCCTGCCACACCCAGAATCAGAAAACAGATAAGAAAAAACAAAAAGTTCACCTATGTTCAACTCCTGGTAAATCCAGGACCCCACCGCTCCCTTTTTCCCTCCTGAAACTTTGATTGACTGTTCAACCCGGTGAAGAAAAGAGAAAGCGAGAGAGCGAAGAAGAGAAGAGGGAAATTGCGAAGCAAAGAGAGAGAAGGGATTTTTTTTTTGGGGTGGGAAGAGGGGAAGAGTTGCACCCCCTCTCCAATTTCAGAATCCTGTAGTGGAAATGTTAGAAATTTTCTAATTGTTCAAATGTTTGAGCAAACTAATGATCCTTGACTATATATATTGTAATCTCAGCTGTGTATATTTTGGCTGCAAGGATTTTAGAGTTATGTTGCTTTGTGGTTTTCATCTTTCATTATAAATAAAGATTTGCGAGAGCCTAGGACGTACATAAATGATTTTCACCAGAGGGAAAGTAAATAATGTGGAAAGACTAAAAGTTGGGGATAATAATGCTGGTAACCACTAACAAGTAACAACAATATGATCCTTATCTATTGAGTGTTGAATTTTATATGTATTATGATTTCATTTGTAATGTACAACATAAGTACTTTATTTTTGTTACAGTCATCATATTGTGATCGGCTTTTGCAAGCTCGGGATGCCAAATCCTTAACCTCCATTGTCAGGGAGCTTGAAGCAGAGATTGGCCCACCAGAACGTTACACCTCCAAAAAGGATACAAGTACTGCAACCATTGTTGCTGAAGAATCGAATGAGACGGAGGGCTAACTTCATTCTCTTCAACTAGTCATGAAAGAGTTCTTTAAATCTCCTACCCAAATGTCATATCTCTTACACCAAAGTTGTGGCACTAGACTTCTAAAGGTCTACCCAGCCAACTGGGCTGCAAAACAGAAAGTTCAATGGCTGGTATTTCAGTTTTCAGAAGATTTCTTCAGCAAACCCTGTGCCCTTTGGAGCTTATACATATAGAAATTACAAGTCTATAAATTGTGAAAAATGTTCTGCGCTTTATATTCATTTCTGCATTTACGACAACTGCATATTAATTGTGTTGTGTTTTGTTTTTGAATAACTGCTGAGTTTGTGTCTCAGAAGTCAGAAAACCCAGAGTTAGCTTGGTACCTGTAGACCTGAGCCTCTTATTTAATTATTTGTATTGAAAAAAATAAAGTGTTTCCCCTGTTTGATTTGGTTTCTATACTTTTGCATGTACTTCATCTATTTGTTCTTATTTAGCTATGTATCTTTAATCTTACCAACAAAAAAAAAACTCATGTATCTTTAAAACTGTAGATGTTCTTTACTGCAAAAAGAAAAACGATTTTAATGCCTATAACCATATATTCCTTAATCAAGTATTTTGTTGCTAAGGTACTTTGGGTACATTCCCTTACTGTAATAATCAAGGTTCACCATCTTCTTGTATCAAAAAGTCGAAGTTTAATATAAAAGTTGCCAAATTTCAGTAGCATCCATGGGTTTGAGGCATTTTTTAGGTCTGATTTTTCTTGTATAATCTAATTTAATGCCTATAAACATAACAATAGTTTGATTAGAAAATAATGAAGACCGGTTGTATTTTGTTCATATTCAACTTGCATGTTTGTGATTAAATCTGAATATTTTGACAAATCTAAACATTTTTGAAGTGTGAATTCATATAAATGATAAGAAACTTCAATTGATTATTAAACAAAACATTTACCTTATAAACCCTAAACGTTAATGAATCTGACTATGAAATAATATGGGAAGTACTTGAAAAGCATTTAGAAAGTTATTTCTATATTTCTATGTTAAACTTGAAATGAAGAATTATGAAAGTGGATAAATATTTTGATACCACGAGGTTGTACATTGGCACATTGGGTTCAATGTAATTTATTTCATTACCTACATCATACACTTCTTATACATTTTTCATGTAAGAAAATGTAGTTTTTTTAATTAGAATTTTTTTTTAAGAAATAATAGACATCAGGAGAAAACTTTTGACTCTGTTAGTTTGTTGATCACTTTACCTTATTCAACAGATATTAATTCCAAAACAATTAAACAATTAATCATACAAGTTTCAGATTTAGTTAGGCAAATTTAAAAAAACAATAATAAACATCAGGAGAAAAGTTTTGACCCTATTAGTTTGTTGCTCAGTTTAGCTTATTCAACAAATATTAATTCCAAAACAATTAAACAAGTATTAATCAAACCAGTTTCAAAAAAGTAAGTTACTTCAAATTACCATCGAGTGGTGGTCCAATGGTCTTAAGCTCACTTTCATGCAGTTTGGTAATTTTCATGTACAATCCACTCTGCTCCTCTATTTCTCATATTGAGCAGTTTTGTGCTCTTTGTCCTGGGCATAGGAATGCTACCGGCTTATGTAAACTATACTAGGCATCCGGGTGGGGCTACGCTGGCGGGGTTAGTTCATAGGGCTAATGCTTGAATGGGTCAATTTCAAAAGTCAAAACATTCTGTAGCCGGGGGGGGGGGCATGAGCTTTATATATTGTTTCCACATGTATGTTTGTCGAGAAATCTCTTTGATTTGAGCTAGAGTGTGTTTAACGTACTCAAACCCCCCCCCCCCACACACACACACACACAAAGTACCTTATCGAAACTATAGGATATGAAGGCTTTGGTGAGAATTTGTATTTTTTTTTGTTAATCAATAAACTTAAGCTCTTTTTTTATTGGTATCTTAAAGAGGGACAAAAATATCTCCATCGAAATTTGATACAAAAACATTTTGACCCCAATGTTGTTTTGATGGGGTCAAAATTGTCAAAATCTATTAAACTCAAAGATTCCGCAAGATTTCAAACCATGATGATAATCCTCTATGACTCTATCCATTCACATACATTGTACGAATCTTGGGGCCGTGCTGGAGCTTATGGTGAAGCCATAAATAAAAATTGTCTATCCCTTACTTTATGGAGATGTTAATTCTTAACTTTGAACTTGCATCTACTAAGTCCAAGTTTGCGAAGTAGGATGTTTCTAAACCTAAACTAACCACTAAGTTATAGTAGATCAACTATTAAGTTTTACCAAAAAAAGAAGAAGATCAACTATTAACTATTATGTCAAACTTGTTGTGAGACTGTTTCCGAACTTAAACTGACAGTCACTAAGTCATAGTGGAGTGATCCTTTTTTGTTTAAAGTTATCTTACTGTCATGACATGGTTCGTCCTTCAATTATGTTTTTTTGAGAACCCATTTTAAAAATTATATTTGACCCCCCCCCCCCCCAATTTTGTTTTGTTGGAGTCGAAATTGACAAAGTCTACTAAAATCTCGAAAATTCCACAAGACTATCTATTCACAAACGTGGCGCAAACCTTGGAGCCGTGTGACAACTTATGTTGCGGCCATAAATAAAAGTCCCCAATTTTTTGTTTGGTGGAGAGGTTGTTTCTTAACTTAGAACTTGCAACTCTTAAGTCCAAATTTGCAAAGAGAATGTTTTTAAACCTAAACTAACCACTGAGTCGTAGTAGATCAACTATTAACTTTGACCCCCAAAGGATAAAAGATCAACTATTAACTATTACGTCAAACTTGTTGTGAGGTTGTTTCTGAGCTTGAACTAACAATTACTAAGTCATAGTAGAGTGACTTTAC
Organism: Hakea prostrata; assembly: GCF_041222555.1. NCBI lineage: Eukaryota > Viridiplantae > Streptophyta > Magnoliopsida > Proteales > Proteaceae > Hakea > Hakea prostrata. The sequence goes on from NC_142601.1 coordinate 5,220,881, forward strand.
AGTGATGCCATGGTTTATCCTTCAATTATGTTTTTTATAAGAGTTTTTTAGGTGCACCCTGCTTGAAAACACACTAAACATTAAGGCACCCATTCAGAAAGTTGTATTTGACCCCCCCCCCAAAAAAAAAAATCTTATAGATTCCGAAAGATTTCAAACCATGATTATAATCCTTTATCCATTCGCAAACGTGGCTCAAACCCTGGAGCCATGCGATAGCTTCAGTTGCGGCCATAAATGAAAATTCCTTATCCCTTGCTTTGTGGAAAGGTTGTTTCTTAACTTTGAACTTGCAACTACTAAGTGACTAAGTCCAAGTTTGCGAAGAGGATATTTCTAAACCTAAAACTAACCACTAAGTCGTTGTAGTCTTGTAGATCAATTATTAACCTTGACCCCCAAAGAAAAAAGGATCAACTATTAATTATTATGTCAAACATGTTGTGAGAGTATTTTCGAACTTGAACTAACAACCACCAAGTCATAGTAGAGTGATCTTTTTTTCGTCTGATGTAGAGTGGCCTTACTGTCATGCGATGGTTCGTCATTCAATTATGCTTTTTATATGCACCCCCTTGGATAACATGCTAAACACAAGACAACCCTTCAAAAAATTGTATCTTACATTTAGATTCTCAAAAACTCATATAGTTGAAGTTTCAATTCTGACCTATATACCCTTTATTGTTATGAATATAATTAAAGTTAGGAGTTCAAATTTTTACATGCAGCTTCTCAAAAAAGCACGCTAAACCCAAGGCACCCCCTTAGAAAATCATACATTACATTGAGGTCCTCAAATTTATGATTTTGTCTTTCAAAATTTTTGGAAAAAACCCTAATTTTCCACTTTTTCTTCTTGTCTCCTTTCTTCTCTTACTTTGATCACCAACAGCCCCCATTGGACAAGGTTTTACCGGGATATGGAGAGGGGATAGAGCTTTGGTGTGATTCTGTCTAAATGGGTTTTCATATCTTACTTTTCTTCTTTTATTTCTTTAGTCATTAGTGTTGTAAACGATTGAGGAATCTGCACACACACTAGAACTGTTGTTGTAATCACAATACTCCTTTATAGCTGAAACGTACATGAAGTACTTTCTTTAAGGTATTTAGACACCCCGATTTATGCAATCCCAATTCTAAAAGTGTCTTCACCCCAAGATCAGTCAGTCCAAACCTTTAAGGTTGCACCCCAGAAAGGTTTACTCAAGGTATAATTAGGTTATGTTCACTGCTTAACAGAATAACAGGGAGAGAGAGAGAGAGAGAGAGAGAGAGAGAGAGAGAGAGAGAGAGAGAGAGAGAGAGAGAGAGAGAGAGAGAGAGAGAGAGAGAGAGAGAGAGAGAGAGAGAGAGAGAGAGAGAGAGAGAGAGAGAGAGAGAGAGAGAGAGAGAGAGAGAGAGAGAGAGAGAGGAGGAGGAATTCTGTGCGTCAAGACAGAGCACGAAATTGAGTTTATATAGAGCCCCAAAGGCTGTGGGTGAAAGGATAAGGCTGTGAGGGTACCTTTCAGCTCAACTCTCTTCAGCAAGGTACCTCCAGCTAACCTCCCTACAAGAGAGTGCCACTCAATTGGCATCTCCACGTATTCACCCAGTGAGTGGGCTTTCCGAATAGGGCCCATGACAAAATGGGCCTTCTGGATCAAAGCCCACGACCCAAGTCCCAAGTCATATAGATATATTAATATTACTATTAATATATATATAATCATGGTAGGGTCACTATAGGGTTCAGGCAAATTAATAACACATGGGCCCTTACTATATATAAACCATATAATCAGATCCTCTCAACCTGATGTGGAACTAAATAAAACCATGGATAAAAGATACAAAAATAAATATTTATATAAAGTTTTAAACATATTTACAACAATTAGCAACCACGATTGTCCAATGTTTCACCAAGAGATGGAAAAGGGGACGGTCATTAGTCACATTGTATAGGGTTTCACCAATAGATGGAAAAACAGAGGGGGACCTACCACAAGTGTATATGGTTTCTCCCATATGAAAAAGGAGATGGTGACAATAGCAATGGTTGGAGATTAAATGAAATTCTATTCAAATAGATTTTTCTCTTTCCTTTTTTTTTTTTTCAAACCATCGATCATCCTCAATTTTGAATAATAAGTGATGGAAAATATATTTTCAAGTCAAACAAAAGACGAGGTCTATACTTATAATCCAAATAATGAAAAATGAACCCAAATCCACAGCTCAAATCTAAAGAAGATGCAATATTTATAGCAAGAAGATCTTTTATAGACTATTACCACCATCAACAGCAAAAAAAAAAAAAGCATCTTGAAACTCAAAAGATTGTTTTAACAAGATGGGAAGCTCTAGACGAAGGTGGGGTGATAATTAATAGTGTGAACTTTCAAGGACCTAAATGTAAGGTATGATTTGTCGAGGAGTGCATGAGACTATCGAGATTTTTTAAGGGGTTGAATGTAAAAGAAAACCCATAGCAAGGACCAAGTAAAAAGTCTTGGTAAAAGTCTATAACGCCCCTGTTCATTTTTTCAATGTTCAATCCATAATCCAACCACTAATAAACTGTCTACGAACAACGAAGCCGGAGAAAGTGAGGATCTGTTGGCGAGGGTTTATATCTGGTGAAAGTTGAAACTGGTCATGCTCACAGTCAAGCCTCTTAGTCTTCCAGTCAAGACTGAAAAAAAAATCCCTTACGGCTCGTCTCGTCAAGCCCACGTCTCCTTCGCTTCTCGGTCTCTCTCTGTCCTCTTCGGTAAGTACCCCAACTCACATACTGTGTTCAGTTCAAGAATTACTCTTCTTTTTCTTTTCTTCCTCTTGATCTTCCTTCTAGGGTTGTTTTTATTTCTTCATCCTGTGTTCTACTGTGGGTTGCTTCAGATTTCATCGATTAGAATTTTGTCTTATTCATTGATCTGTGGGTTTTATTTATTTTTGCTGGTCTATTTTCTTGAATTGGTTATGGTGAGCATTTCGGAGAGTTTACCATTGTTTCTTCTCTGCATCTATTTAGTATGTGATTTTGGTTTCTCGCTTGCTTTTGTGGTATCAGTGACTCAGCTTATATCTGTTTGATTTTTCGTCTCGGATCCTCATGTGAGGAATGATTGATGTCCGAAGAAATTAGGTTTTTGGGTTCGACTGTGGTGTTGGTGGTTCTACATTGAAGAGGATTTCTGCCTGGACATATGGTAGGAGAGGAGGAGAACGCCGCCGGTTCTCGAGGACAGTGTCAGATCTCTGGTGCTGCCGCCGGTGGTGGTCGCAAAGCATTTTGGAGGTCGGCATCTTGGTCTTCCAGGTCTGCTTCTCAAAGTTCTGCCCCTTTTGATCATGTCACTGACCTCTCAGATCCTCACAATAGCACCACTGACAAGAGCAACAGCGGAGCACAGTTCCGAAAGTTTCCTCCTCTTCCTCTCACTCCTAGGTCCCAGCAGAGTAAGGCGCGCTCTTGTTTGCCTCCCTTGCAGCCGTTGTCTATCACTCGTCGCGGATTGGAGGAGTGGCCCAAAGCTGGCTCAGATGATGTTGGAGAATGGCCCCAGCCTCCCACCCCAAGTGGTCGAAGTGATCCCAACAAGCATAGAGAAGGTTTGAAGCTCGACTTGTCATCGTTTCAGAAAAACCCAGATCCTACAGGTACTCTTGGTAAGAAAGACAGGATCGCCTTCTTTGATAAAGAATGCTCGAAGGTTGCTGATCATATATATCTTGGTGGAGATGCTGTTGCCAAGGACAGGGACATTCTCAAGCAGAATGGTATCACCCATGTTCTGAACTGTGTGGGTTTCGTTTGCCCTGAATACTTTAAATCCGACTTAGTCTACAAGACCTTGTGGTTGCAAGATAGTCCTACGGAGGATATTACTAGTATTCTTTATGATGTTTTTGACTATTTTGAAGATGTTAGGGAGCAGGGCGGTAGGGTTCTTGTCCACTGCTGTCAAGGGGTTTCCCGTTCGACATCTTTGGTGATTGCTTATCTAATGTGGAGAGAGGGCCAGAGCTTTGATGATGCCTTTCAATTTGTGAAGCAAGCTAGAGGAATTGCGGATCCCAACATGGGCTTTGCCTGCCAGTTGTTGCAGTGTCAGAAGAGAGTACATGCCATACCACTGAGCCCGAGTTCGGTGCTGAGGATGTATCGTATGGCACCACATTCTCCTTATGATCCTCTCCATTTAGTTCCCAAAATGTTGAATGATCCTTCTCCCTCTTGCCTGGATTCTAGAGGAGCGTTTATAGTACATGTGCCTGCTGCTATCTACATCTGGGTTGGTCGAGGCTGTCAGTCCATCATGGAGAAGGAAGCAAAAGGAGCTGCTTTTCAGGTTGTTCGTTACGAGAGAGTGCAGGCCCCAATAATTACAGTCGAGGAAGGGAAAGAGCCATCAGTGTTTTGGGATGCCTTTTCAAATGTTCCGGATTCAGCGGATAAGTCTGGGAATACTGTCCAGATTGAATTGGCAGCAAAAGTTGTTCCTGGTGAGAGGAAGGTGGACTTTTATGATGCAGATTTTGAACTCTTCCAGAAAGCAATCACTGGAGGTGTGGTGCCTGCCTCCTCAACGTCAGGGGCTGAACAAGAAACGCACCTACCTGCAAGGGAAAGCAATTGGAGCATTCTAAGGCGCAAGTTTGCCTTGGATGATGTGAAACATGTCGTCTCAGTCCCTAAGGTATTTTGTAGAGTCTATTCTGATTCAATGTTGATTTTCAACCCTGATAACCGGGTAAACAAACTGCTACATCCGTCATCAGATTCATCATCATCGCCTCATTTTTCTCCTAGTTCTTTTTCTTCTGATTCAAGTAATAGCTCTAAATCTAGTTCGGAATCTCCTTCGCTGTCCCCATCTACGTCTTCTTCTACAGCGTCTCCTGCTTCCTCTTCTGTGCCTGATTCACCATCCTTATCATCCAAGGCATCTCTTCACCCCATCCCTCACATTTCAGAATCTTCTAAGGTTGGTCATGCTTCAAAGCCTCGTTCTGAAGTGGTCTTATCACCATCTAAAAGATTGGTTCTCTCTCTTGCCCAACGGAGAGGTAGCTTGTCACCTTTGTTGAATCTGCAAACTGTGCCTGATGATATCTCTTTGTCGTACAGTAAGGATACAGTCACTTCTTCGACTTCGGCAAGTCCAGAGAACAACGTGGAGAGAGACAATGGTACCTGCTCTTCGTTACTACTTTTTAGTAAAGAAAAAGGATCAGATTCTGTTGGGGCCAATGAAATTGAAAACAGAGAGTTAACTCAAGAATGTCAGCTGCCGATGTTTATGGGGCCACCACTAAATAACCAAGCAGCTGCTGTTGAAGGTACTTCTGTCAAGAAATATCCTTTGCAAGAGGACCTGGATGTGTCTGTTTTTGCTGGATCTATGACCAATGTTTCTGAGTTCTGTTTCCCAGTTGACCCCATAGTTTACCACTGGCCTACTTTAGAAAGAGTTGGATCATTTAGCACTACCAATTTGGATTCAAGAGCTGCTTTTCTTGTCTTAGTTCCAAGTACTTGTGTAAGCAAGCACAAAGATGGGATGATATATTTCTGGATTGGAAAATCATTCAAACATGATAATTGTCAGTTTCAATCTCATGTCAGTAGCAATGTTAGTGATGTAGAAGCAGTTGACTGGAATCAAGTCATTTGTGATTTTCTTTCTAGAATGAGTCTACCAAAGGACATCCTTATTGAGGTATGGAAAAGTTGAATTACTACTCTGTTTGAATTATTTCTGTTATTTCTGTTAAAGACTGCTACCTTTGGGGTGTGTTTATCATCATTACCATGAGTTGGAGCATCCCGAAGAAGAAAACCCTACATCTCCAGCACTCTTGTCACTGGGGGTTTCTTCTTTTATATCTGTCTCTTTCTTTCTATTTCTTGTTCTCTTGGAATTGGTGGTAACAACTAGTATGGAATCTTATTAGATTCAGTCTAGTCCTGTTGAACCCAGTTGATATCTTGAAGAGGTTTTCTCCATCATATGATGACTTGGGTGGTTGTGCATAAGGGTGAACAGTTATCTGAGTTGAGTGGAATGAGTAAATCTGGACTCATGGTAACTAGACAAAGGCCCTTTATTGTAGAGGTTTTTAACAGTAAAAGCTCATGAAGTATATGTAGGGGTCCATGCATGATTTATCTGAGATTATCTGTCATTGCCTGAAAACTTGTATGATACATCATTAGTTCTCAGTTGATTTTGGGCCTTGTTAGTGCTTCCCGCGTTGCCTCTCTAACTATTGCATGCTTTGCATGAAACATGGGGGGGGGTGGATGGTGAAAAAGGTAGTATAGTAGAGAAACAAGGGTAGCATTGAGAATGTTACATCAAAATTGATTGCCTGGCTTGTTGATCCATATGTCGACTTACATTCTATGATTGAAAATCCTCAAGCAAACTTGCTTCAATGAGGTTATACTTCTTTTGGTTTACTTTGTTTTTGTCATTGATGATGTAGGACAGCCATGGTACTCACACATAAGTAAACTGAAATATAATGAACTGTTGGTTTTTGAAAACTAAGGATCAGGGACATTAGCGTTTTAACTTCGTGGGATATATCGACAAATTAACAAAATGGGCTTTAATTCTCAATGATTGGTGGCATTAAAGATTATAAGCTTCTGATCTGGAATTCTGGATAAGGGAGATGGTAGGTCTTGTGCTTACTAAACAGTAGCGTAGGACTGTTGCTCACAGTTGTAGAGCAGTATAAAGGACTTGACGACCTCAACATTAAGGCTTAGATTAGACCCAATCTGGTCATCAGCAATTGAAATAGTACTTAACTCTCCAAAGATCACAGCAATCCTGTGGTTGGGTAAGCAATCAGGGAAGGTTGATAGCAAGCTGATCAGTGTTTCATTAAGGTGTCTTAGTCCTGTCCAAACTAGAAGTCAGTTGCAGTGGGGATTTATGTCCTAAACAGTAGGACTTCAAATGTAGTATATAACCCAACTGCTCCCCCACCCCCACCCAAAAAAAAGAAAAAAAGAGAGGAATAAATTGGGATGAATAGAGTGAATATTTGGATTGTTTCTCAGCTTTTTCTGTTGCTATTATGAATATTTTACTAATTCAGGTACCAATTAGTTTTAGTCTTGGTAAGAAACCTCCAAGAGGGGAGATTATTAGGGGGCTGGTTGAAGTCAAGCCTTGATCCTGCTGTGGCTGAAGATTCAGTTTTTGAATCTCATTCCTTCTCCACAAAATGCTACCTCCCCCGCCCCCCTCCCCAAACCCAAAAAAAAAAGAAAAGGAAGGAACAAAAATCAGGCAAACTTGAGGCTTACACCCAATCCCTGTCACCTATCTCCTTTTTTCTTATATATAATTTTCTTGAAAATTTTCACCCAATAACAATAAATTCCATATCTTCCAATTTAGCCATTCAAATCCAACCAAACTTGGAGAATCATATTCGTATATTGTTTGTTGCCTACATTCCTCCAAGTTTCAGCCTGTTCTGACACTTAACCCTAAGTTCCATTGTTCTTGATTGAAATCTTGATTCCTAAACTGGAAACCAAGAAATACGGTTGCTTGATAATCAACAATCCAAAATACTCTCAAACTTCAAGAGCATCTTCCACACCATACGACCTCCATTCGGTTCAGGTTTCACCCTGTTCTGAATCCCCTATTTCAGCTAAACACATTACTAAAAGTTTTCTCTATTTCTTTTAATTCAAGAAACCCACGGTACTCTTAACCTTGATCCTAATTCCATGGTACTGGAGTTCATGAAAACTTTGTTGTCCAAGCCTATCGAGACAAAATTTAGTCAATCAATTGAATTTCAATGAAATTTTGTCTGTATTTTGGTGAAATCTCAAGAATTTCAAAGGGTTGTAATTGTAAGTTGTAAAATTTTATTTGACCACTTCTCTATGTTCTTGCATTTTAATGAAAGTTTCGATGTTTTCTTGTGTATCTATGTTTAGATTTGTGAAAATACACGATCCCAATTTCATCCGCATAGAGTGGGGCATGTGTGAATCAAAAAGACCAGTTTGTGTTAGGTTTTAGTAAAAACAAAAAATGAAAAATAACGTTGCCATTGTGTTTATTGGCCTCAAATTAGGTTATGCACAAAAAATCATATGCAAAATCATCTAAAACCCACTGGATTATTCAGTTAGGACATGTTACAATGGTGTACCATGTTTTGCCAATATTTCGGTATCTCAATGAGACGAAACTTTCAATTATACCTAATTCCTCCAAGCAGGAACCAGATAGGCCCAAATGTTGTTAGCATATCCTCCGTAGGTAGAAAGAAGGTGATGAATGTTAACAACCTATGTAACTGCAACTAATATCTAATATAATTTTCTTGTCTTTCATCATTAACCACAGAGATCACCCAACCAGAACCCTTTTGAGACCATATTTTGAAAGCCCATGTGAAACTGGACATGCACCACGTGATTTAGATCAAAAGCCCATATGTTCCTGTAGGAACAAGCCATGATCAGCGCAGCAAAGTTGTGGATGTCATTGCTGTAAGAGCCAGCCTGGTTTGATGATGTAGTGAGTTTTTTTTGGGTACGATGGAGAATGACTAAAGAAGAAAAAATGACCCCCAAAAAAATGCTGTTTGTATATATGTGAACAGTGTTAAAGCCAATATTTACCTTGTCAAGAGATGTCTTCTAGAAGATCTATGGGGCCGAAGATGAGGTTACGTGAAGATTTTATTTTTGGAAGACTAAGAAGCTTAGTTTGGTTTTTATTTTGGTTGTTTCTATTTTAGCTATTTATGCATGTAACAGGATTACAGAGCCTAGTATTTTCTATTTTATTTAGTTTCTGTTTCCCCCAAGATTCTATTGATCTTAGTTACTACATTCATGGTTTCTATTTTTAGTATATGAAAGTTTATATTTCTTGTAAAGCTTTAGCCAAGCTGTAAATAGGTCCTTTCATTGCAGTAGAAGATTAGACTTGGAGAAATTGTATTTGTGGCCTAGTGGCCTTTATTATTGAGTAATACCCATGTTCAACAATTGAGAAAGCTGTGGGTGAGAGACCCAAGGCCGAGGTAGTCCATCCCTTACCCCCTTTCTTCTATCTATCCTTATTCTTTCTATACTCCTCCTTATGCTTATGTTTTTCTTCTTTTATATGTAATAAAATTTAAAAAGAAAAAAAGGGGTTCTAGTTGTTAGATTTTGTCTGTGTTATTGTATTGATCCTGGTTTCATTCGTTCTCCTATTGGTTTCCCAATGTGCCATCTCCTAGATGCTTTAGATGTACTATTTTAGTAGGCTAACCTTTTCCTTAGAGAGAAAAATGGTAGTGGGTAGTTGCTGAGTTCAGAGAAGCTTGCAACAACAGATGGGCAGACAGGTAGCAATGTGTTTGTTTCCTTGGATGATGCAGGTTTAACAGTCTAGAGAACCTGGTCTCTTGACCAAATGGACTGGGTTTGAACTTTGTATGTTAATGTTACAGCCAATCTACATTGGTACTGCTACAGATTTTAAATTGCTTTAGCAAAAGAGGATAGTTGATACTACATCATGATTAGCATGTGCATTCTTAATAGGCTCAAAAATGAAAGAGGTAGGTTGCTTTTTTAGCCATTCTACAATATCACAGTTGACAAAGTTCAGATTTGTATCACCATTAACACACTATGTACTCACTGAAGCATATTAGACCGTGAAAATATAGCTGCAGTAGGTACATTTTTGCATATGCAGAAGAAGTGTCTTAATTATTTTGTGTTTTACAAAGAAACTAGTGGCTGGTGGTTGTTGACAACTTGACAGTACATTTGTGATCTGGACATCATGTTTTGAGGCATTTAGTATGCTTTTATGATGTAGCCCTAGGTTGACAGATTATCAACTAGGCACCAGTCCAGGATCTCAATTCAAAAAGTTAGGGTTTAAGGTTTTAGAATCCTGGGGTAGTTGATTTGGGTACATGAGAACATGGAGGAGTTGGGGATATAATTGGCATTGCGAATAATGCAACTTACTGTTGTCGAAGATATTTTTGGACAGCAGCTTGGATTATAGAAGATACTATTGCTGGAAAAGTAGAGAAAAATTGAGGAGAAATCAGAATTAGGATAGCATCCCATATGCATTGCTCATCATATGAAAAAGTCATATCAACTCATATCTAACTGATCTGGGATGCGTTGCATTTCTGTAGACCTTCTAAAGTTCCTGAATTTGACTTATAAAAGGACTCCCAAATCCCAATAACTCTAAAAGATACAATAAGATAAATACAACTTAAACGCAGCTCAAATACTGAACTTAACTACTAGTTCCATGTACTAGCATTACCCCCACTTTATGGGCTTATAAATTAGACTCATTAGATTAATAAACTCAAAAATAATTACCCTAATGTCTATAGAACCCACTCGCAGCCCAAAATAGAGTAGCCAAAACCCAAATTGACCCATTTTGACATTCTTGACTGCATCAGTTTAATTTTATGTTTTGTGAATGGTGGTATCAACTCCTTATGTTCACCTTATTTCCTTGGAAGTAAATTATATTCTGAAAACTTTTTATTCACTGGATGGAATTTTCGGGCTTATAAGACTAGAACTTGCCATTTCTATTATATTTTCTCTTTCTTGACTGTTGATAACTATCATCATATTGATAGAGTGAAATCATATTTTCTGGATTTTTCATCTATAAAAGAAAATGCATAGTTTCCCCTGTTGCCTGATTTAGTTTGTCTACTAGTTCTTTATTTTATTATTGTAGTTTCTGTTGGTGTGTGTAATTTTGGGTGTTGGACATTCTAAATTACAGGTAGTAAAAGAAGAACTGGAGCCAGACGAATTCCTTGAGTTGTTGAAATGTTTGCAGTAATTGCTAGGACAAATGGAAAAGCCTGCAACAACTGGATCAGATCATTTCTTCAGTTTGCATATTATGCACTGAAATCTTGTTTGCCATTCTTGTGACAGCTTTGTGCCTCAAAATTTGACAGGTTCTTCCTAACCTACAAGTTAATTTGTCAGTTATAAAATAGCAAATAGTTTGGTTCCTGGTATGTAGAATCCGGGTGGCCGTTCAGAAGTTCACCATAGATAAAAAATATATTTTGCCTGAACTGCTGTTTCTCCAATTCATCCAACTGGAAGTTTTAAGTCCTCCACCTGGTTTTTTCCTACGCAATCGTTTGGCTTTTGCTTTCCCTGGAACCTTGCTAAAATTGTCAATGTCTTGTTATGGAACTAACCCAAAAAGGCCCAATACCGAAGTAGTTCGTTTTTCCCCCCCTCCCCTCTTGGCCGCTTTTTTGCTGGAATAAAGGTGGTGAGGGGGTGTTTCTTACTTTTCCTTTAACCGGAGGGGGTGCGGGGGGGGGCCTGGCCGCGCCTTCCCCCCCTGCTTCCCCGGGGTTGGGGTGGGCCCCCGCCTTCCCCTTCCTTTCTTTTCCTCCTCCCCCCCTGTGGGCCCTGTTTTTTTCCCCCCTTTTTTCCCACCCCACCTTTGCAAACAAACGCAGCCTTGGTGACTTTGGTGCCCAGAATATGTTCCTTCCCACACAAGTTCAACCCTAGGTATTCTTGACAAATCGAATTTAGGTGTTTCTGCAAGTAACCTCATGTGCTCACTGTTTGGAATATTTTCCTTTCGTCTTCATTTTTGTTTATAAAAGATATTTATGAGGTTGCTACTCTACTTTCTGTTTGCAGGGCTCCATCAAATTAGTTTCTGGTGGCTCAACTGGATGTACAGCATATGACAAAATCTTCATTAACAAAGATAAGCCAACATGTAATCAGTGTTTTCTGACTCAGGAAATCTTCTCCTGAAATGTACACATTGCCGAAATAACATTTTTTTCAGAAGGATTTCCTGTGGAATAGATTTGTTGGGACTTAGATTTATCATTTTCTGCTAGCTGTGTACAGCAACTAATGCCCAATTACGCCGTGGTCCTTGTACAGAGAGTTGTACAAGGATGGCTTTTCACTTATTTTCATATTATTAACTGTGACCCAAGGAGCATTAGTCTAAACAAATAGATATTTTACTTGTGTTATATCATATTAACTTTGGTGGATTTGAATAGCCATAACCTTAGAAAGTGGTCATGTTTCAGGTGTTTTATAAATTTAGCTGAGGATCCATAAAATAAGGTTGTTAAATAATTGAAAGATGTAATAGGACTATAAGAATTTCATAGCCTTGAAACATGTTCATGTTCTGAGTGCCGTGTAAATCAAGCAAACATGTTTACAGGTCTCATCTATAGTTGATGTCCCTCTGAACACATGAAACAAATGTGACATAAATTTTGGTGTATTTTCGCTTTCAGGTGCAGAAACACAATTAAGGCAATCTAAGGGTCACGTTCATGGAATGGTCTAAAATTCATCAAAAATATCTCAATAAAGAAAATCATGTTAAGATATAAACATAAGTCGTTATTCGTTAATTAGGGAAAAGCAAAAACTGAAATTAAAAATAGAAAGATAAGTCGTAAGTTAGAATAGAATCCTTATAGAAATAGGAAAAAGCAAACTAAAATTAAAAAATAGAAAGAAACTCGTTTACGGAAACTCAATTTGATTTCCAAGTCATGGTTGGATTTTGTACGTGTCCGTTCTCTAGAGCCTATAAATTCGTTGGTTCTCGTCTCTCCATTGTTATAAATACACGCAACAACATACACTTTAAAGAGTTTTGTGTTTTAAGAATTTGAGTTTCCTCTTTTCTTCTTTTGTCTCAACCTTGAAAATTTTCATACAAATAAGAACATCATCATCATCATCATCATGTCTACTAGCAGGCGTCTTCGGACGAACCACACAGGTGAATGGGTTGTTTCCGGCGAAGGTAGCAGCTGTAGTGGATTCAAGTTCAATGATCTTTCGGATGATTTAATATTACAAATTCTGGTTCGAATGGTTTCTAAATCTCCCAGCTCTTTGCAAGATCTTGCAACGTTCAAATTAACGTAAGGAAATTAAAACACCCTTCTGTTTTTTCTTCCTCGTTCTCCTCTTAATGATTCTGATATGATAGATTTCTGCTTTCTTAATGAATTCTCCATTGATGTTTCATGTCTCAGGAACAAGAGGTTGAGGTCGGCTGCAGATGATGAGTGGGTCCTTCGTCATATCTACCTCAGTCAAGCATGTAATTGGTGGTTCCCTCTTGAATATTCAGATTTTCTCCAAACTTGCTTGAGAGCTCAAAATCTCCATGCCTATTATCTTGGAGGCTTGGTACGTAACTCATGTCCACCTCTTTAATTTCTTCTTTCTAAATTTAGAATATTTTTCTTTTTTTCTTTCTGGGTTATTAACTTTGTACCATTTAATTGTTTATAGGTTCAGTATTTTAACACCAGCAATGTGAAATTGGGTCATGAGTTACTGAAGAAAGCCATGGAAGAGGGTCACCCAGATGCAACATATGTATTTGGACTCATTCAATTCAATGAGAACTCAACAGAAGTCCAAGGCATAGAGTTTCTGAACAAATTGGAAAACATTGATTTGTGCAGACAAAGAGTGAAGAATGTCCTCAAACACATGTTTCTAAATACAATTCTACACAGCAAACCATCTCCTTGCCCACACATTAACTGCAGAAACGATGGACACTTGGGAACTCAGAGAAATGGAGACTGGTCATGGGATAATAAATCTGATAAAAATAATAATTTTTGTTCTCCACGTTGTAAGTGGGTTGTTGAGACAAATAGATTTTGTGAAGTGTTTCCTCACATATGATTTATGGGAAAGATAAAAGCATCATTCCCATAGTGTGACAGAGCCAAACTCAATGTACAGGTCTTATTGTATGAATAATATTAATTTTTATCTTCCAATCAATGAGATGAACAATTGTAATTTGTTTATTTTATGAATGAAATTTTCTTTTCTCATAAATTCCTTATAATTATTGGAGAAAATTGTCTTCGTTGCACATACGGTGAAAGTATAACCATGAGCCTATTTATCTATTTATTATTAGAAGAAAAAAAATGATTGATAAAACCACCCGTATATGTCTTATAAAATGGATTTTTGTATCCATTGACTTCTTAGACCCTTTGGGTATATATTTTCATTCTCATTTTTTTTATAATTTTTCATTTTTACATATGTTTGGTATTTATTATGGAACTTACTTTATTTAATGGAATAGAAGGGGAAAAATCTCCTAATCCATGACAAACTTCTTTTTTTTCTTTCTTATTATGGGTATTCGAAAATTTCCACTCTTTTTATATTTTGAGTAGCTTTATTGAGCAATGAGTTCATAGACTTGAAATGCAAGGGGTAAGAATACCATTTACTTTAAGATACTAAAAAGTTTATTCTTCGGGACCTTTTTCTCTTATATTCCTAAACTAGTTTGCACCCATTTAAAAAATATTATAAAACTATTTACAGCTATTCACCAACCAAATGACTTTTCATTTCATAATTCATTCTTGAGATTTCTTTTAATAGACTATTAAGAATGAGTGATGGTGAGAGAATCCAATTGCTGGGTTGTTTCACATGTGTTCGAACTTTTAGCTTGAGTTTCAAATTTGAATTGATTTGCATGTTTATCTCCACACATGACCGAAATACCTTGAGGTGATTCACTTGAGTTGAAACTCTTCATAACTGAATTGTCTTGAGGTGATTCATTTGGGTTGAAACTCTTCAAATCTAGCTTCAGCGAATTACTGTAGTAGAATTCTTGTGGAACTCGTGGAGATTCCTTAACATTGAGTGAAAATGAAAATGAATACCAAAAGGAGTCTTTAGACATGGGTGAGAATATAAAAGTGTTATATAAAATAGAGAAAGAAAATTCAAGGGTTTGCATGTACATTTTGATTGGATTTGAGATTTCAAACTGAAGGTTGCATTCGTCAATGGAATCACAAAGTTGAGGCTCATTTTCGAACATCATTTTTGCTAGTTAATTTTTATATTTTTTAGCATCAATTTTGCTGGGTTGCAATGCCACTATTTAGTGAAGAGCACATCTAAGGCAGAGGCAGAGGTTGGTACAATTTTCTTTTTGATTTTTACGCAAATAAATATAAATGATAGTGTTTGATACAATTCGTACAGCCTATTTTTATTTAAGAAGGATTGAAAAAATACAAAATCCTCCACTTGTTTTTGATTTTTCTACAAAAGTAGTTTTTCAATTTTTATGGTGAGCGGGAGAGTCAATGAGCTCCCTAGCACCTCGCTTTTGCAACCCATGAGCTTCTTTGGGGTTCAGGCGTTGATGGTAAGGCCATAACCACCAGACATGACACGAGAAGCCATGGCAGCACCCATGACTCCAGTGCCAATCAAGCCCACGGGTCTGATTGGGAGTAATGGCTTTAGGGTAAGGAGTCTCCATTGCTAAACTAAAAATGCAAAACAAACAAACAAAAAATTGAGATGATAACAGGAAAAACGGACAAAAAGTGGGCAACCTGCAACAGAGGTAGAAGAATCAGAAAGTGGGCAACCTGCAAAATCTTAATGGAGGATTCATATAATAATAACACTATCCTTTTATCATATGAAACAAGATCCTGGAAACCAATACCCCACCCGTCAAAGTTTCCTTTTGACTATCATGGTAGTATTACTGAGGGATGCCTCTCCATTTTGAGATTAGGCACCATCTGTTAATCCTTTCAGAACTATGGGGCTAGTATAAAGGGGTGGGGTCGAGGAAAAATCATTTGGTCCCAGGGGTAAGATGTTAAATGACTAGTGACAAAGATCAGGGCACCATAGGTTTATCGTCTTCAACCTGCTGTGCCTTCCGGAGATGTGAAAGAGATTTAAGATTTTGGGGCCAGACCCTTGTACTGATCAATATATCCTCTTTCAAATGGCGGTAGTACATCTGCAGAGAAGAATGAGACTTGCCTAGTTTAACATGAACATGGAAGTCCAGTCTCAGAGCTTGTCATCCAACGAACTAGCACTGGAACCCGCTACGTTTCCTGGCAGTGTGGGCTTTTGAGGTGTACTTCTTAGAAAGCCTTTTGCATAGAGAGAGCCAAAAACAATTGCCTGCTCATGCATTAAAATTCTTTATAAGAGATGAATTCACAGTAACCAAATAAATATTGGAAGGAGTTCTGAGGTTCAGGCTTACAGCTCCAATCCACTGCACCCAGCTTAGAGGATGTGTAAACCACACGCAAGACAGCATGATGCTCACCAACTTCAAAAGAATTGCAATACGACACCATGAATCAGAAACATGCATCATGTTTGATCAAGTAAGCAAACAGGACTGGCAGAGTACATGAAGCAGAATGTACATATTTTAAGTTCTCATTACCTGTCTTGTGGTCATTATGGTGGCAAATGTGAGAGCACCAAACGTGCGGATGGTGTAGGAAATAAAGAATTGACTAGCTGTTGCAACCTGAAATTCAGAAGCAAGTCCTGAGCTTGAACTGTAGTAAACAATCTAACATATCTGTGCAGGGTGAAACAAGAAAAGCTGAGCAAAGATCACTTACAGTTGAAAGCAGGATGACATCAAACAAGCAATCCCTATGGCGGTATACAAAATCTACTGCTAAAAGAAGATTCCCCTGTAATATAAGTCCTAGTTCAGAATAAACATTGCCAACATAATCAGTGAACAAACATTAGAACCCTTCAAATGGGACAGGTTTTAGAATGGAATAAAAGTAAACCTAATACTTTGAGTTACGTAACAAGATAGAAATAAATACAATTCCGGCAAAAAGTTTAAAAGTATGACATAAAAAATGAGAATATAGCAGTAGGGCACTTGAAAATGTCATTGAGTGCAAATCACTCACACACACTAAGCCTTTTCCCCCACTAGATCAAAAATAAATTGAAAAACAATGAAGCAGAACCAACTACCTTACCATTAGGCAACTAAAGGGGAAAGAAAGTCGTTTTTCAGTTTAACCAGTTCCATAGCCAATAAATTTTTTTAAGCCAACTCCATAGCCAATAAAAGAAAGGGCCAGCTAGTCATCGAAAAGAATTTAGTCAATGACTAGAATCAACACTAACAATGTACTACTAGTGTACCCAAGAAAGACTGTGTAGTTGCAATAAATAGTGCAAATTATCTTCCTTGGTTCAATAAATAGAGATAAACACTATGCATAAATTCTCTTTGCTTCCATATAAATAACATAGATAAGTAATAAATTTTTATTTTTTTGGGGTTTGAAGTGTGAGGGGTGGTAAAGAACATATAGAGTGGATGGAAAGTGAGGTACAAAATTAGTACAAGGCTACTTCTAATTCTGAAGTTCTGCATATAACAAGAATACATTTTCTACTTCTTCCAAATTCCCTTAAGGTGGTTAGGCATATTGGCAGCCATCAAAGGAAGAATATCACCAATCTTTGCACACGTGGCAAAAACCACAGGTAAGCATGCCTATCTTTTCATGTGCTCCTTAATCAAGAGAAGGCAGTGGAAGATTCATATACATGGAAAAGGCCAACAAGAAACAAAAGATATATTCCACAATTTCACTGGTCTAGATTTCCAATCCCACGAGCCTACTGCATAATTATATGATGATTGAGCTAGGAATAATGAACTGGTAAGCAACTTAATGGAAAAACACAATGGCCAAATATGTGGAACATAAAAACAAATAAATCAAATCAAACCAACCACAAAAGAATACACCAATTTTGACGTAGAAAACCCTTCAGAGGTGAAAGGGGAAAACCCACAGGATCTAATCCAATGAAAAATTCCACCGTCATCAATAATGAGATTATAATTCTTGAAAGCCAATGCTCACAGAACAACAAGAACAGTAACCTCTTGGATTGCAAAATAATTCACTAAACAGATAGATCCAGAAGATCACCCAATATGGCATAAATATTAAGCTTATTGATGTTACCCCAGGTTTTGGGTTAGATAATCAGGGTCTTCTAGAATGGAACCAGCACTCAATTAGGGCTTCTAGAGGCTTTGGCTAAGGGTTTGGTGAAACAGGTCTGAATTTTGCTGAATTCCAAAATTCAAATCTGAAATTGAATTCTAGGGCAAATTAAGGGTTTTGGTTGGGAGCGGGAAAGGGATAGGGTTGCTGGTTCTAATATTCACAACCGTTTCCTATTGATGTTTCTTAAACCAGAACCAGATCTAATGGTTAGGACTCAAGAAATTTCAGATTCTGAATTTCTGGAAATTCTGCAACTTCCAAGGAAGAAGATGAAGTGAAGAAATTCTGAAAACCAGAATTTAGGGCAGCGCTTTGAAGATTCTAGAGTTAGGACTTGGTTCTACAGGATTAGACGATTCTAGGGAGGGCAGAATGGAGGTTTTAGGACAGGGAATTGGGGAGTCCTGTTGTGGCTAGGACCTGGTATCGCTGGAAAGCAGGAGAGGGGGAAGAGGCTACGGTGGCTAGGGGTTGGGTGGGGAATGGCTAGAGCTGTAGGAGATGGGTTGTGGTGTCTTAACTTACTTAAATTGAGGTAAGCTAGCTGGAATTCTGCAGATGAGCTTGAAGATGATGAAGGAATCTCAAAACTGGAAACAAGAGCACTCTATCCCAGCCCAGGGTTCCAAAGGGAATCCCACAACTTTCCCAAAGCCAAATTCTCAAACTCAAATCAATTCCTTAATCAAGATTGACAATTACATTAAGACTTAGGCTATTTATAGCCTTGCAAACCCAACTAAATCCAAATTGGCAACTTGGCCTCTAAGTAAACAATACTTGCCAAATTAGGACTCAACTAAAACAACTCATATTAATACTCTGAAAAGGGAAATAACTCTTTCTAATTTTAGAACAACTCTAGGACTCTTAACAACACTTAAAAGGGAATCAAATTACTACGGGATTCCAGCCCTTAGACTGGAATCTCTTACAAAAACTTACTTGTGAGTCAACAAACACTAAACTAAAATAGAACCACTTTAAGATAAGGTTCCCTAAAATTAAGGAACGCTATCCTAACAACTCAACACAAACTTTAATGGACTCTAACTCTTAACTACCTCATCATAAATAAAATAAAATAAAATAAAAAATTATATCCCTGACCCTGGGATCGTGGGGAGCAAAATAAGACCCATATTGGGCCCCAAAAGAAGTGCTTGGAAAATGACCAGAATGCCCCTGGGGTATTCGGCCAGCCTTATGTGCACCTTTTGGGCCCAATTGTAGGGGGCCATCACTGGATACATCACATACACAATTTTCCTTCATTGATAGAATGCTACATCATAACATAGTACGAGGAATACAAGCACCTTCTCCTTTTCATCCACTTACTCTCATGATAGAACACAATAGGAGACAAAAAACACCTGTACACCCTCTCACGGAAAAGGGGGGGTGGGGGAGGAAAAAATCACTCTCACAACTCTGCCTTTCATTTTACATTAAAAAACAAAAGTGAGTAGACATAAGAGTGGAGGACAGTTTTTCCCATTGAAAACTGTTTAGTCAATTCGTTCTTCACCAGCAACCTGCAATTATGCTTTTATCTGGAATGAGAAACTCTTGATCATGGCATAGAACTAACTTCATCACTAGTTAACCATTCCTCTTGCATAGGCTTTAAATTCATCAACCTTTGCTGCTTTACAGCACTCCAGTTCAATTGCATATACTGACGTGATGGATACCTGGTATACAGCTATGTCGCTCCTCGGAATCAGTTGAGGCTCAACTAGTAGCTGTAACAGAAAACAATTATAATAGCTGCGAAGAGAGAAGCAGATTTTTGTGCTCCAACAGGACGTCCATGGAACTGACAACCTGCCCGGGGGCAATCTGTCCAACCTATAGCTTGATTGCAAACAACCCCCCTAAATTTGCCTTTTGAGACTTCTACTCCAACAGGGCACCTCTATCTTCAAAATTTGATGGATCATTATTTTTGAAGAAATACATGATAAGACACTGATGTCCAGGGTTTATACCGCAGCATATAAGGGAAGGACACGAGGGATCCAAAACAGCAGGATATGTGAGAGATAAAGTGAGCTAAAGGAAGCAGGGACAAGTGGCGGAAGGCAGCCATATTCATGCTGGGATGTTTGCAGAGGGAATGGCCTACGTGGAAAGTAGTTAGTTAAGATTTGTTTTGGGTATATTAGGGAAAAAGACAGGGAACAAGAGAGGGAGGAAGAATTGAGAAGGGAAAGGACGAGCTGTGCTCGCTGGGGAGAGGTTGACTCTAGGTGGGTGTTAATGTAGGAGTTCAAGCTTTGTAGGGGAGTTGCTGTTAATGAGTTGTGTCCAGTGTAATCCATAATTTTCCATTTCATAATACAAGAAAAGTTTCAATTCCATTATCTTCTGTTATTTTCATTATTCTGTGTATTGCTTGATTGATGATTTAGCTACTGGTAGAGAATTGCAGATATCAATCGAGAACCATAGGTACTTAGCCATCGTGAATCCAAGGTTCCACCAACATAACTTATTACAGTTATTCAAGGCCTATCCAAGGAAGCAAACCATTGAAGGTTCTTCATTTCATTATAAGAAGTTTAATAGCCTTTTAAAAGGAACTCAAAGTGCAATTAATCACCAACTTAGAAATTACTACCAAGATTGATAGTAGCATGCAACAGAAGTGTTCAATAAAAGCACAGAAGGCCCCGCGTACAGCCAGATGTCAAAGTAGAACCTTGAAAGTTTTTACTTTCTTTAATATTGCACAGAGAAGCTCCTATAAAACATAAGCTAATCAAGTGGCATCATTCAGTCCAGAGTTCTTGTTGGCATCTGCTAATTAACCTTATACTTTTGACCTTGTAAAGAAGGAAGTTAATATGTGCATGTCATTCTCTCATGGTTCCCACTCCCTTTCTTATTTCAATAGATTAGTCTATTGATTTAAAAGGTAACAAAATGCAGGAGGAATTGTAGGCTGTATTACTCCATGCTGGAATAGAGAAACGAAATTGAGATGTAACTAGAAAAACTTCCCACTTAAACTGAGAATACAGGAGCATAGTGTTGTATAGAATATTTGGTTGTGTATTTCCATATTATAGCCCTTAAATAGTTTTCCATGCTGGAATAGAGAAAAAAATTGAGATGTAACTAGAAAAACTTACCACTTAAACTGAGAATACAGGAGCATAGTGTTGTATAGAATATTTGGTTGTGTATTTCCATATTATAGCCCTTAAATAGTTTGTCCTGAAACGTGCTTGTGAAACCATCAAACCTGTTAAGCATGCAAATGAGTACATGAATCTACATAAATAAAAGAGAAACGCACTTCCAAATCTCTGCATGTTGAAATCAACAGTCATAAACCAGAGAGTTATAAATGAAACTCTTCTTCATCTTCTTCTTTTTTTTTTTTTTTTTTTTTTTTTTTGAAATAAATTTCGATACATGTGATTCGGACGATTACACCATTCACCAAGGCACCAATTTTCAAACATATGTATAGAGAATTTCAATGTCCAAAATAAAAGAAGCACTACGGAGAATGAAATTAAGCAAGACACAATGTCTTAATGAAATCTCAATAGAAGTATGAAAGAGCTTAAAAACCCATGGGCTAGTTTGGTTGACTAAATTGTCGAATAAGATTATGAGCACAAGAAAAATGCCAAATGAATGGAGGAGAAGCATTGTGGTTCCAATTTAAAAAAATAAATGAGATATTCAAAGTTGTAGTAACTATAGGGGGCATTAAACTGATGAGCCATACTATAAAATTATAGGAGAGAGTAATTGAAACCTATTTAAGATACTTAACCACAATTATGGATAATCAATTTGGGTTTATGCCGGGAAGATCTACAACGGAGACTATTTAACTAATTAGGAGAGTTATACAAAGGTATAGAGAGTGTAGGAAAGACCTTCACATGGTATTTATTAACCTAGAAAAAGCTTATGATAGAGTTCCTAAAGAGTTAATTTGGCAAATACTAGAGAAAAGAAGTGTTGTAAGTAAATTGTGACATAGTTAAGGATATGTATGATGGTTCAGTGACAAGTGTAAGAACAGTGGGGGGACAAAGTAATGAATTCCCAATTTCAGTTGGATTACATCAAGGATCAACTTTAAGCCCATATTTATTTGCATTTGTAATTGATGAATTAATCAAAGACATTCAAGACAAGATCCCCTGATGTATGTTTTTTGTTGATAATATTATATTGATAGATGAGACTCAAGTAAGGATTAATACCAAGTTAGAATCATAGAGAGCAGCTTTGGAATCAAAAGGCTTTAAACTAAGTAGAACGAAGACAAAATATCTAGTTTGTAACTTTAGTCATGATCGGGCAGACAATGAGGTGATGAAACTTAACAATAAGGTGATTCCTCAGAGTGATTGTTTTAGGTATCTAGGTTCAATGACTTCAATCATAAATAAAAGAGGTGATATAGAGGATGATGTTTTTCAAATAATCAAAATAGGGTGGTGAAGTGGAGAGGTGCGTCCGCAGTCTTATATGATCGACATATTCCATTAAAACTTAAAGGAAAATTCTATAGGACCATCGTTCGACCAGCTATGATATACGGTGCAGAGTGTTGGGCTGTTAAAAAGTATCATATTCAAAAAATTAGTGTAGCAGAAATGAGGATGCTAAGATGGATGAGTGGCAAAACTATGAAGGATAAAATAAGGAATGATCACATTAGAGTTGGTCTAAGAGTTGCTCCCAAAAATGATAAGCTTTGAGAAAGTCGTTTAAGGTGGCACTGCCACGTTCAACGAAGACCTATAAATGCTCATGTACAAAGAAGTGATATAATCCAAAATGAAGGAACTAGAAGAGCTAGGGATAGACCTAAGATAACCTTAAGAGAAGTGGTGAAAAAGGACATGCATAGCTTAAGCCTTGAATCTAACATGGCCTCAAATAGAACTGATTGGAAAGCAAAAATCCATGTAGCCAACCCCATTTAGTTGGGACAAGGCTTGTTGTTGTTGTTGTTGTTGTTGTTGTTGTTGTTGAAAGAAACCAAATGAGATACTTCAATTGTTTAGGTTATTTTTTTTCTTTTCTTCTCTTTTTTTCCCCTTTTTTGGGGGTGTGTGTGTGCATTTGATTTTCACATTAAGCTGGCAACATTGCACAATTGTCACACACTGGAAGCAACATCATGAAACCAAAAAAAAAATTCAAAATCTTGACCATATAGAAACAAGAAATATTGTGGTATAAAAGCAACTTTATAAGGAAATGCAGAAGACCCAAACCTTGAGTCTAGACTTGCAGGCTACAAAACAGTCAACTCAATTCATTGTTGGGTCTCCAAGAAATCCTAGTGAGATTCTACAAGACAATGCCCAGAAAGGTTTTCTCTAGGATGCATCTGCAATTTACAAATTCTCGGGTTCCAAATTATTTTTCTACAAATGGAATCTGGGACTAGTTTGACTCATTTGACTATAATAGGGTTCATTTTGTTTTGATTTTTCTTACTCTAAGGGGCCTCATTAAATCCAGCAATCAGCAATTTCTTCTTTCTTTCTTTTTTCTTCTTTTTTTTTTTTTTTTTTTTTTTGGGGGGGGGGGGGGTTTTGAGGGGCTGGAGGATTTACCGCATCTACAAATTTAAATTATTTGTCATTTTTATTTGTAAATTATGACAGGGTAATATTCAATTATTGAAGTCAAACTCAGGAAAGCGCCAAAAAAAATGGAAATGTCAAAGTCATAAGCACCGATGGTGAACAAGTTCAGTACCCCCTGACCCACAGTAAGTATGGGACTTATCAGTGGTTCCCCTGATCAAGAAAAACAATTCCACACATACAGACATCTGCTGCTAGTCAAGAACTGTTAAGCAGCAGTGTCAGCAGATTAAGTTTTCCTTGAAGACAATATTGTCCTTGTGATGACATGAAGTACTCATTCTACCTTCCAACCAAAAGAACCAAAACCCCCCTCATTCCTCAACAAATTACTTCTGCTACCATAAAGCATGCCAGAGACCAATCATAAAATTTTATCTGCCAAATTCAAGGAGAATGTATTTGAATTGATACCCGAGATAGCCAGCCATCAAGGAAACTCCCCAAACTGTGCTCTCCCTTCCTCTGTTGTATGGATTAATGTCACCTGCTGTCTATGTTCAAAAGCGTGGGGAAAAGAAAAACCGGGGGGGGGGGGGGGGGGGTGACACTGTTCATTAGCTGCTGTTGAAAGTTTGAAACCTCAGACAATCAATCACTCAAGGTTAGACGAATCAATTGTTAATGTGTACATAAGATAATAGTTAAAAAGCCCTAGTTACTTGACTAAAACACCTTAGACCTTTACTAATTCCTCCACTCACCACAAATATTAGCATGCAGAATAGTAAAGCATAAATTTCAATATAGAAACATTTCAAACAGTTGAAACACCACCGATTATCTGTGACACGGTTATAACCAATGAAGAGCATCTTGAGAGAATAAATATAGGAAATTATTTTGTTTAGAATGCCCTGATAGATAACCCACATGCATTTGGCATGCATTGCATTATTGACATCCACATACACCACTAGTGGAGGACTATTTCCGCAGACCAAAATATACTGGCCCACTTAGTAAAACAAAAGGATGTACCAGAAATTGCCGGCCTAGTATATCAGTTTCACCAACCAAAATATCAAAGGAGAAAAACCAACCTATTCAAATTGCAAAATTTACTTGAAGGTTTCAGATTGGTGAAAAATTATCCGAGTAAACCAGAAAAAAGTTTCTATAGAGAAGAATCTACATCGAGGAAATAGAAGGCAAAGCAACATAAAGGAGTGAAATGATGTTTCCTGGCAGTAATCAAGAAGTTTGTGTGCTTGGAACCCCTAGCTTCAAATATAGGAAGTCCAGGCTCTGATTACATTCAGCGCTCAATCCTACCAGAGTTGGCCACTGGCAACCAAGAGGTAGAATCTTCAGCATGCAGTATCTCCATATGCTTGATATAAAACTTTTTTTGGTATGGTGCTTGTTATAAAACTTAAGAGCCTCAGACAAGACCAGAATAGTATTTCTTTCTGCTTTCTCAACCCAACTCAATCAAGACTTGTGCCTTAATGGGTCAATGTTCGTTGTGCATATCAAGAATAATTTTGATTTGCTGACAAAGTACATGCTATGTATTCCACGAGAATCCAACTAGTCTGCATTTGGCTTCTATATGTCATTAGAATTTATATTGCCAATCTTGGTTTATAAGTCTAAAGTCCAGCATCCATTTTTCCACTTCATATTTTTCCTTATTGTCCTCACTCCTCACTGAAATAAACCCTAATAAGTTTTAAACCACTTCTCCACCCTCTGATCTTTTAATTTGGCCTTAGAAATCCAGGACCCAGTCTGTCCTTTCTGTTTATTCATGCAGTGCAAGCATATAAGAATTATAAAGCAACAGAATAAGATTCATGTTCAGAAATCAGACTCATTGTTAGCCCTTTTAAATATCAACTAACTAGCATGCATTAGTTATGAAACAAGATTGGTCAAAGGAGGTGTTCATGATTATTACCGGATATAGAATAAATACGGAGCAACCCAGTGTTACTAGGACTGCAAAAAAATAATCCTGCCCCTTGTATCTTTTTTGCATAATGATCGTGCCCCAAACCTGTAAAAGAATAAAGTGCATCAGCTTATCTAACCACATCTTATAATAATTTGCATGAACTCCTAACATACAGGAGAACTAGAATTGACTGATCAAATTTTAGATATCAAGGGAGTCTGACATATGCTGCATCCATATCTCAAATAGCACCATCCAAATAAATTTGCATGGAAAATTTCCGGGGGGGGGGGGGGGGGTAGAAAGATAAACCAAATAGAATAAACCTACCATAACAGGTATCATTTTGGCACATTTTGCAAGTGTCTGAACTGGAAAGCTGACATACTTCAGGGCCTGAACCAAGAAATTACTGTTACTATATTACTGAAGAAGCTTTCCCTTGTTGCTCAACTCCCAACTATAGCTAATTATGTAATAAAAGTTTAAAGCAAATAGAGAAGCTTGTTATTTTATCATTAGTTGCAATGTTCGTATAATATGGCAGGGAAAATATTAAATGATATAAAAATGATTATATTACCTCATACTGGCATGTTGTTGTTAGTATGTTTGATACTGATATAAGGCAATACTTATAAACAGGAGCAACAGGGTTCAAAGCCTTTTTGCTTGTCTGTAGAAGAACGAGCTAATCAGAAATTTATGTCATACTTTCTGAGTCCTGGAAATATTTAAATGATATTAGTTACTTACTAGTAAAGCTCCTGCAGACACCGCAGATGTCGTAATGCGGTTGCAGAAGACAAGAAACAACGAGTATTTAAAATATTCTTTGTTTTCCCCATAAGGAACTCTCATGATCTTTTCCTGCAGAAATATAACTCGTTTTTCAGCCAAAAGCATAAAGTGAACAGCTCTGAACGCCCCAAACCTTCCCCCAATTTTTTGGGATCATCAACTCTATGTAAATAAGGTTCTATTGATTATCCGGTAAATAAATAAGTACATAAAAGCAAGATCTTCCAAATGTACATGTTTCATTCCCTCCATAAAGCCATAGTGCTTCTCAAAGCTTAAATTCTGATGGACTTTGTCACCCACCAAATTAGATTAAGCTGAAACTCACTTTAGTTCCGTCACCTAACAACTTAACAGATAAACGGATAATCAGGAAAGAATGAAGCAGTGCCAGAAGGTTCCATACTCGGGGTCACAAAATCTCACGTTTGATACAATAAATCCAATTTGCCCTTATAGTACCACAGTTTCAAGATCTTCAAACAAAGTGGCCTCGAATTCGTAAGCATATGAATATAAATTTTATAAAACAAAATCTGTAATCTAGGGAATTAACATTGAACTTTTTCCTGATTATCCACTATAATATAAATGGTGATAAAAACGATAATGAGGAAATACGAGAAGAATCTTGCCTGTAAGACACCATAGATAACAAGGGTTATCAGGATCCCAGTGACAGCAAAGACACCCTTCCACAACTTATTCTCGTTCTCGACAGGTAATGGAGGTTCGGCCATGACCATCCAAACAAGCACTGCTCAAGAACTCAATGAAAAACATAAATGTCTAGCAAAAAAAAAGTCAAACTGGTAGGGGGGAAGGAAAAAAAGACTCAATGGAACCTCGCCAGTGGTCAGCACGAAAACTCACCGGAAATATGGAAAATGAGGTCGAAAACCGATGGATTTACGATTACAATGTTCCAGAATTAACAGATTGAGTTCGATCCAGGAATACGGTTACGATGAAATAGTGGAGGGAGAGAGAACCCGGAGGACGCGCGTTGATATGGGGGAAAAAAAACGAAGGGATAAAGGGGTTTAGCGCGGGTTTTAGTGATTCACGAGAAGCTTTTCTTGACTGACGAAGCTTTTGAAGCTTAATTAACTTTCTGACAAGGAAGATACAACGATGGAGCGCCGCCAGAAGGGCTTCCGATCGTCTGATCTGTATTTCTTTCTCTCCTTTTTTTCTGTGTCGCCGGCGTTTTGCTCCTTAGTCGCTCGTTCGAGTTTTAGACCTTTTCGATGTAACGACACTTTTATCTTACAAGAGTTTTAAACGTTTGCTTCCTCAGTTTCTGCCACGTCAGCCGGCCCCAGTGGGCTTAGTTGACTCTCTCAAGTCGCACGTGGTTAAAAATTTTACGGAAATGACAGTTTTGCACACCACCTTGCGAATTCGGCCTGCTGGTACGGAGAGAGTAGGGGTGTCAATGGTGCGGTTTTGAGCTGTTTCGGGCTAAGTGTAACAATTTCAAGCTGAAAAACACCTAGTTCAAACACGGTCCATTAGCAAAATAACAATTTCAGGACTGATTTTGGTTTGGTGCGGTTTGGGGTTCGGGCTAACTGACAGTTTAGATTCGGGTTAACAAATTTATGATGTGTAAGAAAAAAAACAAGAATAAACAATTGAACATCCTACAACAAAAGCGAAAATTATATGAAAAACAAAGTTGCTTTTAATCAATTTCCATTAAAAAAACCCACACATTCTATAGAAATCAATAACCTAGATATTAAGTAGTAAAATGACTATTTGATCTTTGAATTCATGCTTAATTTTTTTAATTGTCTATACCAACTACCTAATGGTAATATAATGATTCAAATATTATTTAATGTAAAATTACAAAACGGGTTATAACGGGTTGCGGTTCGGATTCGTGTTGGTGCGGGCTCCACAACCCTCAATCCAATTACGCCCCATTATAACGGGCCGGTGCAGTTCGGTTTTAACGGTTCGAGCTATAAATTGACACCCCTATGAGAGAGCGAGGGTATGGTTTCAAATTATATTATGCTGCGTTTATTTGCAAATGTGGGGTGGAAAAAAAAATATGTAGGCCCATGTGTAGTAGGGTGAGGGAGAAGATAAGAAAATGAAATGAAAATATTTTGTGGAAAAATATTAGTTGTGTGCTTTTTTATTTTTCACATTATTCCACAAAGTCTCACACATTTTTTGGAGTTTTGATAAGGCTTGTAATGAGAAAGTTGGCTTACTACTTCATCAGAGCAACTAAACAAACTACAATTTTATGATTTAAATGAAAAATAAGAAAAAAGTTTATTTTTTTCAATAATTTTTCCACCCCACCTTTATTCCAACAAACAAACGCAGCCTAGAGTATTTCTATTTTGCCCACTTAACTTGGAGTGTGGATAATCTCCCCATATAGGGAGCACTCTCCCCCGATAGGAAATACTCTTTCCCCGATGGCCTTACAACTATAAATTATGTGAGAGCCACAAGTAAAAAATAATAAAATATTATTAAAAATAAATCTCATCACTCTAATCTTGTGGGTTCCTTGTAATTTGTGATCAAAAGCTATTGGTGAGCACGTCGGAGGAGACTTTCCGAACTCCTTAACTTGGGCCAAACTCTTGTTTGTCCATCTAAGTGGTTAATATTTTAGTTTGTCCAATTTAATGAATGTAATATTATAGAAAAAATCCTACGTTTAGTTTTTTAACTTGACAGTTAAGTTTTCACGTATTAAGACATAAATACCTCTCACCCATGCGAATGATCAAAATGTTTATCTCACTCACTATATATTCAACCCCTCCCTTCACCTATCTTCCTCCTACCCCTTGCCAAAAATCCCACCACGGCCAACAACCATCACCTCTTCCCCAACTACCTTCCCCTGCCAACAACTACCTTCCCCTCCTCCACCGGTTCAAAACCCTAAAACAAAATGAATTAAAACTCTAAATCTAAAACACATTGATGGATGATTTCAAAGCTCCGTTGCTCTCCTTGGGCATTGATTTCGATTTAGACCTCATAGCTGACCGTAGAGAATAATCAATTTGCAAGCATGCTCTACAATCTTCTAGCAATGTAGGTTTACGAAGATGATGACAATTTACAAGGTCAAAACCTTGTTCCTGTCATACATACCAAAAATTCACCCCCATTCTCAAGTGTCTGAAGCAAGGTCCCACGACTAAGTTGCCTGCTATCGGCAAGTCACGACAAACGCAATCATCAATAGATGTTGACAATGACATCGAGAGTTCTTATCTCATGAAGAACTACATAGAGATAAAACACTTCTTTCCCATTTCATCACATAATATCCTTGAACACTAAATCGGTTACTTGGTTTCCTTCTTGTCTAATGTGAGTAAAACGAACACGTCAATTTGATATGAATCTTTGACGGATATCATTAATAATGTTCCCAAACTTTCCTTGGATCTTCAAATAAGGATGAAGAAGCAAGATAGCATGACAAGAGTCAGATTCCATTTCAATAAACCATGCCCCCATATTGAGAGTAATGTCTAATCCTTCATTCAATACCAAAAGTTTAGCTTCTATAAATTAAAAATTATGTTCATTAGATATTTTAATCATTTAAAAAATAAAAAATATATAATATATTCAATTTTGTAATTATTATTCACGAAAACAATACTAGTTAATAAAATAATATAATAAATATTATTATTATTATTATTTTTTCATTTCAAACTATCAAACTATCAAATCACTATTATAAAAGTATGAACTCACCAACGGGGGTTGGTCCAAGTGGTAAGCAACTTGGTCCGCTTAAGCAAGGTTTCGATAGTGGATGCAAAAACTCCCCGCTGGGAGACTCACCCACCACAGCCAGGTGTGCGACCCAGCTCGAACACCGGATTAATCAGGGCAAAGCCTTGGAACCGGGGTTGGCAACAAAAAAAAAAAAAAAAAAAAGAGTATGAACTCAAAAGACATAGGTACATTTCTCTTTCTCATAATACTCTCGCCTATTCAGTTCACTAAATATGGGCTAGCCTTTTTTTTTGGTAGAAAGGGCTAGCCTCTGCATTAAACATGAAAGCATGACCTGTTCACGTGGAGTCCAATTCCCATAAAGCAATAACAATGCTCGAATCCTACACTGATACTCATGGGAAACATGGGAAGTAAATAATGGTTGCATCTAGAGGCCATGTCCAATTCACTCATGTGGGAAGCAAAGATAATAGAGCTTCTGGCTAGGCTTTAAGAATGTATATAGACCCCAGTGTTGTGTTGGTTAATTAACCACCCATTTGTTATTGATAGATGTCATGGTAGGGAAGAATCATAGTAGATGTCAATGTAGGGTTGGTAAGATCCTCCAATTCACTCGTGTGGGAAGCAAAGATAATAGAGCTTCTGGCTAGGCTTTAAGAATGTATATAGACCCCAGTGTTGCGTTGGTTAATTAACCACCCATTTGTTATTGATAGATGTCAATGTAGGGTTGGTAAGATCCTCCAATTCACTCATGTGGGAAGCAAAGATAATAGAGCTTCTGGCTAGGGTTTAAGAATGTATATAGACTCCAGTGTTGCGTTGGTTAATTAACCACCCATTTGTTATTGATAGATGTCATGGTAGGGAAGAATCATAGTAGATGTCAATGTAGGGTTGGTAAGATCCATACTTCGCAATGGAGAGGTAATCAAGGTGCACGTAAGCTGGACCGGATGAACTTAAGACAAAAAAAAAAAATTCCTCCGAACCTAGAGGCAATTTTGTAGTTAGATTTTCTATACAAGTCAATGTAATGTAGCCTATTTTTTTGGGTCGACTTTTGACCACTTTTTTGTTAAAAAAGAAAAAAGAAAGTTCTATTTGAGTAATATTTGTTAAAAACTTCTTATTTGGTAAATATTTTTTAAAAATCAATCGATCTAGTAAAATTTCCCTAGAAAGTGATATGATTAGAAATGAAAACGGATTAGGGCCTCTTTAGCTACTTGAATCCATATATTTCAAATCTATAGATTCATAAATAGGAGATTTATACCTGTTTTGTTGTGTGAATCCCTCAAATTCATGAAATATTGAGATTCATCTTTTAACACTAAAAATGTAAATCGGTAGATTTATGGGTATGAGGTGAAATCCATATATATATATATATATATATATATATATATAATTTTTTTAAAGATTTCACCCCTACTATAAAACTACTAAACATTTTAACCATTATTCTATAGATGTTTTTTTTAGGATGAATTTATAGATTTCATTTTAAAGATTCAGGCTAACCAAACAGTTAATTTTATGAATATTCACTCCATAAATTTGAAATCTCTAGATTTTTTAAATCTTCAGTCTCAAGTTACCAAATAGGCCCTTAGCAAATTTTGATTATCCATTTACACACCTTAATATGAGATAATGAGATTACTTTAGTTCTACCAAAAAAATTTAAATATGAGATTACTCCAGTAATGGGCTTTATAATAGGCCCACAATGAGATGGGACTGAATATCAGATCGTGTGGGTGTTACTCCAAAAAAGAACAACAGATCGTGGGCCGTAGAGATCAGTAGGGGGGCCCATTATTCGGTGGCTTCATTTTAATTGGATCAGAAAATGAAGGATATATTAGTCAATCTAACGGTGTCTATATAACCCTGGCTCTTCATCTTCTTCGCTATAAACCCTAAGTTGGCCGCTGCACACGGTTTGTTTTGTGCGTCCAGGTATCGCCAAGTTTTTTCTGTGCCTCTTGTGATGATCTCAATTCCTTAAGGTTTTTATGGTTCCTTGTTTAGGATTTTGATTGCCTCAGATTTTTCTTTTGTTTCCGAACCTTATATTTGTCTGCTAGATTTGTTATTGTTTTTCCGTCAGTGAAATGTACTTGGTCGTGGAACTTGCGTTTATTGAATTACTGGTTGTCTTGCCCTAAACTTTTCCTGGGAAGACAACGAGGAAGTGAGTCTCTGATATGGGAATTACAAATGGTTCTCAAACCAGGGTTTTCATTGCCCAATCTAAAGTTGGTCCTAACTCTGTATTGTAGTTCTAACAAAATGGTAGTGTGCATTTATTTAGCCTACTTGCGTGGTTTGTTACCGCAAGGCATATTTTAATAGCAAATTGTTACTTCTAATAGTGAGAAAAACGGATTCGTTTCACTTGAGTGTTCATCGGACCAATTTTTCTGGATTTTATGTTCACGCCAAAGAAATGAATTTGATTTTGTGTGTGTGTGTGTGTGTTTTGTTTGTGGAGGTTTGTGTTCATCTTGTTCTGCTCTGATGGCCTGTCTTCATCTTGCTCTGATGGCCTGCCCTCTTAGTTGGGATAACCTGTTTGCAAGATTTGCGAGTTCTAACAGTGTGTATGATTCACCAGAATTTTCTTGTTCTAAAATTGGGTTTAGTCTTTTAGTTAAATTTTAGATGAGATTTTAGCCTTTTAGCTAAGTTTTGAGGGTGATAATAAGAGTGTGAACATTGTTTAAGGGGAAAAGGTTTAATGATACATTATCTTTGGCTGTGCAACATTACATTCTATTAGCTATTCCGACCATCTCAATAATGCCAATTTCCTGTTTATTCCAAATTGTTGTTTCTTTTATCTTGTCCCCCTTTTTTGCTGTACTAAATTGTTTTTTGGCTGTATTTTTCCAGGTTTGATTGATAAGAGTTGTGGGGACCTTCTTTAGCTTCAGATGGCGCCTCCTTCTAAAGGTATTATTGACTGAGGATGCTTCTGGTGTGTCCTTACATATCTAACCGTACTGAATAATACTGATTTGGTATTGTACTTTTTTTCTTCTTATTTGGTTGGGGGGGGGGTTTGCCATTTTACATGTTGAAATCCTACCATACTGTTTCTCTACCGATTTCGTACCTTTTACATATCGAAACTATACTATACTGTTCTTGTACAAAAATGTACTGTATCACTAGGCAAATATAGATACGAAATCGGTGTGGTACGGTAAAGTTTAAGTTTAGGTATCATTTTTCTTTACTGTACCTTTTTAGACATTCAATTGGTAGCCCATCTTGCATAGTATATTAGTGGATCATTGTTAAGGGTATTCCTAGCGCTTGCACCCTATAATTAGCAGCAAGGTTTAAGGGTTTGGCACCACTAAAGATAAAGCTAGAACAATCAATTGAACAACTGTGAGTGGTGTTGTTTGGAATATTGGACTTGTTAATTTTCTTCAGGGGTTTGTGAGTGTGAAGATGGAGAGGTTGTACATGGGATAATACCAAGTTTAGTATACAGGGGGGTTGGGTTTGCTATAAATCCAACTGTATTTCTTGTACTGTTCCCAATTACCTCATGGATGTTTGTATGGTTGAACCACATAAATCTTTGTGTTTGTGGTTTTGTGTAATATCAATTTTGCACATCAATCCAACATAGCACTAGTCACACGTGCAAAAAATACTCAATTCTCCCATCAAGTGTCTCAACGTGTCTTTGTTGGGTCTGTACCCACAAGTGATATGCTTTTGCATCAACCCATGTTTCTAAAGTGTCCGGTATACCTTCTTTAATAGCTTATGCATCAGGTCAGTTATTTCCAAGATATCTTATTGCTTTGTGTTTTAGGTATTGAGTTGTTTTTTCAAATTATTTGGGGGTATTAAACTATGATAGTGGATTAGTTTGGTTGCCGCAAAATATTATGAGTTGGAAGTACTGAAAATCTTTTTTGATGTATATTCTGAAATCTTTATGCTTTGTTCACCTTATCCTACTGAAATTCTTTCGTCCATTATGCAGCTCCCGCTACAAAGAAGGCTGATCCTAAGGCCCGCGCCTTGAAGGCTGCCAAGGCAGTGAAATCAGGTGCATCTTCCTTGAAGAAGAAGAGCACTAAGATCCGAACATCGGTTACATTTCATCGTCCAAAGACATTGAAGAAGGAAAGGAATCCCAAGTATCCCCGCATTAGTGCACCCCCAAGAAACAAGCTTGACCATTATCAGATACTGAAGTTTCCTCTTACCACAGAGTCTGCAATGAAGAAGATTGAGGACAACAATACCCTGGTTTTCATAGTTGACATCCGGGCTGACAAGAAAAAGATTAAAGATGCAGTTAAGAAGATGTATGATATTCAGACCAAGAAAGTGAATACCTTGATCAGGTAAACCTGAACCCACTTTTACTTTTGTGTTTCTTATGTTCTGTTTAATATTTATAGGTTAACAGTTTAAGAGTAACTTATTTGCTAGAAAAGGGGGGGGGTGAAAGTACTCTAATATAGGAGTAGTTCAAGATAATATTTCTGTTGCAGCAGAATAACAGACAGGCCTATTGATTGGAATGTAAAGGACGAAAAGTAGGAGAGGAGGATAGGTGGCCTACCTTCTGAATCTGAAATTAGAAATAGTTGCCAACTTTTTGTTCTCCTGTTACCAACTAAAAGTAGAAATAAAGTGAACTTTCATAGCTAAACAACAATAGGAACCAGAACCACTCGTCATGTGTAGCCATTGAAACCATGCACTAGGAGCTTATTTTATACTCACTCTGAAAGTAGTAATTCTTTCTTGGCACTTATTTTCTTGATGTTTCAATACATCATACCACGCACAAGGAGCTCCATTCATTGAAGCCACTATTTAGCTTCACGAGTGAAAGACAGATTCATCAAATGAGCCCCATAGAAGTTATTTAACC
Organism: Hakea prostrata; assembly: GCF_041222555.1. NCBI lineage: Eukaryota > Viridiplantae > Streptophyta > Magnoliopsida > Proteales > Proteaceae > Hakea > Hakea prostrata. The sequence goes on from NC_142601.1 coordinate 5,255,829, forward strand.
CCAACTTTGCTACAACTTACATGAGTACTATAGAATGGGATATGATATCAAAGTTCATTTGTCTTCACAAAATATTTATTGGATTGGAAATCTAATTTTAAGCTCATGTGGATGATAATAACCTCTGTGAATAAAATATATAGTAATTGAATTTGGCTTTTCAAAGAGAAAGGTGAGGTGTGGGGAGTATAGGAGCAAGACAGGGGACCTAACTTACTCCTATAGGTGCGGAGTTGAAATTTGAATTCATGATAGTTGACAGACCCTAGTTCCTTTCATGGGGTACATTTATCCATGGTAATTTGCTTTTGTATATGTTATGGCAATCAATCCATCCCTGGGCAATCGGAATTCATATGGCTAACTGAAAGTAGTTGGGGATTGTGGAGGATCTGTTTAATTGATTTTATACTCGCACTCATGTTCATATAATGCTATAATCTGAGCGGTTAGTTGGTAACTGACGTTTGTGTCCCAGTTCTGCTTCTTTTCTTTTTGGGATGATGACAAACTGTTCATCAGTGTATGGAGAACATGATTGTTGCCCACCTTGTAACAGTCCACCAGTGTGTTTAACAAAGCTTTACTACTTAACCTTGTGATAGGGGAGACAAGCAAGGGCCTAAACACCACTGTAGCCGTTTGCTGGCCCAAATCTTGTTCAGTCTCGTTTAGTACTGATACCTGCCTTATTCTCTGTTATTTCAGGCCTGACGGGACCAAGAAGGCGTATGTTAGGTTGACCCCGGACTACGATGCCTTGGATGTGGCAAACAAAATTGGGATAATTTAAGATTTAAACCCGTTTGACCTGCATTTGTTTTTTTTCCTATGAAATCTGTATTTGTGACCCGTTAGTTTTATCCAGGATAATGCGGTATTGTAGGAACCATATATGCACGGCAGGCATTCATGCCTGTGTTTCCAATTTTGTTATGTTAATAGATGGTGTTAATTTTACATTTCAGAATTGATTTGGTTAATCTCTCTGTTCTATTTTTAAACCTCACCCACTCTGTTGGCTGCTGTAATATGTGATTTAGGTTGTAAACAACCTAGAGGGTTCTAAATTCAAGAAAAAAAAGGGTCTCTTCCGATCACCTAGGTAGGCTTGTTCAAACAATTGGGTGTCTTTTGAAAACCTTAGGTGGTGTTGAGGTCAATTTTTGAGCAGGTATGAATGATCAGATTGGTTTAACACAAAAACATAAATGGAGCCTATGCTGAAGCTGGATGCATAACTGCTTTGTCTCCTGGTTTTTTGTATGTGAATCAAGTTATGAATTAAACAACAGTAGGGCACCCAGGCCGAAAGTCTCTCAAAAACCATTAGGCTAAGTCAGTAAGAAGACTTCTTTTTTTTTTGGTAAATCAGTAAGAAGACTTCACCGGGTAAAATAATAATTGAATTGGTCCGTTGGTCTGACTTGAACTTTATTTATTGCTAGTCAAAACCAATTCAGCCAAACTGAACCGGACTGAACCGGTCTCTTGACATCTCCGCCTTGTGGAAGATTCTCGAACCGAGGCCTGCGTGGAGTGTGAACCATCCTAATTTGATGATTATTAATTGATTTGTTTATTTACTAAACTAAAGAGTACTCGCTGTCGATCACATGTAGTCGACAATGCCAACGAGTTTCACTTTCACACACCTGTACATAAAGAATGCATATCTTTGCCGGTGTGATGCATACCTTTAGATAGCTTTAAAGTCGAAGAAATTTAAGCAAACATATACGTCTTGGGGTGGTTTTATAAGAGAATTGGGTAAAATTTCGTCACTGGTGCTATGAGGATTTTAACTCTTTACCTTATATATGAATTATAAGAATAAACTCCTAAGGAGTTTGCTTTGTTGACGAATATCAATGCTTCATAGTATGAGTCAAAACCTCATTAGATATCTAAATGGTTATAAAGTAATCCTAAGGATCTAGTCAGGTAAAATCCTCAACCATGAAGTGGGAGGGGGAAGTTTCTTGATTTATAAGGTTTTGACAATATTTATAGATTGAGATAAGAATTTTTATAAAATGGAATGAGATTACTTGTAAAATTTCCACGTGTCAAACTTTGACCAAGAAAGATCATATCAAATAAATTCATTTTTTTAATAAGTAATTGGTTGAAATTGGATAAACAGAATAACAACATGAGAAAATACTAAGTTGAATCTCAATCCTGAAAATATTAAATTTGGTTGTTATAAATTAGGTGTTAGATGCCTATAGGGGCGGAGCCAAGATTGAACATTAGGGGACTGAATATAATGAATATACATGGGTTAATGCGGGATCCAGTGTGGGTCTCATCTCATAATATTTTATTATATTTTGACATGTAAGGTCTACATTAAAAATTTAGATAAATTGATAAGAGAACTAAAATATAGATAACACAATTAAAAGTAAATTATAAAAAATAGATTAAAATAAAGTAGGGACTAAAATTGTGGGAGAAAAACTTTGAAAAATCATGAAAGAAAAAAGGTGAAAAATAAATTGTGACAGAAATTATAAAAAAAAAGATAGATTCGAAGTCTATTAACTAAATATGGGGAAAGCACTTAATTTATCATAAATTAATTAAAAGAATCAATGATCATCATTTATATATAATAATATTAACGGCACAAATTTAAACATCTTAAAATATTTAGGGTAATTTTCATCTGGACCCCCTAAGATTTGGTCCACGTTACTTTTCGTCCAATTTTTTTTTCCTTTGCATATGGCTCCCCTAAAGTTTCTAGAAATGACTAATTAAGGACAAATCATAATTTTGATGCCCAAAATACCCTTATGATGTAAAAAGACAAATTATAATTGCAATTTTAACTTTTTTATTTTATATTAGGGTCTTAAGATTTCAAATTTACAAACTTATACCCTTGAATAAAACTCAATGAAATCCCATTCCGATTCCAGGGAACCACACGGGTTCACTACTTGCTTCTATCGTCAATCAAGATAGAAACCAAATGGACAACTCACTACGAAGACATTTCACTGAAAACACTAATCCTAGAATATTGAAGACGATTTCCCCAAATTTTCTTTACCCTTATTCGATTTAACATTCGTTGTCCGTCTTAATGTGATATTAGATCGATATGCTGGGCCGGGCTTCCGCTTCGTTCTTCTTCTTTTCTCTTACCTTCCCTTCCATTATCTTTGTTTCGTTAATCTCCGTTCGCCTGGTTCGTCTAAAGATTAGATCTCTAAATTTAATGGTGAAATATTAAAGAGGGTTTGTTTGTTTGTATAAAGTTCTTTGATACGTGGATCGAGCTGAAGAAGGATTCATTTTAGGTTTCTTTCTTTATGGGTTTTGTCTTATTGCTTGTTTGATTAATTAAAATTTGGTTTCTCTAGCCAGCTTTTGAATACTCCAATTTACTTCTCTTTCGGTCTGGAAATGTTAAATCGAATAAGGGTTTGTAATCCCACCATCGAACAACAAAGGCTCGAAACTCGGTTTTGGTGCCTTCGGATCCGATCCTTGTTTCCATTTGTGTCCGGATCTGCTGGCTCCGTGATTTTGGTTTTCCAAATAACGTTTGGATCCTCACCTTGATAATTTGAGGCATGAATTCGTATGAGGGCACCCGGTTCTCACCATCAACAAGGCTTTCTGGCGGCGGTGGCGGGTATTGTTTGTACAAATCAACAGCCTCTGCTGGAGGCGGAGGGTTTTGATAATTCAAAGCTAGGGTTTCGGGAGGTGCGGGAAAATCTTGATATCGATCTTGATTATATGATGAATAGGACGAATTTATTTGAGAATAAGCTAGGGTTTTTGAAGGATGACAGCAGAGGAACTTCGGGCGGTGGGGCGACAACCCTTGGAATATCTGTTTTCGAAGAATCTATGAGAAAATGAAGCAGAACACTCGAGCTGTCGATAGAATTAAGTAATCAAAGAACATAAAATCTTCTAGGAATATTATGGGGTTAGTGTTTTCAGTGAAATGTCTTCGTAATGACTTGTCTTGGTTTCTGTCTTTAAATTTGTATGTTGTCAAAGTAAGCAGTGTGAATCTTCAAGAAATATGGAAATGGGATTTCAATCAAGGGTATCCGTTTGTAATTTTGAAATCTTAAGAGCCTTAAATATAAAATAAAATAGTTAAAATTGCAATTATAATTTGTCTTTTTAACCGTATACCGTTAGATCGAAATGGCATAAATGGTACAATCTTGACCATTGCACCATAAGGGTATTTTGGTCATCAAAATTATGATTTGTCATTAATTAGTCATTTCTAGAAACCTTAGGGGAGCCATATGCAAAGAAAAGTTTTTTTTGGACTAAAAGTGACATGGACCAAACCTTAGGGGGTCGAGATGAAAATTACTCAAATATTTAATATGTTTTATGCCATTTTTCTTTTAGATGAGGAACATATGTTTGGCCATATTTATAGTGCATGTATTTATAATTCCTCACCATACCATTTTTTTTTATAGAATGTTGGGTATCAATCGGTTAACCATAAATTTTGAATGAATAATAAAAACTCATAAAAGGGGAATATTTATTGGTCACATGACTCACATGTTGAATTTAAATTTTAGGATCTCAATTTTACCCCAAAAAAAAAAAAAAAATCATTAAATTGCATGATCCATGTTGCATTAAATTATTAAATGTAGTCACTTGTCATCCGTTTTATTTTTCCTTTTTTATTTATTATAAAGTTTTTTGTTCAAACCTTGTCATCCGTTTAAGTGCTCCTTGAAGTTGATTTTCAAATTTTTACCCAAAATGAAGAAAAAGAAGACGTTGATTTTCAAATTTCAAATTCAATCACCTGAAACTGAATTTCCTAATTTACCCCTCATCATCCGCCTAAATGCCTAATCGTTAGGATAGTAAGCAAGTCAAACGGTAGGTGAAGTTCCGTAACTCGGTCAACCAAACTGTACCTGTAGACTGTAGTTCCGATATCTTTGGCCTTTTTATGCTTGGGAGATTAATTAACGCAAAAAAAAAAAAAAAAAATCCTTTTTCTTAATTTTCTTTAATTTAATTTATCGAAATAAATGATCCCATTAATCAATAAATAGCATTTTTAAAATAATAACGTAAAAGTTGCCAGTAAGAGAGAGAGAGAGAGAGAGCCAGAAGAGCTGGCAGGCACAGAAAAGCGTTTCGTAATGATGTCTGCAAGTGAAGCTCGAATGGTTTCGCTGCTGTAAAGGAGAACGCGCTTCTCTGCTTTGAGCTCCATCGACGACTGAGGGCAACAGAGTCTTAAACAAAGAGAAACGTCGCCGGAAAAAGGAAAACACTTTCGAGATAAAAGGAATACCGAAAAGGGGAAAAAAAAAATAGTGAAGAAGAATTCAGCGAGTGTGACAGTGACGAATTTGCTTCTCCGCCTTGTTTGACTCAGTCTTGAGTCTTCCATTACGGAAGAAGAACCAAAAGAAAACCTTAACGGAGAAGAAGTGTTGTAGAGAGAGAGAGGAAAGGAAAAGCGTAAGAAGGGTTTACTGAGGTGACGAAACACGAAATATTGCGTGTCTCAAGAGGGCTCCGCCTTCTTTGACCGAGACTAGACTGTCCACTTTGTAACGGAAGAGTACTGACTCGGATTTCATTGATGTAGAGAAAGCTAACAGTAGAATGAACCTCTGTTTCGATTTTCATTCACAGATGTCTCCTCGACGCTAAAGCTCCAGTCTTGGTGATGTTTTTAGGGTTTCGATGAATTAGGGTTTTACGAAATTAACTGAGAAGATGATGATATCAAGAGGGCTCTTTGGATGGTCTCCGCCGCATATACAACCATTAACGCCAGTTTCGGAAGTATCAGAACCACCTGAGTCTCCGTCGCCGTACTTGGATAACAATGAGGCGGAACCCGTGGAGGATGAACAGGAGATTGAGGAGACGGAGGAGATCGAGCCACCGCCTGCTGCGGTTCCTTTCTCCAGGCTTTTTGCTTGTGCCGATGGCTTCGATTGGTTTTTGATGGTTATTGGTTCTTTAGCTGCTGCAGCTCATGGGACGGCCCTTGTTGTCTACTTACATTACTTTGGGAAGATTATTCAGTTGCTTGACTGGCATGAACCTGCGGGAGGTTCAGAAGAGCTATTTCAGAAGTTCACGCAGGTGGGTTTTGAACCTTCTCTATCTTTTAACCAATACTCTTTTGCTCTTATTGTCCCAGTAACAATTCTGGAAATTGGGTTCTCTCCTCGTCCACGCCTTTCTGCTGTGTTTGGTTTGAATATCCTTGAAGAAGATTTGTGCCTTCTCCCTACCTGTCTGTTTGCTACTGGGCATATTTGGTACTGTTCTTTTAGCTATAGTCCGGATGAAGGCTGGCTGAAGTGTTAACCATATGTCCGACGTTATTAGGGAATTGGATATCGATCTTTTCACGAAGAAATTTAGACTAGAAAGTCTTGGAGCTAGTACCTCCAAATAATAACACAAAAAGAACTCAAGGGTGAAAAAGCATAAAGAATGACATCGGTCGGCCTCCGTGCCAGATAGCCAGGGGGAGGCAAGCCCTCAAATGCTGTCATGAACTCTGTTTGCTGATAGCTTATGAATTGCTTGCTTAGTTTGTAGTTCTCTTTCTGCTTCTTCTATTTATCTCTCTTACATAACCAAATTCTTTTACCACTCGTGGAAGAGAAATTGAACTATGTTTGGAAGTTTGGATGAGGGAGTTAGACATTTGTTAGAGGTGTTGAATAGCTTATGTTTGACTGATTGAGTGAGAAAAGGAATGGTTGTGTTATGAAATTGACATGTGCGGGTAAGGGTTGGGATAGGCCTTGAAATCATCAGCTGAATGGTGGTCAACGTTTTGGATAGTTTGTTCTTAGTCCATTTGGTTGGTTCCAGTTTAGTTTGTATGGACATGCTCTTTACGCTGCATTAGATGTATAAAGGTGTTATTGGCATGTTTCTCCAAGGAACTAGAGGAGCAATGCTTTGATCTGCCAAAACCTATACAGTGGCCCAAAACCTATACAGTTTATGGCCCAAAACCTATACAATTTATGGCAGTTGGATGCCAATCATTATGGGGAGACCTGCATAAGAGTCTTTGCTTGTTATAGTTTCATGGTCCTACTGCTGAGATGGTTGATAGAAGAAGCAGAGGTATCATTATATTGAAGAGGTGTCATTTATGTGAAAGGTGAAGCGAATTGAAGATATTGGCTTGACTAGTTACTAAACAACCTACTATTTAGGGATGATTATTTATTCTAGACTGCAGTTATGTGGGCTATCATTTGCATGTACTAGTGGAGATAATATGTGGAACATGTTTGACCATGGAGATACTTTGCTTGAGTACCCATGGATCACCATGCCTCATAAGTCATAAGTATGGGATCACGTGCGTACCACATGGGATTCTTAATTGGCCTTGAATCTGGTTAAACCTTTTCCTTCAGCAAGCCTTGAGCCTGTTGTTGCATCTTATGCATGGTTAGATATACTTCTATATTTGTTTGAGAAAATCTATGAGTTCAATTGAGGTGGCACGGCCATGTTCAGCGTCTGTAATGCCCTTATATGAAGAAGTGATTTAATTCAGATTGAAGGAATTAGAAGAGCTAGGGCTAGACCTAAGATAACCTCAAGAGAAGTGGTGAGAAAGTATATGCATAACTTAGGCCTTATATCTAACATGGCCTCAAACAACGCTGATTGGAAGGCAATAATCCATGGAGCCGACCCCACGTGATGTGCTTGATTTCCTGAAGGTGGCTCCTAATGCTTGCTTTTGGAAGCAGTATCCATAATTTTCTTACTTGCTCATTGATGAATGCTCTATGTTCTCTCATATCTTTCACCCCCATGTGGTTGAATGATACTAGTTGAGGGTCTTTTGATAGGGTACTCCGTTGATGGGGATTGTTTGGGCTCGACGCTACTCACGTCACACATTCAACTAAAGCTGGAACTATTATGTCTTATATATCTTTTTCTTTATTTTATAGAGAAATTTATGTGTAGGTCCTCTAAGTTAGGCCTAAACTATTGTTGGGTCCCCTTATTGCAAAAAATTACGTCTAGGTCCCAAATCAACTAACACCATTTGAGAGGTGTGAAGCTTGTTTGTGGAATGACCAAAATACTCATTCACCCACATCCAACTAACCACCTTGCCAGAATTCATCGACCACTGCCTCACCTTGCTGGAAATCACCCACTATCGGCCTCGCCCTATTGGCAATCACCCACCATTTGCCGCACCTTGCCGGAAATCACCCACCCCAAAAATAAAAAAAAAAAAAAAAAAAGAAAAAAGAAAAAAAAGTGTTGATTATGGGAAAACCTAATGTTGGACGTAGCCTCACATTGAGGTGAATCAGGGTAAAATCCGTGTCTCTTTATTCCTTGTTTTCTGTTCAATTGTGTGAGATTGATCGCTCTAATCCAAACAAAAAGAGAACCAACACCAACCCACCTTCAACCTGCCGGAAATCGTTCACCACCATTGTCAAAACCCTATTTTCCTCCACCTCGATCTTCACATCTTCCTTCTTCAAAGAGGATTAAGAAATCACAAACTCCATTCAGACTAGATGATGGATATCCTGTAACTTGCAAAGAGGATTGTAATTGTGGAAAAGAAGAATGAAGAAACAACTTTGGGATGTGGTTGGGAATCCTACCGTGATTTGTGGAAACACTCTGGAGATTTCATTCTGTGCTAGGTACACAATTCATGTAAGTATTTACAGTTCCGTGTCTTTTATAAGTTTACTTCTTTGGCTTTTCGCAAGCAGATCTGATGGGCAGGTTTACACATGTAACTAATAATATGTACTTTATTATATTTCTATAATACAAACTTTTGACTATAAAAAGAAAAATCTGGAGCTGAATTAAGAGAAACAGAGATTACAAGCATGGAGGAGTGCCAAGGGCTTCAGTGATGGGTGGGATTTCTCAGGTGTGCCTTCTAGTTGCAGAGAGATGGGGGCTGAAGGCGAGGGTGGAATCAATGATGGTGGAGGTGAGTTGCAAAGACAATCGGATTGAACAAATGGAAACAAATATGTAGAAATTGCACATGGAGCAGATGGAGATGTTAGCAGGGGTAGGGAGAGGGAGGGAGTGGCGAGGGTGGAATCGATGGTGGTGGAGGTGAGTTGCAGAGACAATCGGATTGAACAAATGGAAGCAAATATGTAGAAATTGCCCATGGAGCAGATGGAGATGTTAGCAGGGGCAGGGAGAGGGAGGGAGTGTTTTGGAGAGGGAACTTGAGCATTATCTTTTAGGTTTCCTGAGCACAACCTGTTTACCATACATAAAGGGGTTGGGATGGGATAGAGTTTGATTTGGGAAAACCGATCTCTGTTGAATTCCCATCTTTTGCGTTTGGAGTACAAAGTTCAATGGCAATTTTGTTTTCCCTTTTTTGGCTTTTTATTTATTTATTTATTTGTTTTGGGTGATATCCTACAGAGTGGGGGCTGGTAGTGGGTGATTATCGGCGGGGTGGCTAGGAGTGGAGGGGGTGGCTCGGTGTCGACGTGGGGTGTGTGGGGGCTGGGTGTGGGTGGAGGGGGTATTTTAGTCATTTCATGAACAAACTTAACACCTTCAAACGGTTTTAGGTGATTTGGGACATGACATAATTTTTTGCACTAAGGGGATCCAACAATAGTTTAGGTATCACTGAGAGGACCCACATGTAAATTTTTCTATTTGATATCCTGGGCTTTGAGACCAAAACTCAATTGCACAATCTAGTCCAAGATTACGAGAGATTTTTTGCATTAGCTTCTGTGGTGACTCTTAGTTTGGCCATAACCTTTGTATTTTACAACCTCAAGCTTAAGGGTCCACAATGCTGGAGAGCTTAATGCAGGCAGTGATCAAAGGCCTAATTTATATCCTGTGGGTAATGGACTCAAAACTTGAAGATGAACTATACTGTACCATTCTTGCTGGCTGCTACCAGCTTCTAGCTCCTAAAGTCTTGTAGTTGTATTATTTATTTGGAAAAGTTTAGTAGCATTACCGTTGTAAGTGGAATCTGTAAGTCTTGTGGTCATCGTGGGGTGAAGATGTTGAACAAAAGAAGTCTATATTCAGTAAAAAAGAGTACCTTGTAACCTAGAATTGACAGGGTTTCTTAAGTGCACTTGTTTTAGTTTTTTATTCAGAAAATTTTTCCCTGCATAATACAATGACTACCACCTCTGGGGAAAGCCCATGGCTTAAGAAGGGGGAGCTGAAGGGCTAGACAAACAACAACGATGCATTATCTATAGTGCTGAATGTTGGGTGTCAAAGAAACAGTGTATGAATAAACTTAGCGTAGCTGAATGAAGATGTTTGAGATGGATGATAATAAAGCTAGAAAAAGTAAGAAATAAAAATATAGAGCTAATTGGGAGTTTTCTCATCACAAAATAATTTATGGAAAAGATGCTTGGTGTTGCATGGGCATGTGCAATATTGGCCTTTGAACGCTCCTGTATGAAGGAATGATTTGATTCTGTTGTAATTTTGAGAGATCTTGCTTAGAAAGTATATTTTATTCGTAGGCCCTGATGGGGGGTATTTATAGTTTCAATCTGATTAAGTCCCATTCTGAGTAGGAAAAGAAATGCAAAAACAAATAGGAACAGAAAAATTAATCCTAGACTGATTATGAAACTAGTCTAACACAGAATAAGAAATCAAAATAGAAAATTTAAGAAAACAAGAAACATAATAAAAATAGGAGCTTTAAGAAGAGTCTTATTCCAATTAGAAACTTCAGTCCCACTTCCGACACTCCCCCTCCAGTTGAGGCATAGATATCACACATGCCCAACTTGGTCAAAATAGGATGAAACGTTTGTCTAGGTAAACATTTGCAATTTGATCTTCAGACTACACTAATGGCATAATGATTATGCCCTCTATCCAATTTTTCTTTGATAATAAAACGATTGTTGATTTCCACTTGCTTTGTCCTCATCTCTGTCGCAACTCTTGGTCTCCAAGGAAGAACACCCAAGAAAAAAGTAGAATATTCAAATATCGAGAAGATGAATTTCTGCGTAGTTTGGAAAATATATTTTAAGGGAGTAACAACTGCTAGGGTACAACAACCAAAATAGAACTTCAGTTATGCAGCAATGTTATGTCTCTAAAGGGGAAATTCGCCAAGGTAAGGGGCAAATCTTCAAGAGTAACAGAGATCGGGTTTTGCACAGGCCAAATGTCAGATCTGCAGCAAGATTAGGTCTCTAAAGTGGAAGATTTGCCAAGACAAGGGGCAGATCTCCAAGTGTAAGAGAGATCAAGTTCTGTGCAGGTCCCAAGGAGGCACTCCAACAACGATCAAACTCCGTATTGGGTCCATAAAATACAGACAATTCCACAAAATATAAACAATATTTCTTTGAGTAGACATTGAATTGTAGACATCTTCAATCTCCCCTTGATGTTTAGCTTTACACGTGAACATAGGTTTCAGAAGTCAGCAAATTGTCCCAACTGAAGGAAGTAATGACAATACTGTAGTCAATTAGAACTTTTCAATGTAGTTTTGGTAGATAATGACAAATTTGTGAATATCACAAAACAGAATCGGAAACAGTGTGAATGTAGAGAAATCTCAAAAGAAAACACAAACCAAAGCCAAAGGGTAAACTTGAAAGGAAAGAACTTTTAGTGGCAACTGGCAAGATGTAAATGTCATGAACAGGTATAGGTAGAAATTAAGGTAGGAAATAATCATGGAATAAGTTACCTAGAAAAAGGAAAAGAAAAAGGAGAAGTCAAAAAGGAAACATGAGGTGGAATAAAAATAAGCCAAAAATAATGGATGAATATGATGAAATAAGCCTAAATCAAAGGAAACAAGGAGGGAAAAATCCTAATTGGATCTAACCCAAACAAAACGGAAGCACAATAAAACAAATCTAGGAATTGAAAAGAAGGAAGCTTAAAATCTGAAAGGTGCCAACTCTCTCTCTCTCTCTCTCTCTCTCACGGTTTATTTTTATTTTTATTTTTGGGAACCGATTTAGGAGGTGATTATAGAAATCACAGAATATCAAGGGTTAACTTGAAACCGGAAACAACTACACAAATCAAAAAGCACAAACTGAAAGCTTTAAAAGATAACCAAAATATAATAAGCATCTTTACTCAACGCCGACAAACAATGGATTCAGCAAAAAGGAGTAGAAAGAAAACTAGAATCACCAATACACTGACAGACGATGGAACTTCTTGAGAAACCATCATAAGAACAAGATAGGACAGGAGCAGCAAGAAGTTCAGCAACCATCACCATCTCTCATCTTCGACTTCAATAAAAATCACATAAGTTAGCAATGGCTGCAGATACCAAGTGGAGACATCACATGTTAAATCTTTATGGGAACTCTAGTTCATCTTCTTCATTGAACTAGAGTCTCGTTCTTCAAACTAGAAACCTAAACAACTCTCAAAACCGCAATCTCGGGGAGAAACAAGTACTAGTTACTTCTGCTCTGATACCATGTTGTAATTTTGAGAGAAATTGCTCATAAAGTATATGTTATTCATAAGGCCTTGATGGCCTTGATGGGGTCTTTATATTTACAATCTGAGTAAATCACACTCTGAGTAGGAAAAGAAATACAAAAACAAATAGGAATAGAAAAATTAATCCTAGATTGGTTAAGAAACTAGTCTAACACAGAACAGGAAATCAAAATAGAAAATTTATGAAAACAAAAAACATAATTAAAATAGGAGCTTTAAAGAAGAGTCTCAATCCAATTAGAAAACCTCAGTCTTACTTCCAACAGATTCAGATTGAAGGAGCTAATAGAGCTGAGGGTAGACATATAATGACTATAAAAAGTGGTAGAAAAGACATGCATAGCTTAGGACTGTTAATAAGTATGGCTTATGGTTCGAGAACTTGGTTTTGGTGGCTAACTTTTGTATTGCAGTACCCAAGTTGGACCAAGATCCTCACCTAGTTGATGCACATTCTTTTTTGGGGTTGGTGTCAAAGACAGATTTGGGTGACAGACATAAAATTTTGGCAAAATTCTAAGATGCCGAGATACTGGGACATTCTAGTATCTCACAGGGCATCTCATTTTGGGGTCCTGAAAAAGGAGATATTATTGAGATCTCAGCTGGGAGTTTTTTAGTATGGTATGGCTTTGCATAAGAGCTGAAAATAAAGGAGGTTGTACCAATACACTAGGCTCTCGTGTCTAGCAGGGTCTTGAGAGGGGTCAGATGTACTCTCCCTTACCCCTGAGAGACTATTTCCATGACTTGAATTCATGATTGAGCATCCAACAGACCAACACGCTAGGCACGGCCTTGAGCTTTGCATAGAGCTGATCTGAGGAAAAAGATACATGTCACCAACCCTGTTTAGTTGGGATAAGGATGAGTTGAGTTAGTTGGGTTTTTGAGAGTTAATTGCAACCTACTCCAAGGAGTATGGAGTTGTACTTCTACAATGAAGGGAATGATAGGTAAATAAAGTAGTAATGCTGAGGTTTAAAGAATCGTTATTGCATCATATTGGTGAGGTGCTCTAAGGAGATGTATGGTATTGTTTCTGATATACATATCACACACTACAGATACACATGGAAACGATTAAAATACACAAAAAAAAAACAGTTTTGGAGCAAAAAATGGTATAAATGAATGTAGTTGATGCTTTCTGGAGTCACAATTCTGATGTCACTTGTGTCTGTTGAAGTGCATATCATAAGGAATGTATCATATTACATGGCACCAAATCGATCGATTCAATGCGATAGTATTGATAATTTCTTTTCCAACTCATACATCAATCTTATTGAGTGTGTCACCATGTATCATATCATATTGTTCATTATCAGCTGACACAATGCGGTACTTATTGCTACCAGTTTTCAAGAAAGATAAAGTAAAACAGAGACATATCTCATTGTATTGTGTTGATAACTTGCGATGCGAGACACATTGGCTCAGACGTGACGTGATGGTATGATACACCCAAACAATGAGTAGTGCAGGCAAAACTGTCTCCTCAATGCATATAAAGAATTAACATCCATCTGAATATCTTAATGATGCCAATTGGATTAAACTCTGAAACATAGTGTGGTGTAGAAGTTTCTTTTTAGTGATTTTATATTTCCTAGAGTACGTGATGTGGATGGATTTTAGTTTATTTTTCTGAAAACAAGACTTGGGTTGGGTTGGTAAAAGATAATATCCTTTTCTGAATTCACTTCTCTCAAGTGTTCTTTTATCCTAGTTATTGGAATTTTCCGGGATTTAAATTGAGTTTGGAGGTATTAATCTTCATCCTTTGCTGCTGTTCATGTACTGTGATGTTGGGGGTTGAATAACAGCAAGGGATACCTTACTAGAGGCTCACAGTGTTGCCTTTTTGGCTGAAAAGTGAAACAGGGTTGGCATCAAAATGGAATCTATCCTTTGCATTCTGCGCAGAACTTTGGGGGCATTAGAGCCTTCATCCTAGAACTGACCTTTGAGCAAAGTTTTAGCCAGATCAGACCTGTTAATCTGTTGATATAAGAAACTGTGTTCCAATATTTTACTGTTTTGTCTGTCAACTCAAATCCAACTGTTACAATGTCGCTTTGTTTTGGGGATTATTATTCTAGGAGTTAACGGACAATGCCAGGATCTGGCATCCATCAGATACTGTTGACTTTGACCTTATCATTGCCCTATAACATGTTTTGGGGTTTTTGCTTGGGCTCCTGTTAACGGGATGAGCGACCTGCACCTAGGTTTCATCCTATCTTCCTTCCACCAATTTGTTGAATATGCTAGGTGAAAAACAAAACAAAGAGAATGGTGGTTGGTTCTCATAAGAAACATTTGTTGAGTGCAGGATGAAATATCACAGTTTGACTATAGTGACCAGGGGGTTGTATGTCCCCAATCTGGTGCACTGAAACAACATTGACAAAGTTTTTGAACTAAATAATGTGTAACATATGATGTTTATTGTCTGGTCAAGTAGTTTGATTATCTGATTCTGAGTGTGGTCTGACCATCAAAACTGGATAGTTGATTGAGGCAATGAACATTGCTTTCTTGCATACCTTCCTAGACCTGTTGTTTATTTTATTTAAACAGTTCTTTAGAATTCGTAATTAACTCTTTTCCTGTTTATCTGCAGCATGCTTTATACATAATCTATATAGCATCAGGTGTTTTTGCTGCTGGATGGATTGGTAAGATAAAACATGGTATTTACTGTTTTTTCTCGGTGAATAATGTCGGCCACTTTGTTATGTTGTATAATGTTATTAGGAATCTCTTTTGCTGCCTAATGCTGATTAGCTCTATGTAATAGAGGTCTCATGTTGGATTCTGACTGGAGAGAGGCAGACTGCAGTCATCAGGTCAAAATATGTACAAGTATTACTCAACCAGGACATGAGTTTTTTTGACACATACGGGAACAATGGTGACATTGTGAGCCAAGTGCTTAGTGATGTGCTACTCATTCAGTCAGCTCTTAGTGAGAAAGTATGTTTCAGACTCCAATATTTTTCTTTAAGCAATTGGAAGGATTTATGGTCCCAATCAGAATTTATATGCTTGTTTTATTTGGTTATCAAGTATGTTTTACTTTTTTGGGATGTTATATCTAATTTGCTTTGATTTAATAGGTTGGAAACTATATCCATAACATGGCAACATTTTTTAGCGGCCTGGTGGTTGGATTGGTCAACAGTTGGGAGATTGCACTCATCACATTAGCCACTGGACCATTTATTGTTGCTGCAGGAGGGATATCGAACATATTCCTCCACAGGCTTGCTGAAAATATTCAAGATGCCTATGCTGAGGCTGCGAGCATTGCTGAGCAGGTTATTTCCTCATGTTGTCATATTGCTGGGGCTTCTCCTTCTAAGATTGATGGGCTTCTTACTCTTCTATAATCAGCTTGTATATGCATGCTACATTTTGGTGTTTTGGACATTCCTTGGGAGAATGTGCAGGCTATTCCTGTTCTGCAATAAAATATCTGTTGATATGAATGTGCTATTTGTGGCTGTTTTGAGTTCTGAGTTCTGACCCAAAAAAATCTGCATCTTTAGAATATTATCTCATCCTTAACCATTAGGAGTCTGATTCGCTTTATTTTTCTGTAAGCTTATGTTGAGTTTTGGTCTTTTAGCCTAGTTAAATCACCGGAAGTGACCCTACTCTTTTCTTACATACCTTGATTGGTGATGAGGAATCAGGAACTTTTCATTACTAGTACCCCTGCCACCCCAAAAGAAAAAGGAAAAGAAAGCATATCAGTGACATGCACATGAAACTGCCCCATCAAGGAACGTTCCTTCATGAGGTGAAGGTCCATATAAATATATATAGATTTTTTTTTAAAACCCCATGGAGGACTTACTGTTGTATGGCACTCCTCCCTCTCGCGAAATTCCCATGGCGAAACCTCGAGATACTTTTCACTTGTCTTCTGCGAGTCTGAGACCTGACTTCTGCGACTACTTGAAGATACGTGCCTTATCTCGACAAAATCTCTGTTATGCAGGTACATGGGAAATGGGGCTGCTCCAGAACCTACTGGATGGATTCCACAATTGAAAACCCGAGGGTCTGTCTTGAAAAATTATCTAGATGAGAAAGCACATTTTATCTCATCCACTCAATGTCTGTGCATATCAGCACCGCAAGGCTGAGATTAGACCAGTCTATGGGAGATTCGGATTAAGTCAAAACTGATTTTTTTATTTTTATTTATAATATAGGGCTGTAATTTAGGTTGAAGAACATCATAGAAAGGGAGCACGGTTCCTATTCAATGGTTGGATCTGGTGTTATAAGCAGTAACAGAAATAGGAAGTACTTTCAAGAAAAAAACACTTTTAATAATTACTAATTCCAGAATTTAGGACGCTCCACAACCTCGTAATATTCTGATTAATAACTGAGATTATAAACCTGCAGAAACATTGTTAAGATATAGAAACACTGTACAGATATAGAATCTCAGAGAATAACTATGGTGGGTGTTGATTGTGGGAGCAATGATTTAGATAAGTCACACGAGGCTTATTTTTGTGGAGAAAAGCTGAGGCAGTCATATATGCATTGGATGTTTGATCCCCTGGATTTACTTTTTAATTTGCCATTTAATGAGCCTAAAATATGGGCAGAAAGTTGGAGATCTTGATTTATTTATTTTATTTAGTTAGAGTCATGTTTTGAGTCTATTACTTTTATCATTTCACTTTCCTACTGAATTTAGGTTACCTAATAGGTTAAAGATTGGCTTAGGCCTTCCATTTTTAGTAGATGAGTTTATTTTGGTCTTGGGAGTGATCTAACTGTGGTGGAATGGCTGTGTACCCAATCCGCTCTTTGCTTGTGGGAAGCCTGGGATGCTCATTTGTGAGACAGGTTTGTGTATCCATTCAACTCCTTGACAGTGAGAAGCTTGGAGGTTTGAATTGAAGTGCTTCTCAATTGGGTTGAAGATCTTTACAAGTTCAAGATTCTACTTTTATCCTCTAACCAACTGAGCTGGTGCCCAAGAGACTCTACACTATTGTAAGTTTGATTCTACTATTATCACAATCCTAATCCTCTAAGCAATGGCGCTGATGCCCAAGAAACCCTATACTATTGTAAGTTTGATCTATCCTATCAGTACTCATTCCCCTGTTTTCTCCTAATCATCGAACCCACTTAAACCTAATCTCCTATCCAATCTCTCTAATTTCTTGACAAACTAACTGATATCTACCTAGCAACATGCCAACATCCCAACCATCCCCTGGCATCATCTCTAAATTGATACCCAACCATTTCCACATAGGAGAACCCATATCAAGATGTTTATCTTGTACACCCCAAACCATCTCCAGTTCTCCACATGGGAGAACCCAAATGAAGAAGCGGTAATGCTCAAAACCTTTGTAGATCCATCCAACCATCTCAACTTGATTTCCCAATTATCCAAAGGAAACCCTAATTTTGACCCATTAACATAGCTCAAGAAACTCTTTGAGATCTTGAAAATCTTGAGAATCTTTACTTGGTCAAGAGGAGATAGCATACAATGTATGAAAGTATCATATCTCAATTGAGATCTCATTGAGATACAATATTTTGGATCGCGTGGTTTTATTAAAAAAGCTTTTAGTTGAACTGTGCTATTTGAAATTTCGACAGGAAATGCTCCAAACTTGTTGTTTTGGTTTGGTGAAGGGGGAACTGTTTCTTTTTCACATTTTTGGGCTGATTTTCACTCATTTTTATGAGATTACATTCCAAATTTGTTGATTCTGCCTATTTCTTAAGATCTGTATGTATTCAACCATTGGGAGTTAGGGAACATGGGACTGATGGGAGACAATAATAGTAAGCTTTTTAACTTTCTATGACATGTGTTTATCATTTGTTGGTACTTGATAGTTTGGCATCATATAATATTTACGTATAGTAAAAACTTCTGAGTCTTTAATGTATATTTTACTTGTCGGTTGGTGCCCGATAGACTTGTTAGTTATGTTTCGTATCATTCAAAGTTTCAAACTATCTGTTGAATATGCAGTTGGGTTCAGCCTTGATTGCCAACCACTGGTGGAAATTCAAACCACTAAATTGTGTGTGCATTTTATTTCCCCCGATTTGAAAGTTGAAATGTGTTCATTAATAGTAGACCAAGCTTCCTTTGAATTTACAGAACCAACCATCAATTCAACCTCCCCACCCAAACCCCTCCATAAAATCTCTACCTGGTTGAGGTGACAAGTTGAAATGAGTTTTCAAGCCATTCCCATTAGAACCTAATTGTTAGAAACTTGGCAGAATTTGCTCCTATTTGATCTCTTATTAATTTAGCTAATGTTGATAGATCTCCAAATTGGGCTTCTTCTTCCTTCCTTCCTTCCTTTTTTTTTTCCTCTTCTTTTCTCTTTAAATTTTCTTTGTCGGCTAAACTATGGATAATTAAGTTGCATGCTAAGCTAGGTATTTATTTCTATATGCAGTTCTTATTTTATAATTTGAGTTGGATTGGGTTGGATGGTTTGAACTGGTGGTTCAACTTGAGTTATTTTGGAGTAGTTTCTTTTTGGCTAGGGGAATATTCTCTTTTAAGTTGTAATTGATCCTGGTTTCACTCTAGTGTAGTGTCCTAGTCAGTTAGGTTACCTAATGGATTAAGGATTGTGGTAAGACTTTACTTTTTAGTATAGAAGTCAAATGTTGAGGGTTTATTTATTTAGTAGGTTGTAATGGTGTTGAAAACAAATTGATGAGTGGAATTTTGAGCTTTTTGTATTGCTATTTGTGAGGTACAATGGCATTGCATGACTGTGTAACCATCTTCTTCTTGAAGCAGAAGAACCGGGTTTCCTTTCCAGACCAAGATAAACCGGGTCCAGTTTAGTCGTTGGTCTAGTAGAATAGTAGGAATTTATTTATTCTGGTAATAACATATGATTCCGTCAATTTTAGAAAATGGGATACATTTGCAAAAAGTAAGCTTGGTAGGGAATCCAATGAGATTATTTTGTCCTTGAAATAATTTCTTTGTTATTTGAATTTTCTTCTTTAAATAGCTTTGTACTAGGATGCAGCTTCCGATTGAATAGAATGAGTGGAGTTTCAAGTTTGAAAGCTTGTCTGGCTGTGTTTGCATATTCATTCTCCTCCCGCCCCCTCTGTTCTTATGCTTTCTTCATCCCCTTTCTTCTCCCTGTTACTCTGACCTTTCTCTCTGTTAAGAAAGCCCACATGGTAGATCATCCCTTTAGTCTGCATCCATTTGGTTTCAGAGTTAAAGTTCCTATACCGTCTTTATTAATCTCTTCCTCTTTTTGCTTCCTCTCTTCCGTACTACTTTGCTGATAGCAACAGTAAGAAAGAGGGGATGGGGAATTGGAAAAAACCTCCAATATCTTCATGTGATATCACAGCATTCCAACCTCCGAAGTTGATCGAACAAGTTGAATCAAGCCCTTTAACCTATCCCATACTAGTCTGGCCCAAACTATAGTGCCTATACACTAGAGTGTGCCCCATTAGGAACTTTACATATCTCCACCCTGCTGCAATCATGGTCCTCAACAACTCTAACTCTAAGCAGTGGGTAGTCCATCTCCTAGCAGCTACACACTGCACCCTCAAAATTTTCCAGACTGCAGGTATCTCTTCATTGGCAGCTTTCACTCTACTCTAGTAGCCTTTTTTGGGATTTGAATCCTCAATGTGGTGCCAGCTTTGACACCAAATGCTAGGTACTTGACCAATGTGCCAAAAGCTTCAAAGCTCCTATCCCAGGATAACACTCTCCGAAGTTGATGCTAGTGGAAAAGATTTAAATTCATTTCCTATTAGATGATTCAACAACCCCAAATAAGATTGAGTTATGATCTTTCCTTATATCTATTATGTTTTAAACTCATCTTGAATTGCTACCTTGATCAGGTCGAGATTCTTGGGATCTTGAGATCTTACTGGGACGATTCTTTTCTGAGTTTGAATTGCTGTTTTGAGGGTCAAATGGGGGGGAAGCTTGTTTTACTATTAATAAACATATTTAAGCCTTCAAATAAAAAAAAAATGCGGCCATAAACAATTAAAAGCAAGCCCTAATTATAAACATGTAATATTGCATATTTTATGCAGAGTTTGATATTTTGGATGATATGAGACAATTAGCTAGTATATTATTGATTGACCAAATGATAAGTGGAGCTTGAATTGAAGACTTGGAAATTTTCTACTACGACCCAAAACATAAATTAAAGTGCAAACTCGTTTGGGGACTCTAATGGTAAGTCAATATTACATATGCCAAATTTTCAAGCTCCAACTTTCAACTAGCCACCTGAGTACCAATTATCAACTACCAATAGACTACCAATCCGTATTGACTATCAAACGGTGAAAAATAATACGTTAAAGCATAAGTTATAGAAACTTAAAATTCATGTCCCAGAAGTTGAACAAAAATGAAGTTTCCTCTTCTCTAGAGCAAAACTACAGGTTTTGGAGGTTCTCTGTTGAAATTTCGAACCTCAAACTTTGTTATGGCCTTCTCGTGTGAGCTTTGTGTCATTTTCTTGATATCTCAAGATCTTGACAAGATGTTGCATCTTCATAACTTGGACTGTGTCTTGTCTTGACCTCATTGAGATTCTCTTTCTTTCTTTTTTTTTTTTTTGGGGGGGGGGGGGGTGATCTTGACAAGGTCTCAACTTGATCTTGAATTATGCTTACACGACCTTCATACTCTACTTGATAACTTTAGAGGGTCCCTTGTATTTGGAGTAAGGTACTTTCCTGTACTTTGCTCTTGTGTCACTTGGACCAAATCCATGGTATGTAAATGAAATTGTATTACCAGTAAACTCATGGTTCATTCTATTTGTGAACAAGTGGCAGGCAGTTCAAGGTGGTTGTCAGTTGCTTTGGTAATGAATAAGGCTTTATGATCTTATTTTGTTAAATAGTTCTTAATGCATTTATGAAAAACTGAGTTATGATTTAGTGGTGATCCATTTGTGTTCTTCTATGGGATGAGCAATTTTATTATTTGGTAATGGAAGCTTACTTTGTTTACATACAGGCAGTCTCCTACATTAGGACCTTGTATGCATTCACAAATGAAACATTGGCCAAGTATTCTTATGCCACATCACTCCAGGCAACACTGAGATATGGTATATTGATAAGTCTAGTGCAAGGTCTTGGACTTGGATTTACTTATGGACTTGCTATATGTTCTTGTGCTTTGCAACTTTGGGTTGGAAAGTTCCTAATTTCACATGGAAAAGCCCATGGTGGTGAGATTGTAATAGCTCTCTTCGCTGTCATTTTGAGTGGCCTGTGAGTAATAATTATTTTATTTTTCTTTCAATGCCTTTTCGTAGTCTCATATTTTACAAATGTTCTCATCTCTACTTACTTGTCTTTTCTAGTGGTCTAAATCAAGCAGCAACAAACTTCTATTCGTTTGAGCAAGGGCGAATTGCTGCTTATAGACTCTTTGAGATGATAAGCCGTTCAACTTCTTCTGTTAATCAGGATGGAAATATCTTAGCATCTGTGCAAGGAAACATTGAATTCCGAAATGTGTATTTCAGCTACCTCTCTCGTCCTGAAATCCCAATCTTAAGTGGCTTTTACCTTACTGTACCAGCTAGAAAAACTGTGGCACTTGTTGGCAGGAATGGGTCAGGGAAAAGCAGTATAATTCCTCTCATGGAACGGTTTTATGATCCTACATTAGGTCATGATCACGCTATTTCTCTTTATAGTCTGTCTTTTGTTTATTTTTCCCCTCCTATTGTTCTGCTAGAGCCTTTAGTGATGCTATCTATTTGTATTTCCAACAGTTTTCTTTTTGTTTTGTTTTATTTTGCAGGAGAAGTACTTCTGGATGGTGAGAACATTAAAAGCTTGAAACTGGATTGGTTAAGAAGTCAAATAGGACTTGTCACGCAGGAACCGGCCTTGCTAAGCTTAAGCATTAGGGATAATATTGCATATGGACGGTCCGATGTTACTTCTGATCAGATTGAGGAAGCTGCTAAAATAGCACATGCTCATACATTTATCAGCTCGCTGGAGAAAGGATATGAGACACAGGTAGAACAGAACCAAGGAAAACTCATAGATTATCACATTAAGATCATGTTGCATGATGGATGCAATAATTATTATTTCTTTTGTTGGTGCTTTCTAATTTTATGTATTTCAGATTGGTAGGGCAGGTTTATCATTGGCAGAAGAACAGAAAATAAAACTTTCCATCGCTAGAGCTGTACTTTCAAATCCATCAATTCTTTTACTTGATGAAGTCACTGGTGGCCTTGATTTTGAAGCAGAAAGGGTTGTTCAGGAGGCTTTAGACATCCTCATGTTGGGACGTTCAACTATAATAATAGCTCGGCGGCTTAGTCTTATAAGGAATGCTGATTATATAGCTGTGATGGAGGAGGGCCAACTAGTTGAAATGGGTACACATGATGAATTGTTAGCTCTTGGTGGCCTATATGCTGAACTCCTCCGATGTGAAGAAGCAGCTAAGCTTCCTAAGAGGTACATAATGAATATGTTAATTAGCACTTTTGTTGACCATTGTGGATTATACTTTATATGCATAATTAGGCTTCTCATATCCGAGGTCTGGGATCTAATGCTGCCTTGCCAAATGCCTGTCTAAGAAGATATTGGTCAACCATTATATGTTCTTCTAGATCATTACTGATCATGCGGTGTGTTCTTACCAGGACGCCTATAAGGAATCACAAGGAAATCACAACTTTCCAAATTGAAAAGGATTCTTCAGCAAGTCACAGTGTCCAGGAACCATCATCTCCTAAGATGTCAAAATCACCTTCTCTTCAGAGAGTGCATGGAGGCCATGCATTGCGGCCCTTGGATGGAACCTTCAGCTTGCAAGAATCACCAAAAATTCAGAGCCCACCTTCAGAGCAGATGTTGGAAAATGGGGTAGCCTTGGATGCTGCAGAAAAGGCCCCATCCATAAAACGGCAAGACAGTTTTGAAATGAGGTTGCCAGAGCTGCCCAAGCTTGATGTTCATCCTGAACATCGGCAGGCATCAAATGCTTCAGATCCTGAGTCCCCTATTTCTCCACTATTGACATCTGATCCCGCAAATGAACGCTCCCACTCAAAGACCTTTAGTCGACCCCTAAATCAATATGATCATATGCCTGTGAAACCCAGGGAGCCTAAGGATACACAACATCAGAAATCTCCATCTTTTTGGAGGCTTGCTGAGCTTAGTCTTGCAGAGTGGCTTTATGCTGCATTAGGGAGCACTGGTGCTGCTATTTTTGGTTCATTTAACCCCCTTCTTGCTTATGTCATTGCGCTGATAGTGATTGCCTATTATGGACCTCCTCACTTAGGCCATGAAGTGGACAAGTGGTCACTGCTTATAGCCTGCATGGGTGTTGTTACGGTGGTTGCCAATTTTTTGCAGCACTTTTATTTTGGCATCATGGGAGAGAAAATGACTGAACGAGTTAGGAGAATGATGTTCTCAGGTAAACGACTTTGCTTGCTTCTTTATGCATTTCCTTAATCTCTAAGTACCATTCCTTCATCTGGTTTTACTAGCTTCTACAGTTCTACCTTACTTTGTAAATGTGTACTGTCCATTTTTAGTTAATCTATGTCTGCACTACCATACAGCAATGTTGCGCAATGAAGTTGGATGGTTCGATGAAGAGGAGAACAGTGCTGACAACTTATCCATGCGTTTGGCCAATGATGCTACATTTGTTCGTGCTGCTTTCAGCAACAGGCTTTCTATATTTATCCAAGACACTGCAGCTATTGTCGTGGCTGTTCTTATTGGGATGCTACTGGAGTGGCGGGTGGCACTTGTGGCTTTGGGAACCCTACCAATTCTAATTGTTTCTGCGATTGCACAGGTTTGAATTCAAGCTTTTGTAACATTTTCATTGAGATCATTTATCTGCATTAGTGTTTTCCCCCTTGATTTTAGTATTGGTTTCTTGACACTGGTGGTTACCTAAAATTTCTACTGAGAGTCTTTTTCTTTTACCCCCTTCAGTTGGTTCATTACCTTCGTATTTACATTATATGTTTAGTCTTATTTATGAACCTTCATATTTACATTATATGTTTAGTCTTATTAGATATTATGACGTTTTCGTGGTCTCACCTTAGAAATATAGCAACTAAAAAGAGCTTCAAAGGGTGAGTGGTTTGTGTGTTGTTCCTCATCTTCAGCTCTGTTGAAGAAGCTGCTGTCTTGGTGCACAAGTATACTTTGATGGTGGTTTCCTTTCTTTAGATATGCTACATTGCTTTCTATTTCTGGTTAAGAACCTTGGTACACAAGTTTTGGGAGTTTTTAGAAAGCATAGTTTCTATTTTCTGTTAGTTACTTATTTCAGAACTTTCCTTTTTATGTAGTTTCTATTTTGGACAGATTTTAGGAGTTATAAGACTAGAAGATTCTACCATGAGTTGTACTTTTTAATTCCTTTTTTTAGAGGACAAGTTTCTTGTCTTTCAAGTTGTATGCTTAGCACTTTAAGTTTTATAAATAAAGGAAGCCTACAATTCTAGTTTTACTTTGCTAGAATTGCAAGTCTTTGTGTGGTTCTTCTCTCATCTTCTTCCTCTTCTTCTCCTTCTTCCAGCACTGATTTGATTCATTAAACCTTATTTTCTAACATGACATCAGAGCTTTATTAAATGAAAAATGGTGCTGTTCCAGTCTTTCTTCTGAAGTTCTTTTTCTGTGTTCTGTTTCCTTGGTGCACAACCACCTAATGCTCCACCTAATACACTGTTAGATCAGGTGTTCATATGAACTGATCTATTCTTCCTATTACCCTATATTTTAAGGTCCCAGAACTCAGATTATATTCTGGTTTTTATCACTTTTTGTTTGCTTCTGTTTCTGCACTCTGTATATTCTGTTTTTCCCCTTATTTGGCCTAGAAATTGCAGATTTCTGCTGTGTTTTCTACTTCCAAGTTCTGGGGTACTTATTCAAGTTTCTACCCTACTGATTGTGTGATATCTATTACAACTTATAATGTCTTCAATCACTGTTGATTCAACTACAAGTACTGTAGATTCCAAGAGGTCACAAGTTGATCTAGTGAATGTTCAAATTACCTCCATCAAACTCAAAGGTAGTTCTAATTATTTGCTTTGGTCACAAGCTGTTCGTGTTTACATATTTGCAAAAGGTAAGCTTAAGTTCATTGATGCTGAACCACCTACTGAGATTGACAAATCCTATGCTAATTGGACCCACATGATGCTATCATCAAAATCTGGATATGGAATAGCATGGAAACTGATATTGCAGCCAATATTATGTTTCACAAGACTATTAGGGGAATATGGGATGAAACCTTTCCCAAGCTAAAAATATGACTTGAATTTATAGTATTTATGAAAAATTGTATCAATTTCAGCAAGATGACAATTCTTTGCAGGATTATTACGACTCTTTTAAAGGCATGATAGAGGATTTGAATGTCTTTTAACCTATAACTACAGACATAGAAGCTTAAGGCACAATGGAATGAGTTTTTTGTCTCTTAAGTTTCTTGCAGGATTGTACCCTGAACTAGAATGTGTAAAAGGACATCTTCTTGTTGGTGAGTATGCCCCCAACCTTAGTAAAACATATTCTAGACTTACACGTATTGCCTTGCCTGAAGGGGGTTCTTCTAGAAATAGTTCTAAAGGAGAAAATGCTGCTTTTACTACAATCTTGTGGAAGGTGATGTGGTTGTGGTTCAGGGGGAGTTAGTCGACCTCCTAGAAGCTATGGTGTTCAACTTGTCGATAAGGCATCTAGGCTTTGTACTCACTGTGGTAAAACTGGACACTTGGTGGAAGCTTGTTGGGCCAAACATGGAAAGCCAGAATGAGCCAAACAACTTGCCAATCATGCCGTATCTAATGGTGGTACTGACACAGTAGCAAACAACGATGGTGATCTGAATTTTCTTCTGAGGACCTATCTAAGACTTTTCAAGAGGATGTAAGCCAAATTCTTTGCCGTCTACAAAATATTGAGCACACCGCTTTCATATTCACTAGTACTTCTACTGCCATTCTTTCTCATGCAAATAACACTACTCTTCTCACTTCTGCATCCTACCTTTGGATCATTGATTCAGGGGCTACTTCCCGCATGATTGGTAGGTCATCACTTTTTACTTCTTTTTCTAAATCTACTGCTAATAACTCTGTTATCATAGCTAATGGAACTTCTACACCTATTCTGGCTCTGGAAATGTTTCTACTACACCTTCTCTTACTTTATCTCCTGTATTCCATGTTGCTAATTTTCCTTTCAATCTATTATTTGTTAGCTAGTTAACTAGAGCTTTGAATTGCTCCATAACCTTTGCTCCTAATTTTTGTGTTTTTTTGGACCTTCACATGAAGAAGACGATTGGTGGAGGGTGTGAACGGAACGGACTCTAATATCTGGACTATGTTGCCCCTACTGCAGCCCTTTTTGATGATGGTGTAGATGCTTTCTAGTGGCACTGTCGTTTAGGCCAGCTTTCCTTAACTAGATTAAAAATTTTATTTCCTTCTTTAAAGTCCGTATCTAGGTTAAATTGTGAGACGTGTGGGTTGGGGAAACACCACCATGCCACATGTCCTCCACACTCTGCCCTCATTGTGAGTCTTTGTTTTCTTTAGTTCATTTAGATATTTGGGTCTTTGTACATCTAGTAATAGGCATGTTTTTCGTTGTTTTTATAACTTTCATGGACGATTTTTCACGTCTTACATGGTTGTTTCTTTTAAAGGATCTGGTTGAGATTTTGCCTATATTTAAAAATTTTATTCATGAAATAAATACTAAAATTTCTCTCCTGTTAAAGTTTTTAGATCGGATAATGCTCTAGAATGCGTACAAAATGATATATCCAATTTGTGTGACTCTCTTGGAATGATTCATCAAACTAGTTGTTCATTCACTCCCCAACAAAATGTAATGGTTGAACGTAAGAATCGCCACCTCTTGGAGGTTGCATGTGCTCTTTTAATTCAGATGATTGTTCCCAAGAGTTACTGTGTGATGCAGTTTATCCGTTGATCATTTAATTAACTGAATGCCTACGACTTTACTTTTTGACAAATCTCCTTTTTCAATTGTTTTTCCAAATGGAGAACCGTTTTTAGTTCTACGCAAATTTTTTGTTTGTGTTTGTTTTGTTCACATGCCACGTACTGTGGATAAACTTTCTCCTCGATTTATCAAGTGTATTTTCTTGGGGTACTCTCTACTCAAAAAGGTTTTTGGTCTTATGATTTTGTTCACTGGAAACAATTTTGAGTGCCAATGTGACTTTTTTTGAGGACACCCCGTATTATACTAGTCCATCTGTTTGATGAAAATCGTGTTTTGAATGGTCCTCCTCCCATTCCATCTTTAGTTCCTTCAAACGACAGTGCCCCTCTACAGGTTTATCAGCGGAGACGTAAGTTGGTGGAGCGTATTGTGGATAGTACAATTCCTCCCACTAAACTAATATTGGCGGCTCTGCTATAGTGGAGATTGAGGCTGGTCCTATAGAAGTACCCTCTTCATCCTCTCCACCAATGGATTCTTCTAGTGGAGATCTTCCTCCTATTTCAGATGGCTTATCCATTCCCTTGAGAAAAGGTAGATGTACTTGCATTTTACTTTCTATATTGTTTATAATTATGTATCTGTTTCTCATCTACCTCCTAACTTTTGTTGGCTTGCCCTTTTTCTATTTTCTACCCATCATAATGAGACCCTTAAAAACCTTAGTTGGAATGTTGCCATGGATGTGGAAATGGATGCTTTACAATCTCGTCATATATGGTCTTTGGTAGACTTGCCCCCTGGAAAATATGTGGTTTGTTGTCGGTGGGTATATACCATTAAGTATCATTCTGATGTTATGGTTGAATGGCTCAAGGCTCGTTTGGTGGCTAAGGGCTATACACAAACGTATGGTGTGGACTACTTTGAGACTTTTTCTCCCTTGGCTAGACTGAATTCTGTTTGTGTGTTGATATCTTTAGCTGTTAATTATGATTGGCCTTTCTTTCAGCTTGACATATATAATGCCTTCTTGTATGGTGACCTCAATGAGGAGGTTTATATGGAGCAACCTTCAGGGTATGTTGCTCAGGGGGAGGATCATGCTCATGTTTGTAGGCTTCATAAAGCCATCTATGGATTCAAACAATCCCCACAAACTTGGTTTGAGAAGTTTAGCAAGACAATGGAATCTTTTGGATCTATCCAATATTCTGATCATTGTATTTTTATTAGACGATAGGATGCTAGTATTGTCATTATGACAGTTTATGTTGATGACATTATTATTTCAGGCAGTGATATTGGGCTATTGATACAATCAAGGCATGCTTACAAAAGTACTTCCAAACCGAAGACTTGGGTCATTTACAATATTTCCTGGGAATCAAGGTAATTCGTAGTAAACGAGGAATTAGTTTGTCACAAAGAAAGTATGTGTTGGATCTTTTGACGAAACTAACATGCTTGCATCTAAACCTACTGACATTCCCATAGATCCTCAGTTGAAGTTAGGACTAGATGATGGTGACTTGTTGGATAATGTCCATTGTTACAGGAGTCTTATTGGGAAACTTATTTATCTCATCGTTACTCGTCCTGATATTTCTTATCTTGTTGGTGTGTTGAGTCAGTTTATATAGTCTCTTAGGAAGGCCTATTGGGATGCAATAACGTGACTACGTGAGTACTTCGGTATCTTAAGAGTGCGCCTAGGAAACGGCTCATCTATTGACCAAATGGGAGTGTGGATTTGGTTGCCTTTTCATATGCAATTGGGTAGGACTGTAGGATCTTAAGATGATCGCTGATTTACTACAGGTTATTATACATTTCTTGGTGGAAATCATGTGACTTGGAGGAGTAAGAAGCAGTCCGCTGTTGCTTGTTCTAGTGCTGAAGCAGAATATAGAGCCATGGACCACACGGCTATCGAGTTAATGTGGCTTCGCTCGTTGTTGGAGGAAATTGGATTTTCCAATATCTGCCCCTATGAAGATGTTCTGTGGTAATCAGGCTACTACTTATATCGCTAGTAACCCTGTGTTCCATGAGAAGGTGAGGCATATAGAGGTAGATTGTCACTTTGTTGGAGATGCAGTTAAGAAGAAACTAATCGAGACTCCTTTTGTGGGTTCTGCTGCTCAGCCAGCTGAGTTATTGACTAAAGCTCTATTCAGGCCTAGTTTTTAGTCTATTTGTTGCAAGCTGGGCATCGGAGACTTGTATGCTCCAGCTTGAAGGGGAGTGTTGAAGAATACGCAGGAGCAACAAGGCTGCTGCCTTGGTGCGCAAGCATGCTTTGATGGTGGTTTCCTTTATTTAGATATGCTACATTACTTTCTATTTCTGGGGTAGGAACTTTGGTACACATGTTTTGGGAGTTTTTAGAAAGCTTAGTTTCTATTTTCTGTTAGGTACTAATTTCAGAACTTTCCTTCTTCTGTAGTTTCTATTTGGACAGATTTTAGGAGTTAGAAGACTAGAAGATTTTGTCCATGATTGTACTTTTTATTTCCTTTTTAGAGGACAAGTTTATTGTCTCTCAAGTTGTATGCTTAGCAATTAAGTTTTATAAATAGAGGAAGCCTGCAATTCTAGTTTACCTTGCTAGAATTGCAGGCCTTTGTGTGGTTCTTCTCTCATCTTCTTCCTCTTCTTCTCCTTCTAGCACTGATTTGATTCATTAAAACTTATTTTCTAAAGCTTTTCATGCAGCAATTGTGATGCCGCCCTGAATTAAGTCATTGAACAAAGGCATCAACCGTCAAATTCTGACAAAACAGAAATTCAAGCAGCTTCGTTAATGGATTTTCAGGGCTCTGTTGGGGGTGTTTTGGTTGTGACTTAACAGTAGTCTTGATAATTTTGGAATGTTTCGGTTAGTTTCCAAATTTTATAGCTTAGTTGACTTTGAGATGGAAGATCCAGAGGGGCTACAGTCAAGATTCTAGGGTTGCAATTTGGAGGGAGGGGAAGGGGCCTAGGATAGATGATTTCAACCAAAGGAGAACTCAAACTGAGATGTAGAACCCTGTGGAATTGATAGTTGCAGGGCTTCCTGCTCTATGGTAGTTTGATGGAAGTATTAGGGTTGCACTATTGATTGGACTGTTGTTCCAAGGACAGGGAGCAAACTTGGGTTCAATTGGTGGCCTTTGACCCCCCCCCCCCCCCCCCAAAAAAAATAATAATAATAATAAAAAAGGGGAGGGGGTAGAGGGGCATTTTTTTTTGGTTGGGGGGGGGTGGTTTTGTGCTGTGTGCATCTTTATTGACTTTTTCGGGGTACATACTACTTGTTGACAAAAGGTTTTGTGCATGCCTCTGCATGGTGCATGACCTTGCTTTCTGCTGTTGAATGGAGGTGAGGTGTCGTTTATTTTACATGGTCATGCCCATCTAAAAACTTCTGTATTCTGCACAGCCATGCATGAAAACTACTCCCTTGCTTATTTTATAGTTTTATGCATATAAACTGTATTTCAAATTTATCATGAGCATTTCCATATGTATTGTTAGTATATCTTGTGTCTCTCCATTATAAATTCATGGTACATACATGTATTAGGTACTCTGAATCAACAACTCATAAAATTTTGGTGAGAGGACTTGATCTGGTTCATCTCCATGTGGTTATCCAACTAGGTTTTTGTTAGTCCTGGGTAGTGTATCTGTATCAACTATACATACCAGATTTGCCATAAGCGAGCAGATCATACCAAAACCAACAGCATTGGAACCTGTAAGTGAGCAGCAACTCGGATGTTGAAATTTTGCTTGTGTTTCTGGAAAAGCACTATCTCAGCCCCAGTTATACTCACCAAAATTTTATGAGCCCTTGATTTAGAGTATCAAATCACTGAATGCTGATTGACCCTTCCCAACATCCCAAACCCAACATGCGCATAGGAAAATAATTCTTTAGACAATAAACAGAAAGATGGCAAGGAACAAAGAAATACATAGCTTGTCTCTGTTTTTTTTTTCTCTCTCTCTAAAATGTGACTGGTTGTCAATTCCCATTTTGCAGAAGTTGTGGCTTGCTGGGTTCTCGAAAGGTATACAAGAAATGCATAGGAAGGCATCTTTGGTCCTTGAGGATGCTGTTAGAAACATCTACACTGTGGTGGCATTTTGTGCTGGTAACAAGGTGATGGAGCTTTACAGGTTTCAGCTTGGGAAAATATTCAGACAGAGTTTAATACATGGGATGGCCATTGGTTTTGCCTTTGGATTTTCACAGTTCCTGCTTTTTGCCTGTAATGCCCTCCTCCTCTGGTACACTGCCATCTCCATTAAAAGGGGTAACCTGGACCTGCCTACGGCTATCAAGGAGTACATTGTCTTCTCCTTTGCGACCTTTGCGCTGGTGGAGCCATTTGGGTTGGCTCCATACATACTTAAGCGACGAAAGTCTCTCATTTCAGTATTTGAGATCATAGACCGTGTCCCTAATATTGATTCAGATGATAATTCGGGACTAAAACCCCCTAATGTGTATGGAAGCATCGAGTTGAGAAATGTTGATTTTTGTTATCCAACTCGTCCTGAGTTGATGGTATTGAGAAATTTCAGTCTCAAAGTCAGTGGAGGACAAACTGTGGCAGTAGTAGGAGTTTCAGGGTCTGGAAAAAGTACTATTATCTCTTTGATTGAGAGATTCTATGATCCAGTTGCTGGTCAAATTTTACTGGATGGCAGAGATCTGAACCTGTATAATCTTAGATGGTTAAGGAGCCATTTGGGACTTGTTCAACAGGAGCCAATTATCTTTTCAACAACTATAAGGGAGAACATAATTTATGCAAGGCACAATGCTACTGAGGCTGAGTTGAAAGAGGCAGCCAGAATAGCTAATGCTCACCATTTCATCAGTAGTTTGCCTCACGGTTATGACACACACATAGGGATGAGGGGTGTCGATCTATCACCAGGACAGAAGCAGAGAATTGCCATTGCCAGGGTTGTGCTAAAGAATGCTCCAATCTTATTATTAGATGAGGCCAGCTCCTCAATTGAGTCAGAGTCAAGCCGTGTGGTACAGGAAGCACTTGATACCTTGATAATGGGGAACAAGACAACTATTCTTATTGCCCATAGAGCAGCAATGATGAGGCATGTAGACAACATTGTAGTTCTCAATTGTGGACGCATTGTGGAGCAAGGAACACATGATTCCCTAGTTGCAGCAAATGGTTTGTATGTTCGTTTGATGCAACCTCACTTCGGGAAGGGCTTGCGCCAGCATCGACTTGTTTAGGTTGTGGATTATGATGTAATTTATAGTCTTCTGGGTCAAGTTCTCAATTCATCCATCCCCTGACAGCCAAGATACGGTGAACCGCAAGATCACTTTGGATGCAATCAATTGACGATGGGGCCATGCAGCAGGGGTGCAGAGAACTAATGGGTCTGTAAAATGTTTATTTGGAGGGTTTTAGGGCTGATGTGGGGTTACAACTGTTCAAAGTTAGGTTTGAGAAGTTGGAAGTGTATTTTCAACTTGGTGGATAGAGCCTAGGAGGGTCATAGGGCATGCCCTAGGGGCAGTCATGCATATTCTTTTGGAGGCACACATTCTGAGTGAGTGATTGTGCCATCCTTTGTGTATTAATTTGTTAATTATTCAGTGAGGCTTAGCGATCTTCTTTAGGGTCAAATGAGAAAATCCATGATTCAATTTTGACAAAAAATGTTTTGTCCAATTTACATCAGTTTTTGTTCCATAATGCTACAGGGAATGGCGACGCCTAATTGCTTACCTAGAAAGCCCTTATATCTATCTTACAGTTATTGGGGGCCCTGTTTAATAGTTTTCTGTGGAATGTAGGGGTGTAAACGGACCGGATTCGGATTCGGATTCGGATAGTGGTATATCTATATCAGCATCCTATTATATTCGGGCGGATCCGGATAATATCCTATCGATTTTCGGACAGATTATGTTGGATTCGGATGATAATTGGATAGTTATTTTCTTGAGTAGATTCTTCTAAATGGGCATGAATATAGATTGGATACAAGTTTTCGACTACCTATTTACATCTTTACCTTTTTATTTGTGAGGGTTAGGTTTGAAATTTAATAATTTAACAACTTTGGTAGTTATTTTAGTAGAAAATCTACAAAAATAATCACATGTCATAGGTAAAATTTATAAAAATAAGAATAATAATTTTAAATAAGTAACTTAATCGGATAAATTTAGTAAAAAAGGGGTAATACCATATCCATATCTTATTAATAATATCTCAGGTTAGTTGCCAGCAGTCCACGATTTGAAAAAACACTATTGTTTCTTGTTAATGAACATACACAAATGTGAATTGTCACAATCACTACAATGGAATACACTTCATCCACCACAAAAATCACTAGGCTATATAAACCACAAAAAGAAGAAGATAACCTATATTATGAGCCATTTCTACAATAGAGTTATAGATTGTGTAAGCTTGAATGGAATAGATCTCTGGTTTTACGAAGAAACAACATTTTTCTACTCGCTCCTTGCACACACTGTTCATTTTAAGCTTCTTCCTTCTTCATGCGTCTTCTTAGACGCATGGGACCATGTTCGTTTTGCTGCTCAACTTTCTCCTAAGCTCGAATTAGAGCATGCCCTGCACGAGGACGCGTCTCCCTCACTTTTCAAGGAGGCATAACTTAAGGTTCAATATAGGAGGATGCTCTGTAGTGGACAAAACATGAGGTGCCAAGGTTGAAAAAGAGAGTACATAAACAAAAATATAGTAATACACACTAAACAGAAATGTGAGTCAAAAAAGTACAGAGAAGGGCTTCCTCAGTTAACAACAGTATGAGAAACAACAACCAGGAAATATACAACTAGATAGAGTATAATAAAAAAAAACAATACAATATTGAAAAAAATACACCACTAAGCTTTAGTCAAGAAATAGGCTAATCCATAATTCTTTTAAGAGCCATAGGAATCATTAAGAAGCCTCTTCAATATCACATGATATTGATTACCCAGGTAACATGAGTTTAAAGCATTTCCTGCTTGGAACTGAAATGATAGCCACAGATTATGCATCCACAAAAGCAATAAATAACCTAATTGATTTCAAAATGATTAAATTTCACTCAGGAAGGAGGGAGCATAAGATTATGGGAAAAGAAAAGGTTTGAAATTGAGAAATGCCAAGTACAGATCAAGAGTCCGAATTGAAACCACAAAAGTAGCTTTGACAATTATGCCCATCGGTATCTGATCAAAGCCCTACCTGCTTGTCCAGGGAAAAAGAGTTTGGGCTGAAGCCTTTCAAATTCTTTAATATTTGGACTTCTACACAGGTTTTTCAAGAAGAGATGCTTCAAAAATAGACAAAGAGTCCTGAATAGTTTGTCAGCCTTTCAAATTTGTTATTGCAGGTGTAAGGTTGCCACTACTTTATCACTTCTTTTTTTACAAAAAAAAAAAAAAAAAAAAAAAAAAAAAAAAAAAAAAAAAAAGAAAAAAAGAAAGAAAGAAAGATTGGGGGAGAGGGGACTGTTGCAGATGTTACAGGAAGATAAAGAAACGAGTCGACCATAAAAGTTTTTTTGTTAGGGTTATTCTTTTCTTTTTGGAAAGTTTTATTTATTTATATAAACATTTAATTGTGATTTCTTAATAGTAAGGAGTGTCATTGATATATTTTCATCATATATGGGTTTGGTTCATAAATTGGATAACTCAAGGGGTCGCATTAATTTAAAGGGATAAGGGAGTGGCCCTAAAAAGTTCGCAAATATTTATCGCTGAGGAGTCTAGGTCACCTCCACGTCAACATGTTTTCCCTTGACATTGGCTAACCCCACAATAGGGGTGGAACCCTCCTTCCTTCAAATTCGAATAAAATGGATTAGAGGTGAGTTATTCATGGATCCCACTCTTGTTGTGTGGTTTAGAAGTGTTAGGCAAGCACGTTGTTCTTCTATACATGGTTCGAAGTGTCGACAGCGATATATCGCCATGTCAGAGTGGGGCGACACGACACCAGCCTCCGACATGAGATCGACAATAATTAACGATATATTGCCAATGTCGCTGATATGTCATTTCTCTCTCTTGCTTATTGTATTTTAACCCTATTTTGCTATAATCTTCGACGTTTATAAGTACATCTTGCTTTGTTATCGCTGACTATCATATTGTTTGTGTCGATCAAGCGGGATTTCATATAAATCCGCGAGTTTTTCAAACTTCCAGTTTCTCCAACATACAGCCGGCATGTGTCGATTATGAACATTAATTTAGGTGGCTTTCTATTTTCTTTTGCTCTCTTTTCTTTTTTTACTTCCTTCCATCATTCCTTAAGTTCCATAAGTTTGATCTGACCCATTTTCTCATCTAGGGAAGGGTACAAAATAAATCAGTTTGATGTTTTAGGTTAAAATAACGTTAGGTGTTTCGACACCTTCCAAATGTCGTGACATGGAGCAATTTTTCAAACCTTGCTTCTACTTTTAAATAAATCAGTTTGATTGCATAAAATTCAAACTAAAATGACCCAAAATACTCTTCAAAAGCTAGGTGTCCTCAAATGAATGCCGCCGAATCCCCATGGGAGGTAGAGTCTTTAACCGCTTTACTAACCCATCATTGGTGATTCAAACTTTCAACGGTGGGATAAGAACAGACGTGCAAATGCATGATCATCCAATAGGAGAGGCACCAATGGAAGGATAGTGGAGTGGTTGAGAACTCACCTCTCAGTGGAGAGATTGTGGGTTCAATCCATACCGGCGGCATAGGTAATATCCCAGCCCCAATTTCCCTATATATAAAGGGCCCTTGCTACGGAAAAAAAAAAAAAAAAAAAAAAAAAAGAAGAAGAAGGAGAAAGGGCATGATGGTCATTTTCTATTCCAAGAGCCTGCTCAGTTCAAGGCGCATGGCTGAGAGAGAGAGAGAGGAGTGTTTCCCTTTTTCCTATACAACGGCCGACGTGCTAAGCCGGCACCTTGAGGTTGATTTTCTATAGTCACATTCTGCGATCGTTGCTTTACATCCTCTCTGTTGCCGTTTCTGCTCGTCAAAAGAAGCTTCTGCTTATCCAATTTTTTTCACTTTCTCGTGTTCTCAATAAATCTCCCAAACTAAACTCTCAAGTCCGTTGCGCGAAGTGCTCAACGCAGCCGATCAATCTCTACATCCATTGTTTGGATACTAGTAAGCTAATCTCCAGACAACAAAAACTACCAGTCAAGAGAGAGACTGGTAGGTGTCTTTCTTTCTTTCGATTATCCTCTCTCAGATATTTTCAAATCCCAAATTCTGTTCTGGCATACGACGTTGTATCAGAAAATTGGATTTACCTCAACCGGATTCCGTCGCAATGACCTCTGATTCCGATGCTTCTACCTCGTTCGATGATGCCACCGACCAAAACCCTAGGATTACTGCTCAAGAAACAACCCAGGATCGGTTGCAAGTGCTGCAATTGGAAGATTCCAATGTCGTTGTTGATGGCGAGGTGGAGAATGGTTTAGTGGGTGCCGAGGATAATGCGACGGACAGGCCTCAAATCGAAGAACCTCTCGTGAACAGTCCCCCGAGGATTTTTTCTACCGATGTTGCGTTTAGAGACAATTCAGAGCCGGAAGCTGATCCGCCATTGAGCCCTAGTAGCAGTGGTTACGCTGGAGAAAGGGGTAGCAGCAGTGCTAACAGTGCGTCTGAAATCGAGGAGGTTGATGAGAACGAAATAGATAACACAGTAACTCAGCAGAATGGGTCTGCTGATTCTGCTTCGGATTCAGTTTCGTGGATTCCTGGGAAACGGCATGTCGATGAGGTGAGTGGTGCGTTCTCTTTACCCTTAACTGGCAATCGACGTCGGGCATTGAAATATACGTCCTGAAAAATGGAGGTTCAAATAATTTAAGTAGCCGAATATAATGCATGATATTTTCTTGGTCCGTACACATTTCATTGCTTGTATTTGTGCACCAATTGAAAGGTTTTGTCGTGGTTGACTGCCCAGCTAGTGTAGCTGTTCCCTGGGCGTACTATTGCTAAGTATCCAAGGAAACTATCAGATTGTTTTACAAGGACGACATAAGTTTCTTATAGGTTTTGGGGGTTGAAGACTTATAAATAACAGTGAACGTTGCTGTTCATATTTGTCTTATTTAAGCCTTTGCTATTGAGCAAAGGATGCTTTTAGCATTAGAAACCTTGTAGGGGAGGCATGTTTTGGTCACATAAAAACTCTCAGGCTTATACCAATTTCAATTGTTTAGGCTGGCTGACTAGCCGCGCCCCCCTCCCCCCGAAAAAAAAAAAAAAAAAAAAAAAAAAAAAAAGAAAAAGAAAAGAAAAAAGAAAAAACAGAAATGCCAAACTCCGGAGCTAATCAGAGTTGTATCAAACACTGTAACGCTCCATTGATGTCCAAAAAGCAAAACCACTAATTAGGCTACTTTGAATCAATATCTAGTTAAGAGGAGGAATTGAATATATAATACTGTGTAATAATAATTCTTTGGTGCTTAGGTTATTTATATGGGTTACATGTGTTTTGGAGGATACTTTGGGAAGTCTATACTTGTCCACTTAATATGAGTTTATCTACTTGAAAGCATCTCCAGTCATCTTTCTTAGAGGACCCAAGTTATTGCAATGCAAAACTACTTATGAGGTCTTATTGGTGGTGGGGCTTCTTTGTTTTTTTTTTCTTTTTTCTTTGTTATGTAGTTATGTTTGATTTAGTTGCTAACCCCCTTCTCTCTCTCTATCGCTCTTCAGACTCTGCTTTTGTTGGTTTTCTTGAATGTGGCTGAAGCATGCATTTGAATGTTAAAATTGAACTTATTGTGGTTCTTCTTATATGTCCTAGTAGAAGTAGGAATTAAGCAGTTATCCGCAGTTTGATTAGGAAACTAGTTAGTTTGTGTATACACCCAAAGTATGCACCATGAATAAAGAAACACAATTTTGATTAAATTATTTATGAAATAGCACAAAGTACTTGTAAGTCGTAACTTGGACATTCATGTCCCAACTATGTAATACTGTTACAAGTACATGATACAAAGTATGGACTACAAAGTGGACCAAAAGTCACTAAATTTTGACTGAAATTGGTGGAACTTTGGCCAAAGGAACATCAGCTGAAATTCTGGCCTTGTCAAGCTCAACAAAATTTTCCTGAGAGTATGACAAGTTTTTGACTTATGATTAAAATTAGGGTGTTGGTTAATTGGACAGCCTAATTACTGTGGCAGTAGTGGTTACATACTTACATCTGACTGTGATATCCATAAATTGGATAGATATCTTGGCCAATAAATCTGAACCAGTGAATTGCCTTTCCTTTATCACAGCTTTGGTTAAGATAGTTGTTACTTCTACCCAGGGTTTGAACTACCTCATCAATGTTTCCGTTAATCAATGATGCAGGATGATGCTTCAATTTCTTGGAGAAAAAGGAAGAAGCATTTTTTTGTGCTGAGTCACTCCGGCAAGCCAATATTCTCCAGGTCTGTCTTAGTTGCTGAGAAACCCCAAAATTTGTCTATCCGGGAGTCTAGAATGTCTGTCTTATTTATTTTATAAGCTTTCTATGTTATATTGTTGATATTCTAGGTATGGGGACGAGCACAAGCTAGCAGGATTTTCGGCAACCTTGCAAGCAATCATTTCCTTTGTGGAGGATGGGTATGTGACCACTAAGTTATTTGTAATTCTAGGTCACACTTAGGTTGAAGATACACTGAAAAGAGGGATTGATTGTTTTTTCTGCTAATCTTATTATAGGGGAGATCGTGTTAAATTTGTAAGGGCCGGGAAACACCAGGTATGCTAGTTTCCCTCCTCCCCCCCACCCCCAAAAAAAAAAAGAAAAAAAAAAAAAAGAGTGAAGAATGTGCTTCTACATATATTCTCTGATGGCCCTTTCTTACGCTTAATCTTTTCCATTTGATACTCCACTTGCTTATTCTTATGAAGTGGATTTCGCAAAAATTCTTGGCTGAAGTAGGTACTGTCCTGCAAATTACTGGCGAAGGGAGAGTGTTCTGACTGCTCAATGCTTGGGCAGAACCAACCCTTGTCTGGACTTTGGAGCCAGCCCAAAATCAGCTTAAGCTTTTAAAATACAGGCCAGGCCCTTTACCCTGCTGATACAATGGTGTGGGTGGGACAATTTTGGGCTGGGCTGAAATGGGTAGAATCCTGCAGGTTACTTGTTTTGGGAAGATTATTGACAGTGGCAGACTGCTTATTTAGTGATGATAGTGACTTGGAGGTTATCTTAGGGCCCGTTTGGTTACATGAGTTTGGAGATTTCAAATCTATAGATTTTAAATCTGTGGAGTCATAATTTATGAAATTAACTATTTGGTTAACCGAATATGTGGAATGAAATCTGTAGATTCATTTGTGATTTTTGTGAATGCACAAATGTTTAGCGTTTTTATAGTAGAGATGAAATCTTTGGATTTCACCCCATACCCATAAATTGACAGATTCACGTTTTTAGTGTAAAAAGATTTTCCTTATCTCTAGATTTCATGAATCTAGATATTTTCACAACCAAACGGGTATAAATCTCGCATTCATGAATCCAGATATTTCAAATCTTTGGATTCATGTAACCAAACAGGCCCTTAACTAATTAGACATTCATGGTCGATTAATTCTGTATTTAATTAAAAGAGAATCCATTTTATTCCAGTTGACTAATCTTTGGTAGATGACTGTACAGACAAAGGGCAGGGTGTCATTAGAACTCGTCTTTGTTTTTGGGGCACTTAAGTCCTTGTGAAATAATTTAATACAAACACACTGTCACATACAAAAAGGAAGGGGAAAAAAAAGTTGACGTTAATCTTCTTTTTCAGAGTGTTTGTGGCTAATTTATGCTGTTTTTGCTTTGATCCATATTGGATATGTAAGGCATAGCACTCACAAGGGAGAGAGAAGAGAGGAACAGGCGTGCCTTAGATTATAGATAATAATGTTGTTGGTTCACTAGAAATTGCTTTATTTCAGGTGGTTTTTCTCGTGAAGGGGCCCATTTACTTAGTGTGCATCAGCTGTACTGAAGAACCATATGAAGTTTTAAAGGGGCAACTGGATCTCATTTATGGACAGGTAGTACTCCTATCTTTTCAACCTTCCTAATGTGGATCTTATCTGGGGGTGGATAGCCAAAATACGCTCTTTACTCCACAGCCAAGTTTATGGTGTAAGAACTGTAGAATTCCATTCCCATAGATTCACTACCTTTTCTTATGTGGACAAGATATTGTGGAATTTTGGGGAATTCCTAGTATAGGTCCTATGTCAAACTTGAGGGCCTATTTTTATTTTAAGATCTACCATATATGGGTTTTCTCCATGTTTTTTGAATGATGCCTTCTGTTCAGACAGTTGCAAGAAAATAAAAGTTCGAGATCACTTAATGACACATGGAGTAACTGGATGAGCATGAAACATAAGGCATGACTAGTTTGAGATCACTTAATGAACATGGAGAAACTGGATGATCCTGGAATGTTAGACAATGACTGAGTGGTGATTTAGGAAACATTTCCGTTGAATTTTGAGCACGTGCCAATCTTCAATCTGTATGCTTTGTCATCTACAGTGGGCATGTGTGGGGGAAGGGTTCCTACAAAGGGAATAAAGTATGGGAACACTGCCACTTTTATATTTGCAGCAAGTTATTATCTCAATTAAATATGCTTTACATTCCAATGGATGTTCACTTTCTCCAGGTTTGTTTTCATTTTACTCATTGATTAGTGTTTTGGTTTTATGGTGGCAGATTATACTAATTTTGACGAAGTCAGTAAATAGATGCTTTGATAAGAACCCAAAATTTGATATGTCTCCACTGCTTGGAGGGACAGATGCTGTTTTCTCATCGCTGATTCATTCCTTCAGCTGGTTACTTTCTCACTTTTCCCCTTTCTACGTTGTGAATATAAATAAAAGTTTACTTTGTCGATTTTTTTAATCTCAATATCCTTTATGGCATTGAACACTTCTGATGAACAAGTAATCTATGTACACATTTCAAGAGTTGCCTTCTGATGTATATTCGTGTATCAAGGTGGCAAGGTGACCCAGGTTGGTGGGGACTGGGGAGGTGAAACTCAATCTCCAGGCCAATCTTGCCACTTCAAAAAAAACAGTTTGACCTGAGATCTCACCAAGCTGGGGGGATTCCCCACCCACCCCCACCCACCCACACTTAGGATATGAACTATATTAACTTGCTGTCCTGCCTATTTCACACTTTTGAACACCCTGGTGACCTCATATGTATAAAAAGGGGTAGTAAATGGGGGTTCCCTCGCTAAAATAAAACTTTAAGATAACCTGTTGTACAAATTATAAATCATGTACTCATACATTAATGTTCAATGTTCAACTTCAAACAAGTCCGGTACATCACACATTTTACATAATTTGAATTACTAAGTTGTATTGATAATCAAAATGGCAAAGTTACAAGTTGAGATCGAGATTCAAGACCCTCTTTGCTAAGCACTATACAAATAAAGATTACCTTCTTGTAGATTAGCTTGGAAATGAACAGAATGAAGTATAAATGGTGTAGGAATGCGAAAATCAATTGGAGTATGTTGTCATAGCAAAGATCTGGCGAAGTAGTAGAGCATTTCCAGCAAATCCTGCAGCAGCAGCTCAGAAAGTGGGGAAAGTGCTTCCTCCCGGTGCGATCGGGACGGCTCAACTCGATTAAATTGGACCCTTTTTACAAGATGGGTTTGTTAGAGTTTGGGTCAAAATCTTGGCTCAACTGAGATCTTGACTGGACTGAGATCTAATTTCTTGGATCACCTTTGGTCTTGTCTTGCCATTTACAAAAAGCAGATACCTTGCTAGATCTTGTTAGTTCTTTGACCATGCAAGGTGCCCAAGTGTTAATTTTTATTTGCCCCCTTTTCCTAACATTGTTTAGTATGTCACAATAGATACCTTATATCATTGAAAAGATCAACATTAAGCCACGTCATCATAGAGAGTAAACTTCGAGGCACATCAAGTCATCAAAAAATCAATATTTAGTAACATCAAGTCATAAAGAATCAATACTAAGCGACATCAAGTCATCAGCAATCAACATAGAACTTACAATAGATATCAAAATCAATATCTTAAAGTATACTATGTATCACTTGAATTTCTTGTTATTTGGATGGTGCTGCTAATCCTTTTTATTAATTTGATTTTAGGAACCCTGCTACATTTCTTCATGCTTATACTTGTCTCCCTCTTGCGTACCCAACAAGGCAAGCAGCAGGTGCTATACTGCAAGATGTTGCTGAATCTGGGGTCCTTTTTGCATTATTAATGTGTAAGCACAAGGTTTGTCTTTATACCTAAGTTAAAAACGCAATTATGCATTACACCGATGAGAGACGGTATTTCATCATTTTACCAGGATACTGGAGATGAAATTCCAAAGTTAAACTATGTTGGATTATTTGAAATTTTTTTCAGTTGTTGGTTTGAATTTAGAGAATTGATCACTCAATTAAGTCTGTAGCTTATCTGATTCAGTTTTAATCATATTTTTGTATGTGGGAAGCTAAAATGCTACAATATATATCATATTCTGTTGGATTTGTGCCATTTGCGGCACATGCAGTGTGAATCATTGATGTTCCTGAAATGGCTTCAATTTCTTTTTTTTTTTGGCAACTCAAC
Organism: Hakea prostrata; assembly: GCF_041222555.1. Classification (NCBI taxonomy): domain Eukaryota; kingdom Viridiplantae; phylum Streptophyta; class Magnoliopsida; order Proteales; family Proteaceae; genus Hakea; species Hakea prostrata. The sequence continues at coordinate 5,299,099 of NC_142601.1, forward strand.
AAATGATTGTTTGAAATATTGCCATGAATACTGTGCTAGCACTGTGAGATGTAATTGATCTACAAGATGTTGCACCAAGCACAAAACTTACCCTCTAGTGCTAAATAGGCAGGAGCAATGCAAATACCTTTATGCCTTGTAACTGTCAATTGGATATGGTTCAGTAATTCTGTGTATAATATTTATCACTTAGCTCCTTCTTTAGCTAGTACATTTGCTAAGGAGCTTGCAGTTCTAGGTCTTCAAGAGGAGCAGTGATGCAGATTTGATGTGAACCAAGGAGGGGGGAATTACCTTTACTGGTTTATTGATGAATAGCAGACCCAATTAGGGTTTTTAGAGCCTGTGGCTAAGGGAAATTAAGGTTTTCAGTTTACAACTAGGGTTTCTAGTGTTTAGGTTCGCTAGGGTTAAAGGGAATTGAGGTGTAGGTTCAATCAATAGGGTTTAACAGGCCTAGGGTTTCAATGAATTGCTTAATTTTCCTGCAGTTTCTCTTTTTAGGTCTAGGGTTTGGGTTGCACATAAATAGGGTTAATTTCTAGGGTTTTGAAATGGTGGGGCATGCAAGTTGCTGTAATCGAAGGTGACAGGCTGAGAATTAGGGTTTAGAGTGAGGGGACAGAAGGTTTTTAAGTTTCTAGGGCTGAGAAGGTTCCAGAAGAATGCCGCAGGGAAAGAGGGGGGGGGGAAAGGCTGGGGTATGCCTTTGGGTTGGGAATTTGGGGGGGTGGGGGGTGGGATTGGTACTTGCTGAAACTTGAAGGAGTGAAGAAACAAGGCTGCTGCTGAATTGCTTGAATGATGAAAAACAGTCACTGGGGCTGCAACAGGGTTCCTCCTTTTGGAAACCTAACTTAACCCATTGATCCTCCTTGGCTATAATTCTCAGCAATTTTATTCAATAATCATATCTGGTTTGTTACATTCCCTGGCGTTGAATTTGTATCCAAACAAAAAGGAACTCCCAGTGAAATTCGTTACCTAGGGAGTTCAACTTGAGGCAGACCTACTCTTTAAAAGACTTCTACTCTAATATGGACTCCAACTCAAGCTAGACTTAGCCACTACTAATTACAACTGAATTTAAATAAGCAAAGTAAAAGGTAAAAAGGACTGCTAACTTCTACTAGGACTCTGACTATAACAGACCTTAAATTAAGACTCCTAGATGGACTAGAACTCTCTCATATCTCATCAAAGAGTGATCCAGTCAGCAAAGTAAGGATAGACCTGGACTCCTGGTGAACTTCTGATTCTACTGGGATTAGTCAAGATAGATTAGGGCACCAAAAAAACCTAAATACCCTTGAATGATGAGGCTCCTCAGTGGGTGATGTTAACCCAGGTTTAGGGTTAGACTTCAAGATCTTCTAATTGCATTTCAGCACTCAACTAGGTTTATGGAGGCTTTGGCTAAGGGTTCTAGGGGTTATAAGGCTGCTGGGATTGTGATTTCAGGTCTGAAATTAAATATTAATTCAACTTAGATTTGGGAATTCCAGTCCTTGGCCAATTGGGACTCAGTTAGGGTTAGGTTTTGGTTAGGATTTAGGATGGGCCTTGGATTGCCGTTCTAACCTGTTGTGATTGAGTTACAGATCTGAAACAAAGTGATGTTTGAGGTTTAGCCGTTTAGGTTCGAAATTGGAATCCTAATGCAACTGGGATTCAGTTGGAGCTTCAGAAGTTTCGGCCAGTGGGCTTTTGGTCTCTGAGTTTGCTGGTTTTATATTTCAGATTTAGGACTAAGGGCTTTGGAAAGGTTAATGGGGATTGGAAAGTCTGACTTAGGGTTAATGGAGCTTCTAAAGAAAATTCTGCAACTCTTCTCAAAGAAGAAGATGAGGTGCAGAAATTCTGAACACTAGAATTAGGGCTACTTTGGGGTTTTTAAGATTAGGACTAGGTTCTAGCTTAGGCAATCCTAATGAGGGTACAATGGGTGGTTTTGGGCATAGTTGTCAAAGCGGCAAAGCGACTGGGGTTTTGCATAGGCGACAAAGCGGCGCTTAGGTGACAATAAAGCGGCTAAAGTTGTCAAATTTTTTAATACAACTACTTTTAAACTACTTTTTTATACAAATACTTTTTATAATAAGTTAAACATTCAACAATATTATTCATATATAGTTTAGTGAAATTATTTTACAAATTATTTTTAACTTGATTTTTTTCTTAAATATACATGAATAATATTTGAATTGGAATCAAAATTGATGTATCCATTTTTCATTTTTATTTTTTTATCAAACAGTGCCAACATGATAAGTTAATAGATCTCATTATTCCGATTTCCAAGTCATTGTTTATTTAATGACTCATTGATTATCGATGTTGAGTATGACTTATGCTTCACATTCTGTTGTCTGTTCCAAGTCATTGTTTATTTAATGACTCATTGATTATCGATGTTGAGTATGACTTATGCTTCACATTCTGTTGCCGACAGACACTTTGGGCCTCGGAGTTCATTTGCAAATTGGGCTTCGATTCCGAAATGACTCACCTCTATAAATTTATATATGGCTTTCATAGTTGTCACGGCGACAAGGCGATGCAAGGCTGTTTAGGCTAATTGAGGTGATGAGTCGACGAGGCGCCCTCCGAGGCGCTTTTGAGGCGTTTTAAGTGAAATTTTTAGTGTACATCTCATTCACTCTAAATCTATCATATCTTATATAATAAAAAAACTAATATCAGACTACCTCAAGTCATCCAACATACTACAAACCACACATAATAGGTCCTAAATAAAAAGTCGCAAGAAGAAAGGAAGAGAAGAAGTTGCTTGTCATTGGCCACTGCTTGCCGGAGTGTCGCTGCAGGAATGGAAGAGAAGAAGAGAGGAAGAGAGAAAGAGATTAGGGATTAGGAGTGAGAGTGAGAGTGTGAGACTTGAGTCAAAAACTTATTCTCTTTCAATTTTGTTTGTTTTTATTTTTATTTTAACATTTGATCACATGTAGCGTCATTATACATATGCATATAGGTTCAAACAATAGATACTTTACAATTGGAATCTAATAAGTATTTCAATATATGCCTTCGATTAGGCATTTTTCTCGTGATTTAAAAAAGAAAGAAAAAAAAGTGGACGCCTTATTGCCTAAAAATAAGGCGACGCCAATTTGAGGCGCTCCAAAGGAGCCTAGACGCCGAGGCGACGATTAAGCGACGCCTTGACAACTATGATGGCTTTGTAGAATACATTATGATTAAAAAAAGTGAGACAATAATATGTACAAATTACAAAATGTAAAACAAGCGGCTGCTTTAGCGTCTAGGCAGCAATAAGGCGCACAAGGCGGGGAAAAAAAATCAATTATTCAATTAAGCAGTCAAAAATTAAGCAGCTTAAAAACCGCTTTGCCACCTCGGCGGATGCTTTGACAACTATGGTTTTGGGGCTGGGATTGAGGGAATCCTAGTGGGGTTGGGACTGAAAACGTGGGAAGAAGTAAAAGGGGGAAAAGAGCTACTGTGGTTAGGGTTTGGGTTTGGGAATGGCTGCAACTATAGGGGATGGGGTGTCTTGTCTTAATTTTACTTGAATTGAGGTAAGCTTGCTGGAATTCTGCAGATGAGCTTGAAAAGATGATGAAAGAATCTCAAAACTTGAAACAAGAGCACTCTATTCCAGCCGTAGGGTTCCAAGGGGAATCTGACAACTTTCCCAAAGTCAAATTCTCAAACTCAAATCAATTCATTAATCCAAATTGTAAATAACTTACACTAAAAAGGCTATTTATAGCTTGAAACAAAGGACTTAGACTCGAATAAGGAAGCTTGGTTGCTAAGCAACCCAAACTTACTAGACTAGCACCTAAAAATTAGTACTGGAAGTAAATCTTTCCTACTTTACGACTCAAAGACTCTTAATAAAGGGAAACACCAATTACTTAATCACTAAGACTGCAAGTTAGAAAATAAAACCAGAAATAATTCTGAACTAACCCTGCTAAATAAACTTGATTCTAGGGGGAAATGACCATTTTGCCCCTTGGTGATATTCAGCCCCCCTTTGTTTGGACCCTATTTTGGATGGGCTTGAGCCCCTTCTAGGCTCTTTTTGGGCTGCCTGGGGGTGGGATACATCAGTGGGTTGTGGAAGAGATGGCTCCCTAAGTCTTCTTGCACCTTCTGATGGTCCACATTAAGATTGCGAGTATGTAGGCCGGTGTCTATTCTAGTTGTGATCTTTTAGAGAAACAAAGGAGAGAGAGAGAGAGAGAGCTTGAGAAGAAGAGCAAAGGGAGATAGAGTAGAGAAGAGAAATCGGAGAGAGAGGATGATGGGAGCTTCACTGTCGTCGTGAGATACTCCATGTACTATCGGTTTCATTTATAGAAAAATAAAGAGAATTGCACTTAATCTTGAAACCCCCAAAATGGGATCCTATCTGGAGTCAAATAAGTCACCAAAGCCCTCTCGAGATTCAGTGCTTGGCGCTAAATATCAAGACTCCTTTATTTCCTATTTTCCCCTCGTACACTGGTCTTGTGTTTCATGGTTTGAATTAGTTTTCTAGTTTAACTGAACCTGGGAGTTTTAGTTCACATCTGGGCTACTCAGTTTGTTTTTCTCTGTATGGGCTTGATCTCAAGGCCCGAGTGGATTATAAGGGCTTTGAATATTTATTTTTGGGTTATCTATTGTGAAAGGGTGTTTTAATGGGCTGATATTAGCCTTATCTATGTACACTTGATAAACTGATAGAGCGATGGATTATGTCAATTTTGGTTTCTGAGCTGTGTCAAAATTGTTTTAATCCTAACCTGCCCATTTTTCAGAATTGTCAAAGTATCCTAACTGTAGATCTGCTTGTTTATTAACAGGTCATGTTGTGTTAGCGCACAATGACATGTTTTCTCAGTATAGTATTAATATTTGGTCAATGGATCATGTTGGTTTATACTAAATTTATGGTATATGAGTTGTTTTAGGTAGAGTTAAAACCTCCTCACGAGCGAAAGCATAACAATTCACATTTTATCAATGTTTAGGTGTATGTAATATATACTTTTAGGTTCTGATTTCAAAAACATTTTTGCATGCAATGGTTCAAACATGTCTGACACCCCATAACCTCAACACTAGCGCTGTTTGGTGTAGGCCTCAACCCTATTTGGCGTGCCATGTTGGAAAGTGGCCGGTTTTACTCCGTACACTTTATTATTTTGTGAGGCTTTACTACTCTTTAGGAGCCTTGCTTGTGACTCTTTTATCAGTCTAGTATTTGACTTTCTAGAGGCTAGTGAGTGGATTACGAGCTACATATTGAAACATTAATGTATTCCTGTAGAAATGTGACCAATCATCCTATATCTATTTGTATAGCCGCCACCCCAGCTACAATCTTATCAAATCCTCCACTTGCTTTAAATATCAGTAGTTTGAGTTATTAGAAACTCATACCTTATTATGCCACAAAATTGCACTTTCCGAGAATATGAATTATGATCTAGAGTATAACATGACCCGAAGTATACTGTTGCAGGTTATCAGTCTTGTTGGTGCACAAAAGGCTTCACTTCATCCTGATGATATGCTGCTACTTTCCAATTTTATCTTGTCTTCTGAATCCTTTAGGTAATTAGAAGCTCTATTGGGTTGCTCATCTCTTGCTTTGTTTTTATCTGTTTGTCTTGAGAATTTTGCAAAGTAATTATTGCATGGAAAAATACTAGAATTATTTTTTGCATTTATATTCTTTTAGATTTTATATGTGATATGTTTTCAAAGTTCCTTTAATATATGTGTATGAATGTGTCATGACTCATGAGAACTTGAAAAAAAAAGTATTTGAGCTGAATTTCATGGCTTCTCATATCGGCCTCCATCGACCTTGGGGGATGTCCAGACTGATGAACATAGGTACTTCAAATTATCCCTATTTAATTAGTGTTTTAGTCATAAATCCTACGTCCTGCAGTTATTAAGGTTTTTGAACCACCTATGAATCATTGCTCAGTGGAAACACATGAAGTCAAACCAAGTCATAAACAAGGCTTCATAAAAATACCTATTGCAGTTTCGGTTGAAGTTAGACCTAACATTAGTATGTGTTTAGCAGGATGAAATTAGTTAAAAGCTTATTCTATCTCCCAAGGGAAAAGGTAGGTAGGTTCCTGTGGAAGCTAGATTTTCTTTCCTGTAACCAATTGAGATTTTTTCTTTTGTGAAAATTTAACTTAATTTTCTCAGTTCATGTTTGATTATGTATATGTTAACGGCTCGATCTTTATCGTACTTTTCCATCTTTTTAGGTTTCTTGAGCTCATTAATCATGTAAAAGAACATAACCAGCAACCAGTTGGTATAAAGGCTTGGAGTTCAGGGAGAAATTAGAAGAAGATGGTGGAGGATGACTTGCCAAAGGCTTCTAAACTCCTATCTTTCTTTATTCTGTTTTCCTAATGTCTACCCCTCTTTTGGGCCCCTTACCCATCGAATCAAAGGCTTAACTCCTACATAACCCATCCAAAAGCTTTTTCCTTTGGAGCAAGCCTTCTAGGTGACATACTTGCATCGTTTGGATAACTGTTAGAACAGAAGTTCAATGTTTCCGTTTTAGTTGGGGATATTTAGTTATTTTGATTTATTTTCTTGTTTTGTATTTCCTTGGTGTCACTTGAGTCCTTATTAATTGGATGTGGAGGGAGATCCAACACAATGTTGAGGGTCCCAAGGTTACACAAATGGATTGATTTTTATTGTACTACTTCTTTGTCTTGATTTTCTTCTTCCACTTCTCCCTCAACTTCTCTCTCATTGTTGCTTACATGGTATTAGAGCAAGATCTCTAGGGAGTGCTATAACCTTCTAGAGTACCTTATGCTATATTCTTGGAAATATTTTTTGAGACTAATTCTTGTTTGAATATCGAGAACTAGGTCTTCTTTTTCTTCTTTTGTTTGTGGTGACTGTTCATGGAGTGTTAGATGCATTCAAGAACAAATAAATCAAGTTTTTGGTTCATTTTTAGGGAAAAAGGTAGAGATTGATGGTTTTGGGGTTTGAGATTGAGTTTCAGGAAGATGGTCGTGAAGTCAATTTTTATCAATTTTTGTGTTGATTCTTATTGATGATTCTCAATGAGTTGGAACTTGGAAGCTGAAATCAAGGTTGATCCAAACAACCTTTTATTGATTTAAATCGACTTTTCAGGGTTTTGGTGTTGATATCAACTTTTTCAAGGTCCCCTAGTGTATGCTTTTTGCGGATGATATTGTGTTGATTGATGAGACCCAAGTGGGGATTAATACCAAATTAGAATCATGGAGATTAGCTTTGGAATCAAAAGGCTTTAAACTTAGTAGATCGAAGACAGAATATTTAGTTTGTAACTTTAGTCATGATCGGCCAGATGATGAGGTGGTGATACTTGACGATAAAGAGATTCCTCAGAGTGATTGTTTTAGGTACCTAGGTTCAATCATAAATAAAAGAGGTGATTTGGAAGATGAGGTTTCCCAAAGAATTAAAATAGGGTGGATGAAGTGGAGAGGTGCGTCCGGGGTCTTATGTGATCGGCGTATTCCATTAAAGCTTAAAGGAAAATTTTATAGGACTGTTGTTCGACCAGCATGATGTACGGTGCAGATTGTTGGGCTGTTAAAAAGAATCATATAGATAAACTCAGTGTAGCAGAATGAGGATGCTAAGATGGATGAGTGGCAAAACTAGGATGGATAAGATAAGAAACGATCATATTAGAGTTGGGCTGGGAGTTGCTCCCATAAGTGATAAGCTTAGAGAAAGTCGTTTGAGGTGGCACGACCACGTTCAACGGAGACCTATAAATGCTCCTGTACGGAGAAGTGATATAATCCATATTGAAGGAACTAGAAGAGCTAGGGGTAGACCTAAGATAACCTTAGGAGAAGTGGTGAGAAAGGATATGTATAGCTTAGGCCTTGTATCTAGCATGGCCTCGAACAGAACTGATTGGAGGGCAAGAATCCATGTAGCCGACCCCATTTAGTTGGGACAAGGCTTATTGTTGTTGTTGTTGTATCAACTTTTTCAAGGTTTTGATTCTTTCTTCGAATCTTTGCTATGTACCTTGTGTTTGTTGAAATGTCTCCTCTACCAAACATGGTAGGAGAACTCTTGAGATCTCACGGGATTTTTCATTTAGCAAGGTGAGATGATGTGCTTAGCACATAGGGTCTCAAGTCTTGACTCTCAAGTGGTAACTTTGATGATTTGATTATCATTTAAACTCTGTTTTTGAACCATGAACATGTGTAATGCATTAGGCTTGTTTGAATTTTGAAATTTGAGCGTTATTGCATGAATATATAATGTGTACAAATAAGCCATTTTAGGGGTTCACTTTGTAGTCGTTTCCCACTTGGGGTCCAAAATGGAATTTACATGTTTTCCCCCATAAATATGAGGTTACTAGTATGTTCAGAAGCGCTGAAATAGGCTGGACGGCAAGTTTCACCCAAGATGACCCCTAATACTCCTTGAGTTGGGGAAAAGGTCCACCAACTCAGTGAGATCTCGAGCCAACTCTTTTTGGGGGGTTGGGAGATGGGCCTCGAGATTGAGATCTTGGCCTTTCCTACCAAAGGCTGTTATGACTTATGAGTAGGTTTTATCTTTATCATCTAACCGTATCATTGGGAAGCACTCAAAGGAACACCAGCACCCAGCAGGAGAAGAAAGGTTGTCAGGTTGGTATTAATTGGTTGCAAGTTGTGACCAACATTATCTTTGACCAAGACTAAACCTGCTGCTGATTGGTTGAGACTTCTCATGATTTAAACACTTTGGATACTTCAACTTTGGTCTTTGACTCCTAACCTGGGCTAGTTTGGGTCAGGGACTTGTGGTAATCATGACTGTGGGGCTGGTTCTGGCTGAGCTCCTGTGCCTGGTAGAACCCCTATTTTTGGTACTGCTGGTTCAGGTATTCAGGTTTGGTGAAGATATGTCACTGTTGTGGCAACAAAATAAATAATCTCACAGTTTATATTAATTGTTTAGAAACTGTAACCCCACAGCCTATCCTTGCATTTTAAAGCTGGTGACGAGGGAAAGGAAAACCCTTAGAAATGTTCATCAGAGCTACAAATAAGTCTGATAGAGATATCCTCAGCCATTCAACTGTCCAAATGGTGTATTGTCTGGTTTCAAGGGTTACAGACATTCTCAGCCCTTTTCCTTCTTTCTTTTTTTCCCCTTTTTTCTCCCCCCCCCCCTCTTCTGCAATAGGGATGTGTTCAGATAGGATAACAGATCTCAGTTTTTGGTTAAAGCTTTCTCCAGCCTTCCTGGGGGACATATGAAGGGTGTTTGTAGTTTAACAGAACAATTCCTATTCAATTGTTAAGCTCTTGACCCTTTAGGATGTTGTTAAAATTGTTAGGAACATTCCTGACCTCAAAGATTACTACCCATGGCAAAACTTCTTGTTCTTTTCCAACAATTGGTTGGATACATATGGTTTCTGCTTTTTATTTTACATGCATCTTTCATAAGAAAATCAATAATTGCAAAGGTATCTTATAAAAATATAGCATGAAAAAGTTAACACTATTTAGAAGCTCAGGTGAATCATCATTGCCACTGGCAGATCATGTCTAAAAGAAATTATTAACGGTATCCTTACAACTCTTTCCAAATGGACCAGTGACTCAATTAGGGACTTGGGTTGATGGTCAATTTCTCAAAGGAGCCAACATATACTTCAAAAAACCTGTATTTTCTGGTTAAATCTTTCCTTGGAGAGACTAGCATCCCTCTTACATAATGAAAAGTTTGAAGCATCAGCATCCTCTTGTCTAAAACTCCTTTATTGTCTCTAACTTGTATTATGGTCCGTTTGTTTTGCACAGGACATCCGAATCGTTCTCACCAATCTGCTTGCCAAGATATAATCCAATGGCCTTTCTTTATGCCTATGTCCATTACCTTGACGTGAGTAATATTTGCATTCATTTTATATTTCATATGAACACTTTTAAGGATCTTGGTCAAATAGTTGTGTTCTAATCTGAGGAGGCCACTGATCATTGAATACATGCTATTTATTTATTTATTTTTGCATGTGAAGCCTTTGTTTGCCTTCCATTTTCCCCCCTTTCCACCTTTTTGCGCTAATTTTATAATTGACCATGCCATTATGCAAGGTTTTATATGAGTGTATAATCTTTTGGCAGGTAGAGACATACTTGGTGTTGCTTACAACTAATTCTGATTCCTTCTTTCATCTTAAAGACTGCAGGTAATTGTATCTGTGGTTTAATATCATTAATATTAATGACTTAGGCAGATAGTCCGTGAGGTCAAGTGTATGCCTTTTAGGCACAGTAGAAAGAGGGTTTTCTTCCTCTTCATATTTCCTTTAAGGTATTCTCAGTACATGGTGCATTTGACCATTACTTTGGACATGAGGGCAAACATTTTTTTTTGGGGGGAGGTGGGGGGATTGGTTATTACTGGGGAAGCAACAGTCTGAGATCATTGAGTTGTTCTGGTTGAAGTGTGTTTATATTCTTCATTTTGAAACAACTTGTTATGGCACTTCCTGGGTTGTCCAAAACTCATGTTTTATTGGTTTGGATATTCGTCTTAGATCTTCTGGATGGAGCTGCATCATTTTACTTCGCGACTTGTTTTCTCACCTATTGGCTTATGCCTATGTTATTAGCATTGCGTGTTTTTGTTCTGTTACGAGTTGAAGTAAATTTATTTTTAGGTTGGTTAGATTGTAGAACACATATGAGTGTACAACATTCAATTAATATGTTAAAATGAAGCACAAAATTAGGTCCATGCAACCTTTTACATAAAATTTATCCTTTGATAGAGAAGCAAGTCAAATGTGCGATTTGTTTGTGTTGCAAATTTTACATTATCTGAAATTTCATCTATTCATTTTTTTTCTTGGTGTCTAAAAGAGAGAAATTTGCAGGGTTCGGGTTGAGGTGGTCCTCTTAAAGTCAAATGTTCTCAGTGAAGTGGAGAAGTCCATGCTAGATGGTGGTCTGCGAGTTGAAGACCTTCCTGTTGATTCTTCTCGCTTGGGGTCTTTGTCTCCTCATTTGGGGCAAGACAGACAATCAACTGAATCACAGGAGAGATTCAAAGAAGCTCATCTTGGAATTGGTGGTCCTGCTGGACTTTGGCATTTCATTTATCGAAGCATTTTCCTGGATCAATATGTATCTTCAGAGTTCGCATCACCAATTAACAGTTCCAGCCAACAGAAAAGGTGATACTACTGGACCTTGTATTCACCTTGTGAGGATTGAACTTCCAAACTATATATATATATATATATATATATATATATATATATATATATATATATATATATATATATATATATATATATATTTTTTGGGTGGGGTGTATGTGTGTTATTGTTCAGGGGTGAGTTTGAGGTGGGTAATGGGTTAGAAAACATTTTTATGCTATAGTTTGATTTATTAGTTGTGGCTAAATTGTGTTGCAGATTGTATAGAGCCTACCAAAAGCTTTATGCTTCCATGCATGATGAAGGAACTGGACCCCATAAAACGCAGTTCAGAAGAGATGAAAATTATGGTATTTTTTCTTTTCTTCTCCTTTTTCTTTTGAGCAAATTGCACTGGCACTCCAAAATGGAGCCTTTAAAGCATTGACACCCTACTTTATATTTGAAAAACACAGACGTCCCAATTCATTAAACACATTAGTCCATTATGTTAGTAAAACAGTTAACCCACTGTTTATTTTTTTTTAATTCAAAAAATGCCCTTACCAAAATATGAGGAGGAAAAAATCCAACAACAATGTCTTTCATCAAATAACCTTCGTAGGCGGAAGAATGTTTTTTTTTTCTTGGGTAAATGAAAATAAGATTTCTTGGAAGGGTAAAATAGTCTTTGCGATAATATAACGAACCATTCTAATAGAGTAGGACCTATGTGTTTTTCAAACATAAAGTGGGGTGTCAGTGCTTTAAAGCCTCCATTTTGGGGTGATAGTGCAATTTGCTCTTTTCTTTTTGATAGGTAACTATAATATGCGTTCATATCTTGATAAACATTCTTAGATTCTGATGAAACGTTTTTATCCAGACTTTAATAAGCAGAATCAAATTTTGTAAAAGTTATTGGCTTCTTATAACCGTGTAGTTTAGGATTATCTAACTTTAGGCACATTGGCCCAAAAAGGGGAACTCTATTAAGGAGATAGGTTGAGGTGAGAGTGCTCAGCACTAGGGTTAGGCCATATTTGCAGATGGTTGGGGGCTGGGGGGGGGAGAATGTGAGAGTGAGAGATATTGATTTAATCAATGTTTTAAATTTTGCAAAACCGAAACGAAATATGGGTCGAAGTGGAAAAGTATAGATTTCGGGAGAAATTTTCTAAATTTCACCGTGACAATCCTTACCCTTATGACGGTTTCTTTAAAATGGGTAGGCTGTTTTATGAGGATGATGCCGCCATGGCGCAACTACTATTAGGTTATTCATAGGTGTGATGCATATTGTAGATTTGTAATTTGTAATTCATTCATATACTGTTATGTTATACATTTATACTATGTTAACTGTGTACTACTGACTTCTACACTTGTATTTGACTACTTGTATATTGAATTTTAGCTGTTGTCTTTTTTGTTGCATTTTAATAAAGATCTTAGTCTTCTCTTGCATCATTTCCATATTTACATTGGTTATACCCAAGATCTAGGTTCAGTGACAATTTCATACAATACATAACAAAGTACAATTAAGTGGACATGAAATAAAACAAATTCAAGTATTTAATTATCAAGAATGAAAAAGAAAGGATTACAATAGTTCAAAACTTCTCTTCAAAAACTAAACACCAGAGTTCCAAGAAAAGAAAGAATGTCTAAAGTCTGTAGTGGAAAATAATCTAAGGAAACTCTAAGGAAATGTAACTCCATAAGAGTAGTCCTGACACAAACAGGAAGCGTCATGTGCTTCCACTTCCTCTCCAATTACGTTGTCCTTATAGCCACTTGACAAAGGATCCTCAACGAATGCGGGGTCCTCATAATTTGTATGAAGTCTATAGAAAGAAGCAAAATAAAGGAATGAGTTCATAGAACTCAATGAGGTAACTAACATTCACATCATATATTCATCCAATTCCCATGTCATAATTCATAAGAGAATCATGTATCTGATAATATAAATAAACATATGCATGGTGATAGTATGAGGTTCCTAACTCTATAATGTAGTCTCTAAGGTAGACATGCATTAAGTGTAAACACCAATCTCCTTTGGGGGGTCTCAATCACTCTCCCTCAACAAGAAGCGTCTATTGGGTTCTCCACGATTGTTGGGTAAAGTCTTGTCGAACCGTGGTTGGGGTTTAGGTCACCACTGATGAGCACATTTATGTGTGAAATCTTAGGGCATAAAACATGCATTTTACACACTTAAAGTGGAGCTACCTTGGGTTTTATGTTGTTTTTGCAGATTTTAGGACTTTTTCAAGATTTAAGCAAATATTTAGAGTTTTGGGTATGAAACATTCAATTTAACACATCAATAGGTTTGTTCAAATTCTCAAGTGCGAAAATGGGCCTGACTTGGAGCATGATGGGCTAGAGATGTGATTATGGGCCAACTCCAAAGTATTTTAGAGATAAAGAAACAAATTTTTATCTACGGTTGAGATTAGAAATTATCAATCAAATCTACAGAGATATTATTAACAGAGTCCTAATGGAGAAAAAGAGTCCTTGCATACTTCAATATCTTATTTCCTATTTGGGACTTGGTCAAAGAAAGAAAAAGAGGAAAAAAAATTATATTCAGAGAAGGAAGAGGCAAAAATCCCGTTTTTGAATGTCTCTGTCCAATTTCGATCAAGCCCTTCATCGAACGGTCATCCGATGTCCAATCGAGTTGATTTTTGGAGGAGAACTTCACGACTTCTTAAACCTCAAATCCAATGGTGGAATTGTGTATTTGATATCTCTAAGTCAGTCTGATTAGTATGCCAAAACCCTAATTGGTTGAGTTAGATAGGAACTCTGAGTTTGATTCAAACTCTATCGAGATTCATATCCCATGTAAACTTTATAAAAGGAAAGCATACTCCATCAAGGGAGAACGTTTTTAGAGCTTAGTAGAAGCATTCTTTCTTTTCTCTTTAGTTTATTTAGGCTTTCTCTAGTTTTCCTTGATTACTTTTGTGAGATTCTAATTTTTAGATTGAATGTTTAGGTTTAATTTTTGTATGTAATGAAACTTCAAGTTCAAGTTCAAGTTTCAAGTTTGAGGATTTGTTTTTCTCTGGGTCTAGCAATTGTAGATCTAGATCATTCTAGATCTAGATCTGGTTGTTAGGGTTGGTTGAGATTCGAATTGTTTGTTCAATTCTTTTTTATTATTTGGAGTTCAAAGATGCAAGTAAGTAACATTCTTCAATAATCTTCTCTTCCCCCTCCATTCCCACTTCTATCTACCCCTCCATATTCTTAATTTAGGATTTACTTTCAGCAATTACTTTCAGCATTTATTTATTGTTCTTCCTTCACCTGGGTCCTTGATCAAAGATGCCTACAGTCGTGCCTCTCTTTGGTTAAGGTTTCATATTTATTTTTATTGCTCTGTTATTTACTTTCAGCATTTATTTATTGTTTTCCCTTCCCCTGGGTCCTTGATCAAAGATGCCTACAGTCGTGCCTCTCTTTGGTTAATGTTTTCTTTTTTCTTTTATTTATCTGTTATTTACTTTCAACAATTTATTGTTCTCCCTTCCCTTGGGTCCTTGATCAAAGATGCCTACAATCGTGCCTCTCTTTGGTTAAGGTTTCTCTTTCCTTTTATTGCTTTGATTATTTCTTTTCTGCAATTTTTGTTCTTCTAATATCCTTTCCCCTGATCGGTGGACTGTAAGCTACGGCAAATGGTCCACGGTCAAAGTCATTATAATTATACTCCCCTTCCCTAGATCCATAGCTGACACTCGGATCAGATTCCTTTTATTTTTATTTATTTATTGTTCGCATTTTTTTCTGCCTTTTATTAATTATGTGTTGGTTATGTTTGCTTTATTTTTCGTCTTAATTCAATTGAATTAGATGTATGGATTAGGACCGCTCATTTAATCTAATCAATTAGTTAAAATCTTTGAATTATTGCACTTTCATATTACCATTAAGAGATTGAATTCTAAGTGGCATATCTGCTTGAGATTTTCCCCTTAGCTACACGATACCGTGCGCTTGCGGTTATTTTTATTTCACAAACAACTTTTTTTATGCTGAAAGTAAATCATAAATTAAGAATATGAAGGGGTAGATAGAAGTTGGAATGGAGGGGGGAGAGAAGACTATTGAAGAAGGTTACTTACATCTTTATACTTCAAATAATAAAAAAGAATTGAACAAACGATTTGAATCTCAACCAACCCTAATAACTAGATTTGCAATTGCTAGACCCAGAGAAAAATGAATTCTCAAACTTGAAACTTGAACTTGAAATTGCATTGCATAGAAAAATCAAACCTAAACATTCATTCTAGAAATTAAAATCTCATGAAAGCAATCAAAGAAAACTAAAGAAATCCTAAAATAAATTGAAGAGAAAAGAAAATGTGCTCTGCCTAAGCTCTAAAACACGTTCTCCTTTTATAGAGTTTACATGGGATATGAATCTTGACAGAATTTGAATCAAACTCAGAGATCCTATATGACTTAACCAATTAGGGTTTTGGTGAACTAATCGGACTGGTTTAGATAGATCAAATGCACAATTCCATTGTTGGATTTGAGGATCAAGAAGTCGTGAAGCTCTCCTCCGAAAATCAGCTCAATCGGACACCGGATGACCGTTCGATGAAGGGCTTGATCGAAATTGGTCAGAGACATTCAAAAACGGGATTTTTCCCTCTTCCTTCTCTGAATATAATTCTTTTTCCTCTTTTTCTTTCTTTGATCAAATCCCAAATAGGAAATAAGATATTGAAGTATGCAAGGACTCTTTTCTCCATTAGGACTCTCTCTATAATATCTCTGTAGATTTGATTGATAATTTATAATCTCAGCCGTAGATCAAAATTTGCTTATTTATCTCTAAAATATTTTGGAGTTGGCCCATAATGACATCTCTAGCCCATCATGCTCCAAATCAGACCCATTTTCGCATTTGAGAATTTGAACGGACCTCTTGACATGTAAAATTGCTTGATTTATACCCAATACTCCAAATATTTGTTTAAATCTTGAAAAGTCTTAAACTGTGCAAAAACAACATAAAACCCATGGTAGCTCCACTCTAAGTGTGTAAAATCATGATTTATGCCCTAAGATTTCACACATTTATGTGCTCATCAGATTCCCCAACACTTAGACTAAGCTTGTCCTCGAGCAAGAATAAAAGGAAAAAATACAAATGCAGGGAAAAAACTAATGCAACAAAATAAAACCCTAACTCACTTTCGTAGGAATCACGGTTACACTTAGCATGTGCAACAAGCCATTAAACCACTAGGTTACCCCTAGAGGACGAGTTTTGTCTCGTGGATGTTTGTAGAGAATATACATCCAAAATTCCAATTCAGCTTAAAATAAAACATTGCAAATTTCAACTCTTAACAATTGGTAAGTACTCATACAGTATCAATAGCTATGACAATTTTTCTCACCAATGATTTAACATCCCCCACACTTGAACTTTATTATCCCATATTGATTCTTGAGACTAAGCATATATCTCAATCAAAGACTCACCTTATATCTTTCAAGTACACCTCTCCTTTAAGCAAAACCACTCATAAAGTAAGGGGACCAAGGACTAAGGTTTTGAAGTATTTTTGACCAAACAATTTTACCAAGGCATTGATGACACTTGTATTTATCTCTCTTTTCTTTTGAGTAGTGAACTTTACTTTACTCCACTACGATTGGCTTGAATGACATGGTGGAGCAAACACCAGAAACCCAAGTTACTTTGTAGCTTTGCTTTGCATATGCAGATATGCCCACATAGATAGTGATGCGAGAGTTCTTTTCAATAATCTCATTCCTAAGAGTTTTGATCAAGTCACCTTGATTCCTGAGTTGAAGTGCCCTGTCTAGTTCCAAGGAATTCAACCTTTACTTTCTACTCTTTTTTTTGAAACTTTTGTTATGCCATACAAAAAATTGATCTCAACTCCTAGGCAAAGAAACAAGGACCCACAAAACCTATAGATGGTCCAACGCCTTAAGTTAAGGGCCTTTTATTTTTCTAAGGAAAATCCCATCTCAACATACATACAAGTTACCTTCCTCTCAACAGGGTTTTTATGTGTTGACGATGGGTACAAAAATCACTCTCATTTCACACATGATAACAATTGAAATGGTATGTACATTAACCAAAAGCCAAAGTTAAAATTTATAAAGAAGGTTTCCCAAACCCCCAACACTTAATTAATGCAATTTCCTAAATGCATGCATGAAAAGATAAACAAGGAAGACAAATGAGGGGTATACCTTTCAGTCAAGATGTGCTTATCATGGGATGCTTTAGTCTTATCTTCAATATCAATGTATGATGGGGAAGACACTCTAAATATGAAAAACCATGAATAGAAAAGTCATCTCTAAAGACTTCAAGAAAAACCTTTACCATGTAATAGAAAATTTTCATAATCCGTTGAGGCTCCCTAGAAGGTTTAGCATCCTTCATAAGATGAATATGATGTTGTACAATGGAAGGGCTTAGACCTTTGACGTTAGTGATAAACCAACCCAATGCTTCTCTATTATCATTCTTTTGCTTTGTCAAAAGTTAAATTAGAGACAACAATGACAGGAAGAGAATTATCTTGTCCCAATAAAGCATACTTCAAATTAGAAGGCAACTCTTTCAATTCTAGCTTAGGGGGTTCAATTATTGAGGGCTTGGGAATGGAGATGGAGATGGATAGGGATTTAATAGGCTCCGAAGGTGTATGAAAATTTAAGACTTCAGAAAATAAAGTTTCACTATCATCATCCAACATATCCATACATTCTTGAATTCATAATCAAAATCAATCTCAAAGTTGGTAATCAAATCATTAGAAAAATCCAAAGATTCCTTAAGCATATTGATCTCTTCTTCTATTTGTGGTTGTTTCCCTATCTTGAACATATTAAACTCCACAGTTCGATTTCCAAAAGACAACCGTAAGAGGCCATTTCGACAATTGATTAATGCATTACTAGTAGCCAAAAATAGTCTTCCTAGAATTATTGGGATTTCATCCTTGATTGAAAAAGATTTAGTATCTAGCACAATGAAATCAACTGGAAAAATAAATTCTCCCACCTTCAGTAAAACATCTTCAACCATCCCTTTAGGAATGTTAATTGACCTATCTGCCAACAGAAGAGTAGTTCTAGTTGCTTTCAATTCTCCCAATCCTAATTGCTTATAAACATGGTAAGGCAAAAGATTCACACTTGCACCAAGATCAAGTAAAGCATGTTCAATGTGTATATTGCCTATGACACAAGAAATGATAGGGCTCCGTGGATCCTTATACTTGGCTGCTACAGGTTGAGTAATTATGGAACTGATGTTACCTGCTAATAATGCCTTTTTAGGAACACTAGTGATTATTTTATGAGTGCATAAATCTTTCAACACTTTCGCATAGGAGGGGATCTGGGATATGACATCTAAAAGAGGGATATTCACATCTACCTTTTTGAAGACATAAAAAATTTTCTCCATAGTTGCAGTCTTTTTCTTATTAACTAGACAGCTTGGGATAAGGGGTCTTACGAACATGAGGACTCTCATTTGAAATTTTCTCTTTTCTCATACTTCCAGATAGTGGTTCAGCAAACTTAGGTACCGCTATAGCAATTGGCTTATCCTCAACTTCTATGGGTTTCTGAGACAAACCCTCATTAGGAGATACTTGAACATTCTCCGCATCACGATGATCAGTAATTTTGCTCTGGTCAGTAATAGGAGATTCATTTGTTAAATACCATTTTCCACTTCTCAATGCATACATAGAAGTAATTGGCTCTAAAGAAGAAGAAGTGGTTTAAACTTGGTTGACTTGATTTGGTGGTCTTTGTTGAATCTGAGTCATAGGATTTAACTCAGGTTGGCTAGGCATTTTACATTTTTCTCGCTCAGACAAAGCATTTGCAAGAGTAGAAATTTGTTTTTTCATATTATGCATAGAAGTAATGAAGGTGCTGGAAAGTACTTCCATATTCTTCTCTAAGGTAGAAAGACGAGAAAACTCCGGATTATTACCTCTATTGAAACCAGATGGTGATTGATTTTGTGCAATATGAGGCATACGAGGCACAATAGGTGGATTGACAGGCCTAGCTAAATTGGCATTCTGAAAATTTTGATTATGAGAAAATTGTGCACTTTGTTTTTGAGGGGCACCAAAGTGATTTTGTGTGGAATAATTGCTTAATCCATTTTGGTTTTGCTCTTGAGATTATGAAAAGTTAGGATGATTCTTCCACCCAGGATTGTACTTGTTACTGTACGGGTTTGGAAACATCGCACTTACATTTTCATGTTGGCCTCCAGAAGAGCTAGGGCATTCCTTAATTACATGTGTAGGAGACTGACACCATGCACACATAGCAATAGATTTGTCAATAAAATGTGCTTGACTTGGTGGTGGTGGTGCAGCTTTTACGACCAAAGTTTCTAACGTTTTCAAAAGACTATCTATTTGTGCGTCCTTATGCTTGGCTATCAACAAAATATCCCCTACTGGTCCTTTCAAATTCTTGGGTTTACTCCCATTCTCTAGTTTTATCTGCTAGGTCTAAAAGAAATTCCCAAGCTTCGGAATCATCAGTGAACGATGTAAATCCTATGGGGCACATAGATTCCAAAAGTTGCTTTGTTTGATAATTGATTTCCTCATAAATTATTTGGCATAAATGCCATAATTCTAAACCGTGGTGAGGGCATTCTTGGAGAAGGCTTTGGAACCTCTCCATTACCTTAGCAAATGGCTCATTGGGTTTTTGACGAAATTGAAGAATGTCCTTTCTTATTTTATTCGTCTTGGAAAAAAGAAAGAATTTCTTTAAGAATAGAACAGTAAATGTTCCCATGTGGTAATGCTATCTAGAGGCAGGCTATAAAGCCACTTTTTGGCTTGGTCTTTTAATGCAAATGTTATAAACCGTAGTCTTACGGCATCATCAGTGAGTTGTTGCACTTTCATAAGGACACAAACCTCCTCAAACTCCGTAAGGAACAAATATGCATCTTGATTAGGTAACCCATGATATAACCTCATTCTCTTATAAGAGCCTTTAATTGCATTAGGTGGTTAGTGCATGTGTGTCTGGACTCGTGATTCCACAAATCAAATTGTCCAAAGTGTCTACCTTGACCATGGAAGACCTACCTCCACCTAAGAGTCTTAGAGATAGATTTTATCCAACTCGATCTGTACAACCCTCATGTATACGTTTACCTGAAGTGAGGGGTAATAATTTTGAACTTAAATCTCATTATTTGTCTATGTTACCCCAATTTCATGGGTTTCTTGATCAAGATGCATATTTGTTCCTTAGGGAGTTTGAGGAGGTTTGTGTCCTTATGAAAGTGCAACAACTCACTGATGATGCCGTAAGACTACGGTTTATAACATTTGCATTAAAAGACCAAGTCAAAAAGTGGCTTTATAGCCTGCCTCTAGATAGCATTATCACATGAGAAGAATTCACTATCCTATTCTTAAAGAAATTCTTTCCTTTTTCCAAGATGAATAAAATAAGAAATGATATTCTTCAATTTTGTCAAAAAACCAATGAGTCCTTTGTTAAGGTAATGGAGAGGTTCCAAAGCCTTCTCCAAAAATGCTCTCACCATAGTATAGAATTATGTCATTT
The DNA here is from genome assembly GCF_041222555.1 of Hakea prostrata. Lineage (NCBI taxonomy): Eukaryota > Viridiplantae > Streptophyta > Magnoliopsida > Proteales > Proteaceae > Hakea > Hakea prostrata. Next base: position 5,319,953 of record NC_142601.1, read on the forward strand.
ATGCCAAATAATTTATGATGGTATCGATTATCAAACAAAGCAACTTTTGGAATTTATGTGCCCCACAGAATTTACATCGTTCATTGATGATTCCGAAGCTTGGGAAATTTTTTAGACCTAACAGATAGAACTAGAAAATGGGAGTCAACCCAAGAATTTGAAAGGACCAGTAGGGGATATTTTGTTGATAGCCAAGCATAAGGACGCACAAATATATAGTCTTTTGAAAAAGTTAGAAACTTTGGTAGTAAAAGCTGCACCACCACCAAGTCAAGCACATTTTATTGACAAATCTATTGTTATGTGTGCATGGTGTCAGTCTCCTACACATGTAATTGAGGAATGCCCTAGCTATTCTAGAGGACAACATGAAAATGTCAGTGCGATGTTTCCAGACTCGTACAATAACACATACAATCCTGGGTGGAAGAATCATCCTAACTTTCCATGGTTTCAAGGGCAAAACCAAAATGGATTAAACAATTATTCCACACAAAATCAATTTGGTGCTCCTCAACAACAAAGTGCATAATTTTCTCATAATCAAAATTTCTAGTTCCCTTATGCCCCAAATTTCGAACCGTTGCTGGCCCATCCCCTTGCCTCGGCCTCTCCCGCCAAATCAATCTCTTTGGTTGGGTAATAATCCGGGTTTCCTTCCGGGGGTCTCCTTCTGCTCGCGTTTGGACTTTCCTTTGCTGCTTGGGCGGAGGTAAAATGCCAAGCCAACCTGAGTTAAATCTTAGGATTCAGATTCAACAACGACCATCAAATTTACCAAATCAAGTCAACTAAGTTGAATCCTCCCCTTCTTCTTTAGCTTCAATTAATTCTGTGTATGCATTGAGAAGTGGGAAAAGGTATTTAACAGGGGAGTCACATATTAATGAAAAGAGCAAGATTAGTGACCACTGTGATAAGGAGAATGTTCAAGTATCTTCTAATAAGGGTTTGTCTGAGGAACCCATAGAAGATGAGGATGAGCCAGTTGTTTTAGCGGATCCTAAGTTTGCTGAACCACTATCAAAAACTATGAGAAAAGAACAAATTTCAAATGAGAGTCCTTATATTCCTAACGCCCCTTATCCCAGCCGTCTAGTTAATAAGAAAAAGATTGCAACTATGGAGAAAATTTTTGACGTCTTTAAAAAGGTAGAAGTGAATATCCCTCTTTTAGATGCTAGATCCCCACCTATGCGAAAGTGTTGAAAGATTTATGCACTCATAAAAGAATCACTAGCGTAGCGAAAAAGGCGTTCTTAGAAGGTAACATCAATTCCATAATTACTCAACCTGTAGCAGCCAAGTATAAGGATCCAGGGAGCCATACCATAGCTTGTGTCATAGGCAATATATACATTGAGCATACTTTACTTGATCTTGGTGCTAATGTGAATCTTTTGCCTTACCATGTTTATAAGCAAATAGGATTGGGAGAATTGAAAGCAACTAAAACTGTTCTTCAGTTGGCGGATAGGTCAATTAAGATTCCTAAAGGGATGGTTGAAGATGTTTCTTGAAGGTGGGAGAATTTATTTTTCTAGTTGATTTTATTATGCTAGATACTAAACCGTTTTCAATCAAGGATGAAATCCCAATAATTCTAGGAAGACCATTTTTGACTACTAATAATGCATTAATCAATTGTCGAAATGGCATCTTAACCGTCTATTGGAAATCGAACTATGGAGTTTAATATGTTCATAATAGGGAAGCAATCACATATAAAAGAAGGGATTAATATGTTTAAGGAATCTTTAGATTTTCCTAATGATGTGATTACCAACTTTGAGATTGATTTTGATTCTGAATTTCAAGAATGTATGGATATGTTGGATGATGATGGTGAAACTTTATTTTCTGAAGTCTTAAATTTTCACACACCTTTGGAGCCTATTAAACCCCTATCCATCTCTATCTCCATTCCCAAACCCTCAATAATTGTAATAGTTGCCTTCTCATTTGAAGTATGCTTTCCTGGGACAAGATAATTCTCTTCCTGTCATTGTTGTCTCTAATTTAACTTCTAACAAAGCAGAATAGTTTATCACATTGTTGAATGATAATAGAAGAGCATTGGGTTGGTCTATCACTAATATCAAATGTCTAAGCTCCTCCATTGTACAACATCATATTCATCTTATGAAGGATGTTAAACCTTCTAGAGAACCTCAACGTATGATGAGAATATTCTCTTACATGGTGAAGGTTTTTCTTAAAGTCTTTAGGGATGACTTTTCTATTCATGGTTTTTCTTATTTGGAGTGTCTTCCCCATCGTACATCGATATTGAAGATAAGATTAAAGCTTCCCAAGATAAGCACATCTTGCCTGAAAGGTATACCCCTCATTTATCTTCGTTGTTTATCTTTTCATGCATGCATTGAGGACATTGCATTACTTAAGTGTGTGGGGGAATACCTTCTTTGTAAATTTTAACTTTAACTTTTGGTTAGTGTACATACCCTTTCAACTACTATGATGTGTGAAATGAGAGTGATTTTGGTACCCATCGTGAACACATAAAATCCCTGTTGAGAGGAAGGTAACTTGTATGTATATTGAGATGAGATTTCCTTAGAAAAATAAAAGGCCCTTAACTTAAGGCGTTGGACCATCTATGGGTTTTGTGGGTCATTGTTTCTTTGGCTAGGAGTTGAGATCAATTTTTTGTATGACATGGAAAAAAAAAGGGGAAAAAAAGAAAAGAAAAAAAAGAGAGAGTAGAAAGTAAAAGTTGAATTCCTTGGAATTGAACAGGGCACTCCGACTCAGGAATCGAAGTGACTTGATTGAAACTTTTAGAAATGAGATTATTGAAAAGAATTATCGCATCACTGTCTATGTGGGCATATCCGCATATGCAAAGCAAAGCTACAAAGTAACTTGGGTTTCTGGTGTTTGCTCCACCATGTCATTCAAGCCAACCGTAGTGAAGTAAAGTAAAGTTCACAACTCAAAAGAAAAGAGAGATAAATACAAGTATGCCTTAGTAAAATTGTTTGGTAAAAAATACTTCAAAACCTTAATCTTTGGTCCCCTTACTTTATGAGTGGTTTTGCTTAAAAGAGAGGTGTACTTGAAAGATATAAGGTGAGTCTTTGATTGAGATACCTGCTTAGTTTCAAGAATCAATATGGGGTAATAAAGTTCAAGTGTGGGGGATTTGAAATCAATGGTGAGAAAAATTGTTATAGCTATTGATCCTATATGAGTACTTACCAATTGTTAGAGTTGGAATTTGCAATGTTTTGAGCTAAATTGGAATTTTGGATGTATATTCTTTGCAAACATCTACGAGACAAAACTCCTCCTCTAGGGGTAACCTAGTGGTTTAAAGGCTTGTTGCACGTGCTAAGTGTAACCGTGATTCCTACGAAAGTGAGTTAGGATTTATTTTATTACATTAGTTTATTACCTGCATTTGTATTTTTCTTTTATTTTTGCTTGAGGACAAGCTTAATCTAAGTGTGGGAGAACCACTTTCTCACATCACTGTTTGGTATAAGATTTGGTGCGTGTCATGGATAAACCTAAGCCCAATGCAAAGTCATAGGGTCTTATATTGCATATAATCCGAATATCTCCCCTTGTGCCTAGTACCCTTTTGGTTCAATACCTTTCCACCTATGAATGAAATCCTCAACGGGAGGCATCTGTTGGACCCCATTCCTTAACCCAGCGGTTATCCACATATAATGGATATGATGCTCTTCATATCCTCTCACGGGTTGGTTACCGGTCTTGAGTGCCCAGGAGCCTTTATCTATTATATGCAACCCTACTTGTCTATGATGATAGTGTGTCTGTTTGACATACATGACCCAACCACTAGCATCACGGGTTAACCGGCTTCAATACCTATATCGGAAGGGTAGTAGTATTCATAGGGATTCTTAAGCCAACACTTCTAGACACCTATCAATCATGCATTTGGGTTTAACATATGGTTACTAGGGTAATGGACGAACCCACAACCCTATTAGAAAATACAAGGTAAGGAGAATAATAGTATTCCTCCTCTTTCTTCTCATACATTATCATATTGCTTTCATAGCAATAATATAAGATCCAAACATAAATAGCGATATCAAAACAAATAGCTTCATCTTCCTTCTGCGCAAAGTCACACACAAGCATATCATAGTAAATAGAAATTATAGCAATTTATATTGACATGAGAAATTAAAATAACAACAAATAATTAAGTATAACATGGTTAATTATTCCTCACCGTTCAATTGGATTCTTCTCCAAAGATAAAAAATTCCCTCCCACAAGAAGGTGACAAAAAGATAATTAAACTTAATCATGCAAGAGGATTAACAAAAATAAAGTAGAAGTTAATTTGGGTTTAGAAAATTATCTCAAAATCTACCACAAAAACCCAAACTAAAAACAATGTTAAAACTTGCCTTTTTAACCTAAATCGGATAAAAGTTATAATTTTGCCATCGATTCAAAGTCAAAACAAAACCTTGGGAAAGTCTAATTGGCAGTAAAAGGATCATAAGGGTGCCTTCAATTTGATCTAATTCGATGTAGATCAAGAAGCCCCAAATTGGCTCTCTTAAATCGCCCGTGGGCAACTTAAGAGAGTCGAAATGCGAAATCCTTTGCAAGGGATTGCACCATTATCTCTTATACTAAAAAGCAAACTCAACAAGAGGATTCAAGAATGAACAATAAACCTAACATGCTCCCACTACCACAATCTCATCAAAGGAGAGAAGAGAATTACTCACAAAATTGTGTCTAATAAAAGGATTTAAGAAATCTAACATTTCCTAACGTTTCCGCAAAGATCCGAGTCACAAAGCACCTTCGAATGGATGGGATCTGCTCTTCTCCTTGGTTTCTCCTCTTCCCACAACCTCAACCTCATTCTAGCATAAAAAAAAAAGTGTTTAGAGGTGAGTTAAAACATGAAATAGGGCTTTAAAACCCGAAATTTCGACTTTTCCCCAAAACAGAAAATGGGGTTGGGGGGTTGGTCACTCGACTGGCCACTCGACCGACCCTTGGTTGGGCCCCCAAATGAACTCCGATTTCGGTGGATTTTGGTTTGATGGAAAGTTCTTTCGACGATCTTCGATTTGATACCTTATTCTCATCAATCGGATTCTCCATCGCCGGTTTACGGAAGTGCCAAAATTGTCTTTTAACACTATCGTGATTAATCTTCTTTCTTTTTTTAAACTATATGAGAGTTATCAAATCATCACTAGGTTCATTCAAAATCATTAAGTCCACTTTAGAAACTTTGGGCTCAATTCGAATGGCCCACAATTGTTGCCGACTCGAGGCGCGGGTTTGCGGTCCTAAAACCATGGGTTAACGGGTTAGAAATCCAGGGGATTTCACATCGAGTTTTGCCTTTATACAGTCAAGCATGTGCTGATCAAGCACACCACTTTGATTTAGGTTTTAGGAAAAAATAACACTCCCAATGTGTTTATTGGCCTCAAATTAGGCTGGACATTGAAACCATGCTAGAATGATCCCAAAAAAGAACTCTCAGAAAAAGTTTCTGAAATTTTAAAATTTCGGTCACCTTGGCACCTACTGAGATGAATGAAATTTCACACCTTGGATTTAATATGGTAGATATTTCTTTTAAGTTTTAAGGTTCCATATGATGGCAGTGTAAGAATTAGGGTATCCAGGTTGTGAAGGAATATCATGACCTTTGAACTAGACTCTATAGTGGAAGGCTAGCCAGATGGTCGAGTCAATACCTTAGGGGTAGGAGGGAAAGAGAGAGAGAGGTAGGAATGTCATATGACCTTTGAACTAGACTCTGTAGTGGAAGGCGAGCCAGATGGTCGAATCAATACCCTAGGGGTAGGAGAGAGGATGCATCTTTGATGAGTTTTTTTGCAGCTTTTGTTTATTGTTATGTGTATATGGAATCCTGAGTAGAATTTTGGAAAAAATATCAGTTTTGAGAAGCTTTCTTTCTAAAACTGAGATTTTTGCGTTTTGGAAGCCCATGCATATGCATCGGATGTCCGTATCTGTTTTGATATAGTTTTACCTGCTCTCTTTCTCATTTTTTTTCGTGGGTTTTTTCTGTGTCATAATGGTTTAGGCCCTGCCCTGTTTATATGCCATCATTGTTAGAAACTACAGACTGTATCCTGGACTGATGTTCTACTAAGTAATCCTAGATGGAAATGTAATAGATGCAGTAATTTAGAAAGTTAGCACTAGTAATCAAACCCAAGACCAAAAGGGAGAGATGAAGAAAGGAGGGAGGGTCGAACCAGCTTAGGAAGAAGCTCCCTGCTATTCTGGACAGAATCCTTGAGTCTCAGGCCCTTTATCTATAGAAAAAGATTAAATAAATCTGAACAGAATATTCTGTCCACTTGACGAAAAATAGAAAGACTGAAAAATAGTAGCTTCTACAGCTCACTTCAAATAAGGTCTAAATCTGAGTTTCCTAAACTAATTACACTGGGAATCTGGAAATAAATCAGTGCCAAATCTAACCTGTGATACCTGGTTTGACACCCAAGTAACTAAAAATATAAACCCAATATCATCTAACAGAAATCATACTTGAGGTGTTGAAGAAGCAGCCTCTGAAGTGGGTCCTATGAGAAAGCTGCCATATGTGGGACTAAGTGGGAGGAAGTTGGACTATGTCAATGATCTATGAGGGACGATGTCGGAAGGTCAAGTTCAACTGCTCAATCACTGGGTTTTAGAGAACGGTCCCTATTTATTTTATTTTTTCTGGAGAATAGAAGGGGATCTCGCAAGACTAATTCATCTTCAGGTGCTTTGGTGCATCCAATTTTAAAAGGGAATATTGGTTGGTTCAGAGGAAATGTGTAGAAAAATGCAATCGACTTCTGAGAAACATCATAACCTGCAGTTGCAAGAAAAAAAGTTTGTGTTTCTTGTCTTATTAAATTTGAACCAAATGTAGACTTAATGAATATAGCATGTATGGTTTCACTAGTACAGTGCCTGGTTGTAGGCTCTTCTTGCTCAAACTGTGACACCTCGTTTGACATCCAAGTAACTAAAATTAAAAGGGTAAAAAGGTAAAACCCCAATATCATCTAACAGAAATCATACTTAAGGTGTTGAAGAAGCAGCCTCTGAGGCGGATGCTACAAGAAAGCTGCCATTAGTGGGAGGAAGTTGGACTATCTCAAAAGATCTTTGATGGACCATGTTGGAAGGTAGAGTTCAACTGCTGAATCACTGGGTCTTAGAGAAATGGTTGGTTAAGAGGAAATGGATAGAAAAATGTAATCAACTTCTGAGAAAACATCATAACCTGAAGTTGCAAGAAAAAAAGTGTGTTTCTTTTCTTATTAATTTTGAACCAAACGTATACTTAATGAAATATAGCATGTATGGTTTCACTAGTACAAGGCCTGGTCCTAGGCTCTTCTTGCTCAAACTGATGTTACCTGGACAATGGTTAAGTGCTGACTACTGATTCTTTGTCATGTTATTGATCCAATGTTTGAGGCGGTTCTGACTGGTTACCCTTTTGTAATTGAACCAATATGGGGAAGTGCTGTTACTATTATTTTCATTGAAAATATCCTTTCGCATTAAATATATAATCCATATTGATCCACCTAAGCAAACACCTTTGTGTAGTTCTGTCATTCAATGTAATCCATGTGGAATACAAGTTTTACCTGTAAATCTGATGGATTTACTATTATGTGACAGTTCTTTTATGCTGGATCACTCAGGATTTTGAATTTTATGCAGCATTTGATCCACTGGCTGACAAGGTTAGAATCATTCTCCACTTCTCCTTTTCAAAATGATCTTTATGATATGTCAGTATTTATGTGTTCTTGTTCCATTAGAGACCTTCTGTTTGACAGAATATTAAGTGGTGAACAAAAAGGGCCGGGAAAAAAAGTAGTTTAAAGAAAAGAATTACTTCCCACAGAATACCAAATTAGGAGTTTCTTTGGTTGAACGGGGGTGGTGGATTGTAGAGACAAGCTTTCTTAAATTAAAGAGTTTTGTCTGCTGAGGTATCAATCACTTTTTTCCCACTCATTGCCTTAAAAATCTCATACCATTTTAGGTGGGACTCAGTGGAAAGCAGAGGGAAAATTAATTTTTTGGTTGTGAAGCCCACGCATTTCAATTTTATCATATTTTCCCCCTTTCCTTTTCTGACCCCTCACCCTAGTTTTACGTGGGTCTTACACATGCAACTGACCCACCTATTTTTCTCCATCAAATGAACAGACTGTTATTTTGTCTAGAATTTTTTTACCCTATAAAACAAAAAGAAATTATTTGAAGAAAAAGAAATTATATGCTCCTAGGCATGGCTATACATTACCAAGAAATTACACTCGGAAAGGGTGGACAATTAGCTAGAGCAGCGAGTACTATAGCGGAACTGACTGAAACGAAGGAAATTGGCCGCATTAAAATTACCTTCTCTGGAGGTCTGTTTGATATCCAAAGAACTCTTGAAAACATCTAGATCGAAATATGCTTTTCAAATTAAGTTTCAAATTAGTCGGTGCTGCCAAAGGGAGTGGCAATGCTTCGACCCGCTGATGTGAACTGGATCCAAGACCACCTAAAGAAGGCCTAGGGAGGTTACCAGTACCCCGCTGCCCTGCCAGCATCCCAGGGAATTTCGGCCAGCATAGGGGCATTTTGGTCATTGTGGGTACCCCTAATCGAACCCAATTTGGTCTAGCCCAAATTAGAATTTTGTCACAAGTCCAAGTATACGTTTGTTTTGTTATTTGAGTTGGTCTTTGTTAAGTTGTGAAAGAGTCCTAGTATAGTTGGGAGTCCTAATTAGAGAAGGATTCATTTAGTTGGATCCAGGTTGTTTGTAGGATTTCAAATGTACTTTTGTTTTTGAATTTGGTTTTGTTTCGGTCAAAGTTATTGAAGAGTCCTAGTTAAGTTGGGAGTCCCAATTATAAAGAGGGATTCCCTTAGTCACAATCCAATCTACTGCAAAGAGTCTAGATCTATTCTTGTTTTGTAATTTGGATCATTCTAAATTGAGTTACAACAGAGTCCTTATTGGAAGAAGTTTCCTTTGTCCAAATTAGAGTCCTAATTAGAATTACCTTCAAAGTTTGAGTTCTAGTGTGAGGTCATTCATGTAAGGCTATAAATATATCAACCGGGTACGGCGTAGAATTCATTAGGATTAAGTGAAATAACAGTGGCGTATTTGTGCAATGAGTAACATCTTCGATGTGGAGACATGGCATATTCATGCAATGAAGCTTCCTAATGTTCCAACTTTCACCATAAGCAAGCCTGATGGCATCCCGTTGCTATTACCCTCTTCCTCACCCTCCGATGACCTGACTCTCCCTTGATGCCTCCCATCCCACGCTTGTCCTCTCTTTTGACCTTGGAACTCCCTCTTCCTTAAACCCAACCCCTCTGCTACTAATCTGAACCTTACTTTTTTCCCACCTATATCCACCAACCTTGTCCCCTCAGCCCATTGTCCCTCCTCTATAGCTATAGGTATTAACTGCTGGAATTCTGCCATTCTTTGGCCTTGCCTCCCCCCCCCAACAAGCATCCTTAAAGCTTCCCTCACCAAACAATGGAAGCAAGGTCTCATGGAAACATACCTCCTTGACTCTGGTATTTTTCTATTCAATTTTGCCTCTCTGAATTGTGAGGCCCGTGTCTTGGACTCCCTCTTTGCCTCTCTGCGGGGTTGACTTCAGCACTCTCCCCCCGTGGATCGATCTTCCTGATCTTCCGCTCGAATTTTGGAATTGTTATTGCCTAAGTTGTATTGGATCAGCTATTGGAAAGCCCCTTCGAACTAATTCTAAAACACTCAAGATGGAAAGACTTTCTTATGCTCGAATTTGCGTGGAGTTTCCCACTACTAAGCCTCTCCCTCCGTTCCTCTTTATTGAAGATGACAGCGGTTTTTGAAGTACGATCAAGTTATTGTCTACGACTGGGTGCCTCTGCGCTATGATCTTTGCTCCTCCTTTGGACATGATCCTAGTCCCTGCTCCCTGCCCTCGTTTGTTCGCCCTCACGCCAATTCCGCCACTATTACGACTCCTCTAAGTGATCGCATGCCCCCGAACCTCCCTGTTCCTCCACCGTGAACTATTGATGTTCTTGAAGAAATTATTGTTCTAGTGGCAATTGAAGACTCTACTTCCGAAGCCTCCATCCCACCGGTTGCTAACACTTACTGGAGAAGAAGAAGAAGCCGCAACAAACACCCTCAGAAGCCCCTTACTGTGAGCTCTGATTCCCAGGAAGCATAGAACTGTACCGCCTCTACTAGTTAGATCCCTGCAATCGAAGCACCTGCTTCAGCTCAGATTGTTGCCTCCCCCTCGACTATCGATGGATCCCTAGCTTCTGTCTAGTCATTACAGGTCCCATCACCTCTCAACCCTAACCCTCAAGCAAAGATTTCCCCTTTCTATGCTAGCCTCGAAGACGATACCCCTGCACCCCTCTTATTGTGTCCTCTCCCTCTCTCAGTAAATGGAGACCTTAGGAACCTTCCCGACTCCCCTTCGCTCTTATCCCTCTCTCTCACCTACCCACACCAACACTGCTTTGCCCATTTTACCCTTACCCACTACCACAATGCTTGGGGCCCACTCGATATTTTAACTCCCATCGTCTTATTCCCCTTCATGGACCGAGACCTTGCTTTCGGCTTAGCCTCCCCTAATGGGCCTCTTCTCTGTTCGTTATTTGGGCCCAATTTTAATCCACCCACCTCCCCCTTAGCCTGCATTAAAGCTATTTCTCCTAACCCTTCTTGTCCTTTGAACCATATGACAACCCATCTCAAACCCCGTGACCCAAGCCCATCTACCACCCCTCTGAACCAACCCCTATCCCCTGAACCGTCGTCACTCATCTTGGGTTCTTCATTGGACCCTAATTTATTTGAAACCCCTTCCCCTTTGAATTCCCCCTAGTGGGAGACTTCCCCTTAAAGTTTTACTGATATGGATGCTTCCATCCCTATTATTTGCCCCAACCCCAGTAGCTATAATGTTGCCCTCCCCCCCCCCCCCCCCGGTTATAATGTCTGACTAATTTGTCCAGAATGTCAGGGGAACCAACTCCCTTACAAAACAAGCCGTAGTTAAAAACACCATTAAAGAATCTAAAGCCTCTCTTTGTGCCCTTCTTGAAACCCATGTCCAATTTGATAGTGCCCATTGGATTGCCCACTCCATTGCCCCATCTTGGTCTTTCGTCTCCAATTCCTCTCACTCTCCAAATGGTCATATTTGGATTCTTTGGGATTCCACTAGATTCCAAATCACTCTGTTGAATTTCTCTTCTCAATTTATGCACCTCAGTATCTCCACTTCCTACTCTCCCCCCTTCTTTCTTACCATTGTCTATGGCTTCAACTGAGCCTCCGAGCGTATCCCCCTTGGGGAGGATATCCGTTTTATCTCCTCTTCCACTGTGTGTCTTCCTTGGGGTATCAGTGGGGACTTCAACATTATCCGGTATTCTTATGAGCGTGTTGAAGGCTCTCCTGCTGACCCTGCCGCAATTGATGCTTTCAACTCCTGCATCGATGACTCTTGTATTTCTGATCTTTGTTGGTTGGGCCAACCCATTACTTGGCAAAATTGTTGAGTAGGATTTGCCAGAGTTGCTTCTAAGCTTGATCACTTCCTATCGAATGATTCCTGACTTTCCTGCCTCCCATGCTTCCTTCTCTCACTCGTCTTTTTGACCACTCCCCGTCTTGTCCATCTTCTTCCCCCCACCTCTTTTGGTCCCAAGCCTTTCAAATTCTTTGACATGTAGACTTCTAACCCTTCCTTCATTCCTACAGTCAAAGAGGCTTGGTTAAAGCTTATCCATTGTCATTCCCTCCCCCTCAGCAAACTCCATAATATCAAGGATGCTCTCCGTTCTTGGAATTCCTCCTCGTTTGGTAATATCTCATCTAGGGTTCAATTCTTGCTGTTTGCATCAAGATCTCAAAGGACAGCAGCAATTAGGGCTTGTAACTTTGCTGTTCTAAGTCTCGAATTCAAGGACAGAAGCTTTTTTGTACTTAAAACACACAAGGAACCCTGCTGCAAGGTTCCCAACTCTTAGGTATAGGTATAGGGTAGGTCTAGGGTTAATTGGGAAGGGATCTAGGGTTTGGCCAGATTAGAATCAGGTCTGAAATTAGGAGAAAATATTCTGTTTTCAAACAGACTGTAATTGCAGGATTTTACCAGCTAGGGTTTTGTAATTTTTTAGGATTTTATGATCCTCGGGTTAGGGTTAGTATCAAAGGTAGGGGAAAGGGGTTTGCTGATGGTTTTACCTTATGCAGCTTAACATAATTTCCAGAATTTTGGAAATTCCAGATTCTGCTGCTGGGGGGGGGGGGGGGGGGATTAGAATTTTGGGGATAACTAGAGCTACAGTTTGGTGATGGGGAAGGGTGCCACGTGTAGGGAGAAGAGGAAGGACTATGCAGGGTTGGGAGAGTGGATTGGGGTAGGGGTGGCGGGGATCTCATTTACTTTGCTTAGGAAAGGGGATGTTCAGTGAAGGCAGCATTGATGACTTCTAGGATTGCCACAGGCTTGAAGAAGATGAAGTGGAACTTGAAAACAATTCATATCCCTCAAAACCCAGGGCATGGACTTGCTCCTCACAACCCTAGATCTGCTGATTTTATTTTATTCTCAAAACTGATTTGCTTACAATGAGGTTGGGGCTTTTTATAGCCTTGCAATTGAGGGAAACCAACTAAGACTCAACTTAGGGAATCCAATTACAACTCAACAACTTGAAAGCAAAAGGATTCAAAACAACTAGAAAAAGTGTCTTCTAGAGGACTCTTGAACAAAGATAACATGCAAAATAAACAACCGACTTATAGAAGGAACCTACTTGAGAATTGGATTTCAACTAGGATGCCTGCTCAGACAGACTCTTCAATAACTTAACCAAAACAAAACCTAAAAATTAAAATAGATGTAGACTCCTTACATTATTCTGCACTTAACTAGCCCTACTGGTGCTCTGAAAAAGGGGGTAAAATGACCAAAATAGGAAGTCAGCAAGGAACTGGAATGATAATTCCCTGGCTTTCTAGATGTTTGACTTGTGTAATGTATAAAAAGATCTGCAACTGTTCTGGGACTGCTCAACATTGCCTGGGAAACCCGTTCCAGTTTTATTGAAGGATTCACATTTCATTGTTGAACTCTCTCTAGTGGCCACTTTGATAAGTCACTGATTCCACAGAGTGGTTTGCTTCACTCAACCTTGTCTCAAAGATTCTTCTCCTCCTCTCCCTTCTCATCAAACACTGTTTTATTGAAATGCAGGCTTCAGCTATAACTACGTGCAACCGAGTCTGTCAGTGGGTGAGAGATGTGGAAAATGAAATATTCTTGATGGGAGCAAGCCCTTTTTCATGGTGATCTTTTCCCATGACCGTTATACGCAATGTAATTTATTTTTATGTTCTTAATAAAATGTTAATTATATTCTGTGTACTCATGTCATTGGATTATTGGACGAGGATGCTGTCCTGCTCTTGATTATTTTGTTAAGAAAAATAAAGAAACACACTCAGGCAGCATCAGTTGTATTTTAATACTGGTGCGGCTTCAAACGCTGTTGAGGGCCTGAGTCAATTCCAACAAAATTGATGTTGTAGTAGTAGCTAGACAGCTGTATTAAAGTGGGAGTACCTTATCATGGGTTTTATTTCTTTTTTCTAATTCCTATTGTCCTGCTGCTCCTGCACTCTCTGGGCATATGAAGAGGAGATAATTGGTAGAATCTTCTAGGAATGATGAACTGTTTGAGTAGAATTGTTGCTAGCATGACAGGGAGACTGCTGCCGGGTAAACTTATTGTGGCTGTCTCTGTTTTGTGAACTTATTAATTATTATTGACAGATTATCCCTAAACAAAGGCTGCGGTGTTTGTATTGTGGTTAGGTCAGCTCCATCTGTAAATCTTTGGGGCTTCGGTCAATGCTATGAATGTCAGCCTCTAGAAAACTGAGTTTTTAGAACCCTTGCATTCGTAAAGATAAATATTTGGGTGCCCTTCGCTGCGTCCATCGTGGTTTGTGATTCCTCAAATGAAAATAGAAATGCTTGAAACAAGGCTAGTTAACCATCTTGATATGTCTTTTGACTCAAAACTTTGGATCTGAATAGAAGGTGAAGGTTCCAGGTGGTGAATGGGTTTTGGCTTTGGTTTGGGTTTGGGATGGGTTGTTGGTCTCAAGTATGAGAAGCTTTGACTGGAACCCTATTTTTATGTCATGCTCTTCTATTTATATTCCAAGAGTTGTCAACACGGTTGGGGGTGATCTTGCCCGTGGAGCTCCCTCAATTTTGTGTATGATGATTTGGCTTACCTTGTTTCCCTTGATTCAAGATTTTAGTTTTCCAAGTTAAATTGGCATTACATAAGACGAAATATCTTAAGGATCCAGTGTCAGGATCCACTTTATGTATTCCCTCTTGTGAATAACTATTTAATTAGAGAAGAGAATACTAGCTCACTTTTACAAAACTGACCACCTATCGTCTGTTTTTCGGTGGTGAGACTGACCATCCATCGTTTGAATTAACAAAAACGAACTGTCTTACGCTTGGATTTACAGAGCTAGTCAAGTAAAGGTTGATTTCTGATCCAATGAACTGCTTTATGAATGTTTCAATGCAAGGGAAGCTACAATCTGTGGCATGAAGCCATTTAATTGTACATGAACAACACCACTGTGAGTGGTACTACGATTTGCTGTACCTGTAGTAATTTTTTATCCAGTTCTAATGTACAGGAAGTAGACGAAGCCCAATCTGAAGAAGGGCTTTGTAAATTCAAATTCGAAACAGTTTGTTTTTTTATTAATTAAAATAATCTATGGTTTATTTTTTAAAGTATAAACCTGATATAAATATTTTCACCGAAAAAGCGCCAATAATATAATTATCTAAGAAATTGTCTTCTCTCTTTTCCTTGGGACGCTTTCAAGAGTTCTATGGCCATGAAGGGTTGGCAGTTGTGAAATACCCAGGTGTCTATAAGCAATGAACTTCATTGCGTGGTGGATTGAATACAGTAAGGCCACATGCAGCTAGAATTGAAATTTTGAAAAGGTTATATGACGCATATCAACATAAGAACCGACATGAATGCTCTCGTTTTCAACATTTGTAGTAACCAGTTTGCATTGAACCCACTCCATAGCTCCAGCAAAAACGACGGAGTTATCTGCTGCTTTGTGGACTTTTCCTGGATATTTCTAAATGAGTTTGCTTAAGATTTTGTTCCAAAAAGTGGTCCTGGTCTGAGGCTTATCCCACTAAACAATCCAAAAAACAATGCATCCTCTGCTGTAGTAGAACCTTGAAATGCCCAGAAAATTTGTGAGATTGTCTTGCCTGAAATGTGAATGAGATCAACAATACTGTTTTGTGGAACTTGGAATTGCTACTCTGGTTCATCTGTAACTAAGATTGTGCTTAAGTCACTGAAAAGTATTTGTAAAAAATTTATTCGGTTTTCTCCATCAACATCTGAATTTTATACAGGAGCAGCAAAAAAGTCTTAAGGGTTTTGTCCATCTGATACAGATGAAAGCTTCATCTTATTGGAGTCTCTATCTCCTGCTACTCCTGTCTCTGAGGGGAAGATCCTGATTCAGTACAGGCGATAAACAAGACCCTGAACTGCACAAAAAATTTAATGCAGAAGTGGAGTGTATCTGGGAAGACATCCCCAGGTATGATGAAGCCAATGAACCTTGAGCCACGAAATTCGAATGGGGAACTTGATTCTGGTTAACATTTTCAGGATCACAACCTTTTATAGACACAACTGGTACTTGAAATGGTTGCAAAGGTGGAGGATTTTGCCATTGAGGAAGTGGTCCTGCAAGAAGTAGTGTTTGAAGCAGAGGGCCTGCTTCAATTACAGCTTGTAAGAGTCTCCCTTTTGAAGGCAGAGGTCTTCCCTCGATAAGTTTATCAATTACTGATGAAGCAATATCAACCTTGTGTTCACCTGAAGATATAATACCAATTGATGCAGATACATTTCCTGAAGTGAGATTTCCCACTGATTTGGGTACATTTGATTCTTGAATGATTGGCTGGTATGCCTTTGTAAGGTTACTTGAATCAACAGCATTCATGTTTGACATTTCAGGAGAAGAAACTGGATCAACAGATGAATCTACAAGGGAGGAACCAAAGGAGTGATGATTGTATGCCTCAGATAAACTATCTGATTCTGCAAAGCTTGAATTTGCTCTTTTATTTGTCAATGAAGGACCCTCAGATCGAGAACTCAGGATATCTGTGGTGCTCTTTGGCACTACTTTGCTTAATAGTCGTTGCAGCTGATCTCGTGCTTCATCTCTTTCACGGTAAGCAGCATTTAGCAGTTGCAGAAGTTGCTTTGTGTACTCTTGATATTTTCTAATCTCCTTTTTCGCATCTGTTCTCGTAGATTCGAGTTCATATGTAATGTAAATAAGCTTTTTCTTCAGCTCACTGAGATTCTGTTAGTACAAAAACAAGTTAGTAAAACAATCTGATCATTCATACAGGGAACAAAAAAGACTTACTAAGCATGGCAGTTAAATTTAGTTGATCAAATCCAGTACAAAAGAAAGATTGGATTCAGTCCATACCACAAGGAAAAGAAACACCTACTAATGGGAATTTCATTCTGCACCTGCTTTTCCCCTCTCAAGGCAATCCTTTGAAATTTCAGAACTAGGATCAGTATCAACTACTAAAATCACAATTTCAACTAGATTCGACACAATTTAAAAAGGAAAATTGAACCCAAACGAGGATCAAGTCCTAAGAAGGTTAATTCATCCTAATGTTAAACCCCGAAAGCCTGTGCTTCATTTCATGTATCATTAACAGAAACAAACACACATCTTCCCCAGAACAGAACCAGCACTAGAACTAAAAGCAGTGTACTTCACTATTTCATTCAAAGCCAAAGGCCATAACCACTATATTCCCTGTAAACATAGAAATCAGAAATATACATCTGCAAACCTCATTCTGTACATCAGTTTCACCAGATCAAGAACTTGAAAACAGAGGAACTATTTGGGAAAGAGGTAATGAGAATGCAGAGATGACCTTTCCAACATACATCCATATAGTTAGGGATTGGTTCCCTGTTAACAAGAATCTAAAAAGTGAATGAATTCCCATTGAAAGAAACCCATTAATTGAAACAGCAATCCGGGTCCATGTTTTATTTTCAGAGGTGATAGGAGTACATAAAACGGCAAAACTAACCATAAAACTGTTAAAAAAACAAGGATTCAAAGGAACCCATGAAGCTAAAACCTCTTCAATGCAGAAAGAAAAGCCATTACAGATGAAAAAAGATCGTCAGATGAAGGAATTTAAAGTTAGTAGGTAACCCACCTCTTGGTAATTCCAAACTGAAGTAAACTCTTCCATCTCTCTTTTTCTCTGTAATAGAAGAAGAAGAAGAAGTCGTCCCAGCAGTAGAGTTCAAATTCAATTAGCGGAAAGGGATTATATAATATTGAATAGGGACAAAGAGGGGATGGCTCCTCAAATACATCCAGAAATCAATTCACATCAAAGAAAATAAGGAATGTGAAACTTCCTTCCAGGTAAAGGATACAGTAAACAATAAGAAACCCCATTTCTTTCTCAGAAAAATATAATTTCCAGAAAAAAAGAACCCGCTTTTCCAGGGGTTTTGTCTCTCTTGAAAATTCTCTACCACAACCCACACTACTCATGAGACCCCTTACATGGGGTGAGGCATAGTGAGAGGGAGGGGACTCTGTCATTGTCAATCCAGTTGGAACTTCCTTAATCGGAAACCTGCTCTCATTATGCTAAGGTTGTAGTACGTGTTGGTACAGACCCATAAAAGCTATCACCTCTCTAGCGAGAACAATGTAGTCTTTGACGCTTCTCAACCACACAACGGAGATAGGACTCCCCCTCCTTTGAATACTGAAAAATAGATTAGAAGTGGGACTCCTCCAATGGGTCTCATGTGAGTTATCCATTCCACCTATTGTGTGGTTGAGAAATGTCAAACTAATGCATTGTTCTACTGTGAAAGAGACTCATCAAACTCGATATTGAGGTCCAGTTACTCCACACTACAGCAGACCGTTGGGTGCATCTGGAAAATTAATGCTTATCAAGAAGAAGAAGAAGACGGCAAGTTATTACTCTCTCAAAAACCCATTTTGGGGTTCTTTAGTTTGTTTGGTGCATTGCACTTCACCATCTGAAGGCTCATCTGCAACAGTAATGTATCACTTCTTTGTTAGTGGATTAAGATGATCGTGTTTCACGTTCCTGTGTCTTCATGTGTTATACAACTTTGATTACGTGCTGAGCTTGACTTTGTGCTACTCGTAGAAGAGAACATCGGTAAGATAAACTTTCTTTTACTTCTGTTCTAACTTTTCGATCGATTTGAATGATTGCGATAGTTTAATAGTTATTCGTGATTCTGAAAGAATTTCACATGTTTGTGATCAACCCACCACCAGAACTGTTTGTTCAACATAAATTATTGATTTAGTGTTGTTCAAATGTTGATGCTAAATCCAGTGTATTCTATTTTAGTAACTAGATTTTGAAGTCCTTTACCCTTCACATTTTACACGAGGTTTTATCTATTTCATGAAAATAAAAAAATTCAACTTCAAAAGTATTGCTCTCCCAACCTTGGTTCTCTCCTTTTTAAGTAATCAGTGTCAGGGTTTGCATATGATATCTCTACATGTTAACTGTATCAAACCTTGACCTTTTGGTGTTTTTTTTTCCTTTCTTTCCAAATCAACAATTTGATGAAAATAACAATAATAATAATAATAATAATAATAATAATAATAATAATAATAATAATAATAATAATAATAATAATAATAATAATAATAATAATAATAATAATAATAATAATAATAATAGATGTAGGTCCCAAGGTTCCCAAGACTCCCAACTGATCATTGGACACAAGCATCACACGCTCAAAAGAAATTTTTGTATAGTTGGGAATTGGTCAAAAGTTGAGATCCCGCGTAGAGGACCGTACGTCTTTCACACATTTTCCCGCATAGATGGAAATACTTCATCAAAACTCAAAGGGACTTTGAATCACCGCTCTATCAGGAAAGGGAAAGCACATGGTGTTCCTTTAGCGCTCCACACATATTGTGTGAAGTCTACGTAAAACCCACTGTGAATCTCACTTCTAAATTATTTTATTAATTTTAGACACGAACTCTATACAATATATGTGGTGAAAAAACATACATCAGGGAAGCATATCTGATGAAGAAGCGATTCAAACTCACTCACCTAATGTGTGATGGAAAAATATGAAAGAATCTCCACTCCTAATGTGTAATGGAAAAATGTGAAATAATCATAATACTCGTATCCCCATATTCAAGAGCAGAGCAAAGTAGGGTGGACCGGCGGAGTGGAGTAGAGTAGAGTAGAGTCCGCATGAATGCGTGCTGACCCGATCCACAATTCCACATGCAACGTGCGGTGCGGTGCGGTGGACATGGAGAAGAAGAAGCTTAATTGGTTGGAAAGTGGGGACCACTGAACCAGTCCAATCATTTCTCTCTCACCACCACCGACATTTACAAATTTCAAACACGACATTCATTATTCAAATTAATGCCGATATGGATACCCGATCCTTACGACTAATAAACCGATACGGAAACCGGATCTTGGAACGAAAACGACAACCCAGATCATACGGTGAGAAAATGACTGGAATAATCGTTTTTTTTCCGAACCAAAAAAAAATTGGGAATTACAATTTACAACTGCTTTATTCATCGGACCCCACGCGTTTTTATAAGCTGTTCTCCACACCACACCACACCACACGAACACTCATGAGTGGCGAAGAGATTCTCTCCTAGACCTTTAGACCTTTCAACCTTTCAGCATCACACAGAGAGAAGAGATAGAGATAGAGACAGACAGAAAGTGCGATTGTCAATGGTTGGTTGCTGAGAAAAGAGGGTGGTGTTTGGATTTCTGAAAGACGGAAACGGAATTTTCTGGTTTTGAATGGAAGAGAATTTCCACGGAGCCCACACAGAGTTGTTCACTAGTGCACATGAAACGCTACAAGCACATGGAGGTTATCCTTTTTTCTCCTTCTTTTCGATCCGTGTCCCATGGCCCCATGGCCCCATGGCCCATGGCTCATGGGCCATAGCCTTTTTGAAATCCTCCTTTCCATCCAAAGTGGGGAGGATTTTGCTCTCTTCACCGTACATTACATCCAAAACTTATCTTGCTTTATCATCCATGCTTACTGATGGGTCGTTCTTCTTGTTGACACATGAGGTTTAGTCACGTGTGCGAAGCTCTTTCTTGCTTCTATCATGACTACTGTAATCTCTATTTTTTCATACTTGCACCAAACACGTTAAGTTAGATTACCATTTTGTAAGGGAGAAGGTGGCATTTGGACATCTCATAACATGTTTTGTTACTTCACAACATCAATTGACAGATATATTTACAAAACCGTTACTTATAAGAAAATTTAAAACCTTATGTAACAAACTCGGCATTGTTGTTCAGCTGAGATGTATAAGTTCTCAGTTTTCTATATAAAACTATTGTACCATAATTCTTTTCCTTACAATTTCTTGTAATTCTCTCATAGGATTGTGCCATGTGGCATTAAAGTAATCCAAAGGTTATCCAATTTAAACTAAATTTGAATCCACATGGCACAATCCTGTGAGAAAATTACCGAAAATTATAGAAAAAGGAATTACAGAAGATGTGGATCCTAAGGTGGTGTCCATTGACTCCATTGTTATAGTTGATAAGAGAGATTTTTTTTTCATTTTTTTCTCAATATTTCTTTCATCAATAAAAAATATATTTTATTTTCTTCTTTTTCTTCCCTTTTTTCGTTTTTTTTGGTAAGAATGTCTTTGAATCTTTGTATGTATCAGAAGACACCACGCCACACCTTCGCCACATCACAAGACACATGCATACAATGATATGGAGTTGAAATCCTTTACCCTCGTTAATAAAGAACTATAAATCCAAACTATCTTCTTTCCATTATATAAAAAGAGGACCAACCCTTATCCGTGAAGATAAGAGATAAGAGAATTATACTTAATTTATTGGGGTGTCTATTATCATAGTTGACAAAAGATAAAAAGATACTTCTTTTACTAATATAAAAAAATTGGAGCAAATTCTACAGCACCCACTATACTAGTATGGGATGAAATTACTAACTATTTACTATTGTCTCAAAAATTACATGGCACCCATATGAATAATTATAAGTTACTCACAATTAAAATTTTTTATTAAAATAGGTTATAAAATTAACCAAATGTCCTTACTTTTATTAAATCATTTAAGTTTTAAATTACCTAAATGCCCTTTGAATTGAAAAATGACTATAATGCCCCCATCTTGATTAAGCAAATGACATTAATACTCTTACTGAGATTTTAATGATTGAAAATCCGAACCAAATTATGTAAATGGCCTTCGCTAATTGAGATTACCAAAATATTCAAAACTAATTGCCCTAATAGTGTTGTCTCTCTCTGCAACCCATCTTCTCTGATCACCCCTCTGCCGCACTCTCTCCCTAAGTTAATTTTAAATGATTTAAACAAAAGTAAGGGCATTTGAGTAATTTTATAACTCATTTAAACAGTGAATTTAACTGTGGGTAATTTGTAATTATGCATGTGGGTACTATATAATTTTTAAGACAATATTAGGTGGTCACTAGTTTCACCCCAAATATAGAAGACAAGATCCCACGATACTAGCCGATACGCCTATTTAACCAAACCGATACGATACATCTCTCCATTGAATTACACTAAAATACAATAGCTAGAGTGATACAATACTTGATACAGGATGATACGTCTCTTAAAATCACCTGACTTATATGATACTTTATACTTTAAACCTTGATAGCAAGTATTGTGTAATTTGCTCAAAAAAATATTTCACATTCTTCTTCTTCTTCTCTTTCTTCTTTTTTATTGGAGGAAGGTCTTCGAATCTTTGTATATACCAGAAAACACCACACCGCACATTCACCACATCACAAGACACATGCATGCAATGATATGGAATTGGAATCCTTCACTCTCATAAATAAAAAACTATCTTCTTTCCTCTGTATATTTAGAATGAAATTCACTTTTAAGTCCACCTTCTCATTGCTCCCCTAAAAGAAAAGAAAAAATATTACACTTTTGATATAAAAACTTTATCTATTAATCTATTTTGGTGGAATTTATATTAAACCATAAAATTAATTAAAACTTGAGTTCTTTAATATCAATGCACGCATAATAGTCTTCCCTAATTTCTACCCAAAAAACATAAATCTTCCCTAATCATATACTTAAATCCAATCTTCAAAGATTTGCTAAATTGAAAAGCTGTTACTAAGTACAAAAGGATGGAACAATTTTTAAAACCAACTTGTAGTAGATATCAATTTAAATTGCCCAAAAAAAAAAAAAAAATGGAAGGCCAAATTATGAATCAATAGTGTTTGAAAAACTGAAAATTATTAAGAAACTAATCCTTGTAGATTCACATAGTCAAATTAGACTTTTCAATAAAATCATTGCTCTTTACACCGACATATTGGAGACCAACCAAATTAGACCTTTCAACAAAATCATTGCTCTTACACCGACAGATTGAAAACCAACAAACAACTTCATGTAAGGGTGTCAATCGGTACGATGTTAGTAATTCTGTATGCTATTGATATTGTATCAAAATTAAATATTGAAAATCACAAGTATGCTGGACCAAATTTATACAATATGGTATAAAGGTATTTGCAAAAATGGCATAATAAGTTTGGCCCTAATGGCCTTAACCGCCCTAAGTTCGAATAGGGTTTGGGCTCAAGATTTTGGTCTTAAGGGTGGATTAGGACCAAAATATTCTGGACCTAACTAGGGTTAAAGGCGGTTTGGGGTTATTTATTGGCCTGCCAGGCTAGTCCCGAATCGTTCTTGGTTTTTTAGCCTTGATTTTGCCTTAATCCTGACCCTAGTTTTGTCCCTGATGCTTGGTCTCAATGAACTAGAAACATGGATAAGGATAGGGCCAATCAGAGCCAGGGCTAAATATAGGGTCAATCAAGACCAGACTAGGGACAAAGCCAATCAGGGCCAATTAGGGAGGGAATGGGTTTGGATTGGCATTGTAGGGCTTAGGGTCAAGGACAATATCCTTGACCCTCAGGGCAGGAATGGGCTTAGATTAGAAATAGGGCTGGGAGTGGGATTGCAAAAGCCCGGCCCTGTTGCAGCCCTAGTTTCAATGGAAAAAAAAACGGTTTAAACCCAGTTTATGGTACGGTATAATTTTAGTATGAAAAATGGCATGCGATGATGATGTTCTCTATTGTTGAAACTAATACATGCAAGGTTAGTTGCCATGCTGAAGGATGTAACCCAATTTTGATTATGCATAAAAAATCAAATTATATGTTTGTTTGTAGAATCAATAGATGGCAATCAAGCCTGAATTTTATTCATTCAGAAATCAACTGATCAGGCATTTCCTAATTTAAATTCATGAAGTGAAGTGAAGTGAGATAAAACACTTGAGAAACAATACTAAGAACAGAGATTGGGCTTAAACAATTCCAAGCAAGGTTCACCAAAGGAAAATGAGGAATGCCCAGGGAATCATTTAGAGTAGAATCCAATTTTAATTGTGCATCAGAAATCGAAATATATGTTTGTTGCTGCAGAAAATGTGTTTTCTTGTAATATCCAATCCTTAAGAGATGAAATTAAAATTCGGTACGGTTTCAGTACATATCGACGGCATAATACCTGAAATCGAAATCGTACCGCACCAAATTTCTAAATTTGATTTGGGTACATATTATATTGAATTTTGAACGGTGCTATTCAGTATAATTTAAAAGGCATTGTTCAGTACAGTTTACATGGTTTTGACATACAATTGACACCCCACTCTCTTCATCATTAGTTGAAGTGAAAGTTTGCTTAAATCTCAAATTCAATCGATCATAAAAGGAATCCAATAAGAACCTTTTGGAACTTTTCTACAAATTCTTAACGAATCTCATGGATGAATGAATGATGGATACCTCCACTTTTAATCTACTCAATTGTTTCATCTCTTGAATACAAAATCTGATCTAAAACCAGTCAAATGGCCAATAAGAAACTCACGAATTGTTTGGATTGAAATTTTGGGCTATGAATATTAACCAGCCCATAACTAAGTAGTGTTGGGCCAATAGTTCTTATCTTTTTTTCTTTCTTTTTTTTCCTATGAAGAAAGCCCAAAATAAAGTGAGTTTCAAGAGTGAACCGGATGGCCCATTTTGTAAATGAATATTAACCGGTCCATAAATTTTTTTTTGGTAAAAAATGCGCGTTATATTATAATAAATAAGATATATAGTACATAGTAAATTTAAGAACGGTAATATATATATGACCATTTTGGTCTACATCAGTGATCGCATTAAGCTCGTCCGGTAGGTAAAAAACAGTCGTAACATGATTTGCAAGTAGTGTTTTCTTTGCTTGTTACTAGGGTTACTACAAATAATATAAACTTCCTCTCTTTTTTTCTGGTAAACCAAAAAAATAATAAATAAATAAATAAATAAAACAATATACACAAGAAATTCATTATCCAAATCCCATATTTTAAATTATACCTACATAATTGACTCAAAATTCAATTCTACCATTATGTGTACCTGCAAAATACGAGGCACGCTCCAATTTCCAATTGATACGAGTTATGATTCTGGAGTAATCACTAACTCCTATGCTTATCATTTATGGACTTAACTACTTTTGTCCCATCGATGGTTGATTCTTAAATGCGATCATATGCTATAAATTATTATAAACTCTCCTTTTTACATCATATGCTAGCTTTCAATATAAAATATTAGTGACTATTTTATCACATCTCATTACCCATGTTGGTGTCCATCAATATTAATACACATCAACCGATATGATGACGATTCCTCAAACCATGATCCCTATGGAATGTATGGAATAGTTAAAGATGATTATATTCTAGGCCCAAGTTGGTGAAATATTTTTATTATATATATTCGAGATGTCTATATGCCAATGTTTTTACATGAAAGTTGATGCATCTGAAAAACCGTTCAATTTTCAGATCCTTGAAGAATGGTCCGTAAAATCATATTAGACGCAATCCGACCGCACGGTTGGGTAACCACCTAGCTTCGAGTCAATAATGGATCACCACAGAGTTCTGATTAGTTGCATAGCTTCAATTGAAAATGATAATGGAAGGACCTTCGCTGTTTGTGACCTTTTAGTTTATATAGGATTTATCTTTTATTCCCGACCGTTGGATTCGTTTATCATCCTCTTTCGTAGCCATTTGACCCTAGGGTTTTACCTCTCTTTTAGAGATAATGGTAGTTACCCCATTTGGCACGATTGTTCATTTCATACTGGTGTTAGTTACCAATTGGAACACAATCATCTACCCCAAATCTTCAGGGATCATGTCACCTTCTATAACTATGTTCAAGTCCCTTCTTCTTCACGTTACTCTCCATCCAATTCCTAAGGAAAAAATAGGTGTTGGTCAATGCCATAGATCAAGATACCCAGGACTAAGGTAATGCGGCTAGCACCTCTTGGGGTGTTGCTGATAGGCTTGGGTTCGAATGAAAAGGATCGATGGTTCGATCGTCAAGCCAGTCCCAACCGAAGGTCATCGCCTGACCGTAATTGAACTCGGTCTAGCCTTATTTTCTCCTCATCAAAAGTTAACCAAGTAATGGAATGGTAGCACACATACTTGCCACAACTATATGTTCTACATTGCATTTGATTTAATGTAATGAACACCACTCTTATGTTAATATATGTTCTCTTCAATCACTAGCACATTGTTTCTTATCATCTGTGTGCCAGATCAATACATAAGAATGAGAAAAATGAGTAAACATTACAACGAGTCAACACTCCCCCCTCATCTAAATTCACTTTAGAGACTTAAAAAAAAACACCCATTTGTCTCTTTAAAACTATTTTTTACAAGTAATATAGAATGCCATGTTGGGGTATATATATATATATATTTTAACTGGTAACTACCCCACCATTAGGGAGGATTAATGCTGAGTCAAGCAAGAAATAAGAAGACATTATTTGATCCAAAAAATTCCCTGGACAAGATAATACTGATAAACCATGCTTACAATAGCTTACATTTTTTAATAATCCAAAGCTTGGAACTGTATGAGCCATGGCCAACATGCATAGCTATAGGTTCAATTTTTAATGAGCATAAACTAACATATCTACTAATAATTGCTAAACCTAATCTGTGGTTGCGCCAGTTACAACTCACAAATCGTAAACCATACCACACTTAATTAATTATCATTATCATTATCATTATCATTTTTCTAAAAACTATTAGTTGGATTTTAATTAATTTTGTCATCTTCAGCCACCTACAAGTCTTTCTCTCTAACTAATCTCCCAGCTACCCATGCATGTTTTAGGTATTTCCATTTAGATCTAATCGGTATAGCTAGGTCCCATTTTTAATACTGAACCAGTAGGTTGGACCCACGAGGTCACGTGATTGACTCGGGATACATGCATGCAATGCTTCTGTTGTATTTTTATTGATTTGATTTAGGAATACTTACCGTATCGGTCAAATGATTTTAAGAGACATATCGTCCTGTATCAAATATTGTATCGCTTTGGATAATGTATTTTAATGTAGTTCAATAGAGAGACGTATCGAGGTGTATCGTATCACTTGTGTCAAATATGGATACGTATCGGATAGTATCATATGGTATTGTGGGATACTTTAAACCTTTGTCACATCTAACAATCAAGTCAGAATGTGGAGCAATACATTTCCCCAGTAGATGTGATACTAGGGACTCTTAACTAGAAAGTTATAGAGCTATTATGGCATTGGCGCTAGATCTGTAAATGGATAGTCGAAATCCGCCTCCAAATTCGCATTCGTATTCGTTTAAGGGTATCCGGTATCCGAATTTGTTTTATCATAAAATATTTGTATCTGTTCATTAAGCAACCGGATTGGATTCAGATAATTGTTATCTGATCGGATAATATCCGGATAAAAATTTATCCAGATAGAGTAAAAGATTCAACATTTTTTTTCTCCGAAAATGGATAATAATCGGAGTCGGGATACTGGTAATTGGAAATTATCCGGTTAGAGTAAAGTATTAAATACTTTTTCTAAAAAAGATGCTAATAATCGGATTCGAAACCGGTAATGGATAATCGGATATTGAAAATCAGAAGAAAAAAAATTAAAAACATGACAATCACCGATCAATAATCGAATAGTTTAGTAGGTCGGATTATTATCGGATATTCGATAAAGTTCTAGATTCGAACTCGGTTGCCTTTTCTAAATTTCTGCGAGATTTGGATTCAGATTCGGATACTGGTGTATTCCGAGCCGAATCCTATCATTTTACAGGTCTAATTGGCGCTCCTAGGCTTGAGCCCTTTATATCTGATATCATCATCTCATGCATTCTTGGCTATGTAACGTCTCTTTCTTGAGGACATAGAGCACATCGAGTGCTCTTCAAACTACTTGAATCTACTAATTTGATTATCGGAGACGTTCCTTCGATCACAATTGACCGATACATTATTTTGCAGATTCCCATCCATAAGGAGAGGTTTCTGGAGCAACAGTCACTAATTGTGGACCTAACAAATATGCATACAATAATACATCATGCATTAATATTGTATATTTTGAAATATACTAATATACTAATTAATTTAAGTATTATTTTCAAAAAATATGATCTAATTATAAAAAAGGGTTAAAGAATAAAATAATAAATTGTTTAATATCCCCTTCAGAAAATGAATATAAAATAAAACCCCCTAATAAGTAAAAGAGGAAATGGTACAACTAATATGATTTTAAGTTTTTAACACACACACACGATTAGGGAGGAACGGTTGGTTGAACTTGTACCCTGAAGGTAAGGGAAGAGTGAAGAGTCACATGCAAGAAGATGCAATGTTTGTTTGTTAGTGTTAATTCACCTTATCAGCTCTCTTCACCTAAGCACGTGATAAATATAAATAGGCAATCACCATCATGTGATGGAAGTTGGGTAATGCTCCACTTGTCACCTACACAACCGATATAAAGAGAATTGAATACCTCTATAAAGGTATTTCTCGTGGTTCAAAATGTAATGCTTCCAATTAAGAGGACAACAAAAGGTAAATGTATACCATACCATCTATCCCCTAGAGGCTTGGCTAGCTAGTTAGAGAAATCATTAATATGACTTTTTAATTACTATGCGCATGAAAGGCAATTCCTCACTTTAGAATTCGGAGAATTTTTTTTTCATTTTTATTAATAAATTTTTTATTGTGCTATTTTGCACGAACTATGACAGTTTGGTCCCCAACCAAATGATGGATCAACTATTAGTAAACCGGGGGTTTGACCCAGTGAAGATTTTGCTATAGCATAGATGACTGCTGACCACAAGCTGAAGACCAGACATGCTCGAGGCCAGGGGGTTTGATGGGTTAAATTTTAGTGCAATGCATTGATTTCGATATTGACACCGTTAGCAGCAGAGGTGTTGTGCATTTAATGTGCAGCATTCAAGTCTGCCCCAAGTTTGATCATTGTTCTCGAGAGGAAGATGCATAAACTCAAACTCAACTCTAGACCCTAAGAAGTAGGCAAGGTAAAGTGTTTACCTAAGGTTTCTTTGACTTGTTTGCTTAAGAGATCCCTGTATCCCCTAGAGCCACAAGGTTGTACATGTCAAAAGATACATTGACTTGCTTTCACATCCTTTTTGCATTGGCACTTCACAAATTGTCAGTTGCGTAGACCAAATTGTTATATTACATTCCCCCCCTGCCGTAGTATTTGGGACTGATTGGTTAGAATGGTTGATTCCCAAGCAGGACATGTCAACCAATGAGAAGATCCATACCAGCTAGATGATCCAACTACACCAAAGATAAGAGTCAAGTTCTACTATAAACATTTCTTTCCTATCACATTTAATGGTATTACTCATTTACTCCTTATTATATTCATTAAGCTTTTTCAGCTTGAATATCAAAAGATGATATTATCTTTTAATTTAACTTAATCTTCAGAGACAGCTAGCTGCCTAAAACCACGAGAGTCGACTCGCAATCACTTCTCTCTTTTCTGAATAAGTCTGAAGCCAAATCAGCAGCTATCAACCGTGGTTCACTCGAGGGTTCAAAATTGGGCCCTACTAATTTTAAAAATATATTTGGAAAATATTTCTTGCCAAAATGGTCGGTAAGTAGAATCCAAAATCTAATCTATAAATCTATAAGGGACACAAAAGTCCAAATGTCAACAAGTCGGCCAACCGTTGGTCCATTTCCAACCCTTTCGACCGGCCACGTGATTTTCGAGTTTTAAAACTATCAAGTGGTACAAAACTCTGGGACCCGCTCACCACGTCACTTGGTCGGCGATAACTTTTAAAAAATCGCCGATTTTTTTAACTGGCAAAGTGCACGAACACGTCCCCATCATGATGATTGCTATCATCGCAACGACGTAGGACCATACATTCCATCAACTCCAGCCTGACACGTGTCAGCATTAGAACAAACTGGAGGCTCCGGCCATTAGCTGTCTAGAGCCCGACAGCGTGAGATGTCTTTTCCGTAATTTAAGAAAACTTTCACCTGCCTTTCGTTCGTTCCTGAAGTTTCTGGTCTCATTTGCTGAACCAGAACCGGTTGGACCGCTTCCGCGGTCATCTCTTTAGCTGTGTGCCTGTGTATATATAACTAGACTCCTGATCAACATCACACACAAATTAAGAAGAAGAAGAAGAAAGAAAAAGCTTTAGGCACTCAAAGCTTCCAAAATTTTGAAGAGAAGTAGTTTCCATTGAAGCTTTGAAAATGCCTATTACAAGAATTGCATTTGGATCCCCCGGAGAGGCCAGCCAACCTGATGCACTCAAGGCTGCACTTGCAGAGTTCTTCTCCATGCTTATCTTCGTCTTCGCCGGCGAAGGCTCTGGCATGGCTTTCAGTAAGACCTTCAACTGCCTCGATCACTACCCAGTTCGTTATTTCAGTCTTATTAGTAGTCGTGATCTAACTATGTTGTTGGGTTTGTTGTATTTTGTCAGACAAGCTCACGAGCGACGGATCAACAACGCCGGCCGGCCTTGTTCAGGCTTCTTTAGCTCATGCCTTTGGACTGTTTGTTGCAGTGTCTGTGGGAGCTAACATTTCAGGTGGACATGTTAACCCAGCTGTGACCTTTGGAGCTTTCATCGGTGGACGTATTACACTGTTGAGAGGAATCTTGTACTGGATCGCACAGTTGCTTGGCTCCACCGCAGCTTGCTTGCTTCTTAAGTTCGCCACTGGTGGATTGGTAAGTTTTCATTCTACTTCAGCTAGTCCTAAATCAAGCCCTAGCTTTGACCAATCTCATAATACATGACCAAATTGTGTTCCATTAATTAAACGTTGGATCTTTATCTTGTGCAGACAACTTCGGCATTCTCTCTATCAACTGATGTGAGCGTGTGGAATGCTCTGGTGTTCGAGATCGTGATGACCTTCGGGTTGGTCTACACAGTTTACGCAACTGCAATGGATCCCAAGAAGGGAGACGTGGGAACCATCGCTCCTCTTGCCATTGGTTTCATTGTGGGTGCCAACATCTTAGCCGGTGGGGCCTTCGATGGTGCATCCATGAACCCAGCAGTTTCCTTTGGACCGGCCGTGGTCAGTTGGACATGGACCAGTCACTGGGTCTACTGGGTTGGACCACTAATTGGTGCTGGAACTGCTGCTCTCATCTATGACAACATCTTCATTGGCAGCAACACTCATGAGCAACTCCCCACCGCTGATTATTAAGAATCTGTAATCAAATCATTCAATCAGATCAAGTTGTAGTAGGTCTTTCTTTTTCTGTCTCTGTTTCTCTCTCTCTCTCTACATCTCCCTCCTTCCCTCTTATTTCTGGGGGGGAAGAGGATGAGTGTAGTGGTTCTAGTGTTGGGCTGGGCTGGGCTGGACTAAGATTGTGCAATTGGGTTTCTTTCTTTCCACTATGTGATTTGTCCAAGTTGGCTTCTATTTTTGGATTTCTTCTACTTGTTAAGGGTTCATTGTTGCTGTAAAGCTTGATGGTTCTTCCATTTCAATTTTAGGCAACAAAATTAATTGGTTGTGAATGTTACAACCTTCAACAAGCTTAATGGTCTCAGTTACAGCTGATACTAAGAACCTTTAAGAACCTTCAAGTCATGCACCTAGGATTTGAAGTACCATGGACCCGATGCTTCTTGGACTTTAACCACCAAGCAACCAGATCAATCTTAAGGCACTTAGGTCAGGAAACTTAGAGAGACCAGAAAAGCTCATAAACAATAATTCAGAAATGATCAGGGTACATATGAATATGATGACTATACAAACAGCTAGCCGTGGCACTTGGAAATTAAGTCGATTCATGTATTCAGATTAAAACACTAGCCTAACCTCTAAATGGTGGAGCTCTAGTTAAAGCCCTGACTCATGAATAGTCTTACATTTTTGTATGCTACTATTACTTTGTCATACTGTTGGGTCACATCTTAAGAGCCCCATTTGGGCTTTCTTCTTCCAGATGTTGGTTTTCTAGGCCTGCATCAACTTTCCCCGACTTAATTATAAGAATGAATAGATGAAGGACTTTTAGTGCGAGTCTAGATCCTCTATGTATGGTTCTACCTATCAAGTTAGAAGTCTATACTCCCCTTCATACCTCTTCACTGCATATTAGTCGTAGGACCCACATGGATTCACTAGTGGTCCCACCTCTGATTTAATTTTTCAGTACTCAAAAGTAGGACTCATCCTCAACATGTAGTGAAGAAGTGTAAGAAGAGTACAAACTTCTATCCTGACGGGTAGAGGATCCTCAGCTCATTGGATAGAGCTTCTTAGAGTCATCTATATGGATCCAAGTGTTGTCTTGCTGTGTGTGAATCTTCCAGAATGCATGCATGAAACCCATGGGCCTAATCTTGAGAGCAATCTGGGCTTCTTTTTGCAGATGTAGTAGGTCTTTAGGCCTGCATCATATAGATCCTTTCCACCCGGGTAGGCCTGTATCAAAATCAGATTATCATAAACCTTCACTCTTTTAATGCATGTCTCTCAAGATTTCATTTTTCTTCCTAGAGCTGCATGGCTGATCTGCCCTGAAGGCCTTGGGAAATCCAAAACTGAGTGAGAAAGACAATCGTGTTTACATGACTAGGCTATTCAATTCTCAAATCTGGAAGTCTTCTCTTACTTTTTTTTTCTGTGTTTTTGATTTTTCAATTTGTAATGGCTAACCACTCTAGTTTTTTTCTTCAAAATTGCCTGCTAGTGTTTTAGTGATTCATATTACATGGCATCTTATTTCTAATCTAAGGTTGTTTATTTTTTTTTTTATTATGATCTCATCACAATAGTTATTGATATTGGCAAATTCCGTTGGATTGAGTTGATAGAGACCGACCAGGTCCAATTTGGTTTGACCAAGTTCTGGTTGGACCTTGGACCATGAGCGAACCAAGGAATTCATGCTCAATAATGACTGCATTCTAAGTTGTAGCTTACCACCTTAAAATTAGATGAGAATCCTAATCAATTCCGGAAGGATGAATTGCTCTTTAGAGTCCGTTTGGACTCACAGTGGATAGCTGCAGAGATATTACAAACAATATGTGGCTCAACCTTTCTCTTAAATGAATAAGACTCAATTCTTCCTCCTACAAGTAAAAGAGCAATTATAGAGTTCAGATCGAACTCAGTCACTGCATAACCAAGGTAACATCTCCTAAACTATAAATACCCATACTCACCAATGGACAAGTATGCTTTAGAACCATACCAACTAGTATCTGCTTTTAGCAACCTGCTTTCTTCATTCAAAGATTGGAATTCAACTAAATAGATTGTCGGAGGCATTATTCGACCAACTCAGTCGAGCACTTTTTTGCAGGTTCACTTGTCTGTGCAGTCGAACAAGATTTTGCATCAACAATTATATTTTATGAAATTTAGTATGTAAGAAGTGCTCAAGTACCCACAATTATGACAAGAATGTGGTTCAGAAAAATCAAAAAGGAAAACTGGTAAAGATTGCAGAAAAACAAAAACATGCTTGTCACTTGTCACTTGTCACCACTGCAGCCAATGATCAACTTAAAATATGCCAATTGGAATTTGGGTTTTTAGGTTTGTGAGGCCAACTGATATATAAAATTATCCAAATGGAATCCAAAAATAGAATTAATGAATGATTGGGTGGGTGGGTCATCTGATGAAATATGCTCATTCCTATTCTCATATAAGGATATTCTAATATCCGTATTGTAGATGTACTAATTCCTGGAAATGCTTCCAGGTTTGGGTCACAATCTGTGGAAGTTGCTTTCAGTAATAATGTGAGGAACTTGAAATTGCTTTAATTTAGTCAAAACAAGCCATGACTTGATATCTTTGTAGAAAGTGATGATCCAAGTACCTCAATGGGGAATTAGTTTAGTGGAATGTAACTTAAAAGAAGATAACAGAAGATTGATCTTTGAAGAAAGTGGCAATTCAAGTACCTCATGATAATTTGATGAAATGTTATTTCATGGAAGACATCATTACGTTCTAAGTACCTAGTTTAGAATGTTTAGAACATTACTTTGAATCAGTATTTATAGACAACGCTAGGTTTTATAGACTTTCACGTGTATCACGTACACCATAAAATCATAACCAATATGACGGTCTATCTTGAAACATAAGTTAGGTGTAATTCAAATATCTCAACATCAATCCTAAACCTTAAAAGTCATAAACAATCCAAAAAATTAGGTATAGGAAGGAGTGTTGGATATAAAGCCGACACTCAGGTTTTTGTTGTTCTGAGATAAGTCATAACTTCTCAAATCTCAATCCTCTTTGCTCTCTTTTTTTTTAATGTGAATTGTGGCCTGGAAATCCTTATCTTGGATTTGCATGCACTAATCGTTTATCTTTTTATAATGATGACAATAATGACCTGCAAAACTTATCAACTGATGATGTAGGAGCAGCAGGACCAAATAAGTCAAATGACATGGTGGGCAACTCGCGTTCTAGAACTATGAAACCTTTGTCCTTAACCAGGTAGGCCCTGTAAGAACTCAATTATTTTCAATTGAGCTATCTAATAGGCTTCCTTCTTCTACTGTGTTCTATAATGGCAGTGACACTAAGTCATCACTTTTCTCAAGAACGAGTTTCTTTCTACAATTGGTTTGATTGAGCATTGTAACGCACAAACATTTCCAAGACCGTAATTTTCAACTTGCTAGTATGAGTTTTTTGGAATTTGTCTTGTTTTCTGAGGTTACGTTTAAGAATAATATGTTTTGAAAGAGACAGAGGAGGAAGAAGAAGAAGCAGAAACATACAGAGAAATGCATGACATTGCCCAAACAATATATATGGCAAGTTTACAATCCTCAGAAAATAGAAAAAAACAAGCAAAACAACTGCCCACTCTGTTGTGGAGAGTGGAGTACAATTTTTACCATGAGAAATGTTAAGGGATTGGGGCCTAAACAAGTCTGAATCGTTGTATAGGCATGGATCTTGTTCAGAATTTCAAGCTAGCTCTTGAAAATGATGGACTGATTTGTTGGTCCCAAACTTTTTTTGAGGTGCTATCTTGCTGTTTTGAACATTTTTGGTTTTGGGAGATTTTAGTTGTTTTCCTTGAAGTTGGGTTTTAACCCGTTTCTATATCTACAGTCTCTTAAATAGTTGAGAGGGGTAGAAAAGCAGCCAAAGTTGTGTCCATTATTCTTTTTCTTCATAATGAAAAACTATGATATATGCTTGGCTGCGAACATTACTTTGGGTGAATTGAACCATGTAAATCTTGCCTTGTGTATTTCTTACATTACTTTGCTATCACAACTGGGCATCTTTCTGATGATGGCTTACCTTTCGAAACTATGATATTTTCTTGTTCATGAATCTTGTCAGTATCTTTGTCCCACCGAGCATTTCTATTTTATTGGTGAGTTTGGTATTTTTATCAGGAACTTAAATTACTCTCTGGCCTCATCATCCTCATTTGAAACTCATTAGCAAAGATGAAAAAACTTTTGAAGTAAAAGTCCACCTATCTATGCAACTGCAATGTATGGTTAGAGTTGAATATTACTATATATATATCAGTGGCCGAGGATTATTGGAGTAGGATGATCTCTAGGGCTGCCAAGATAATATTGTTTTTCATTTATTTTTACCCTTACAGCACGAAAGACTTTCTATCCATGACATGAGCCATATTATAAATATGACACCTAAGAAGTACAGGTTTCCCATCACTGATCAGGTCATGACAACGAGTTTTATGGATTTTTACTTTTGGCAAACAGTTCTATGGGTTTCTATGGTCTTTGATTGCTCAAAATAATGAGCATTAGCCGTTGTATATGAATAGATTTTAATTTATATTAAGGAGTAAACTGGCCTGCTATCAGATTCTTTTCTAAGTACTGGACTCTATCACTATATAGTAATTCTTTTCGTTTGCTATCACTGGAAATTGACAACCACACACTATCTTTCTCATTCTTATCTCTTTAAGGTGCTTTAAATACCAGTGGTGATAAGTGTGTTAGCACTGGAACCACTAGTTGAATTGATCTGGACCTTATCATACTGAAAGCCAATATCATCTTCTCCATTGGAGAGAAATTTCTACATGCTTTCTTCCATATAAATGTTTTAACTGTTATTTCTTGCTCTCCATTGGAAAAAATTGTGTTTAACTACCCTAACACCAACCCCTCCCCTCAAGAATTCAAAATATATATGCAGCCAAGCTTTGTTGCATGCTCCATGCAATGCAAATCAAATTGTGGCATTCCTGTTGATTTCCATTATGAATCCTCATCAAATAGTAATGGATAATATTGTGTTCAACACCCCCAACTACCCCCACCCTCAAGAAATTTAAATGTAGCCAAGCTTGTTGCATGCTCCATGCACACCAAACTTGATTAATCCCCTTTAGATCAGTTTGGAATATAAGTGGCGTAGGTAATACATCCCCCCACCTCCAACAAAAAAATTAAGAAAGTTCATTAACAAAATTAAAAAAAAAAAAAAAAAAAAATAAAAAAAGATAAAAAGCCACACAAGGTCTTTTGGGTTGAGGCTAAATAACTTATTCATACATGTATGTTTCACGTATGCTTAAATGATGTTAGTCTAGATCTTTTATCGGACGTGAGGGTAAAGAAATGCACTATTCTCACACTCCTTTACCACGCATTTAGAAGGAGAGTTCACATGTCCACCTTATTAGTGCTCAAAAGTAGACTCCTTAAATGTGTGATGAACGAATGTGAAAATAATATAATTCTCTATCCTCATGGATAAGGATTCAGACTCATATTTATATGATGAATTTCTTGCAATTAATCTAATTACAGAGACATATTTATGGAAAATATGAAAATGACTGACTGATTTCATTACTTAACAGTTGTGAAGCATTGCTTAGCTTATTACACGGTTCAGAGATTAATAGTTTAAACACTCAAAATGCCCAGGTATTCTAAAAGTGTGGCTTAGCTTTTGCTGGTGTTGCACTTCCCCACTCTTCAATCGGAGAATTTTCCTTTTCTTAGGTGTTATTATAAGTCCTTGACTTGGACTTTGTAGTGACTTAGTGAACCAACCATGTCTTTGCCTTTCCCCTTGGGAGAGGAAAAGCTAGTTTTACAATTTCCATGAGAAAATAGATACTGTCCTGATGACCTTTTTCATGTTTGGACAGCCACATACAATTATACAATCATTAACAGAATCATTTCAATTGGTTGCCTGTCCATTGGACCAACTATACTATAGATTAATGTTTTTGGATCTTTGGATTCTCTGGTTTTATGGATCCTCTCTCTCTCTCCCTCTCTCTAAAGCTCTGTAGGATTCTGCACAAAGTATATACTATGAATACAACATAGTGACACTTGGAAGACAAGAGATGAGTGACAAACTGATGAGTTTCCATACACAGAGAACACTATAGATTACATGAAGTGAAATGTCATACTAAGAAGTTAGAGTTCATTTATATTATATTAACGGGTAGAACAGCTATAAACAAGGAATAGCTATAAACTTATTTTTTACTGCCTGATGTTATGGTTCAGTATTCTATCCCATTACCATAGTCAGAAACAAAGTAACCTCCCATGGTGGGAAAGGGCATCTTGATGTCTTCATGATCAACCATTTTCCATGGTGAATCTGAACAATAGTTATTCCAAGAAGGAGGAGGAGGTGGAGCCATCGGAATAGGAGTTAAGAAAGTATAAGCTGCATCTTCGTTGCCACCTTCATTTCCAAAATAAATTGGTTCAGTACTACTACTGCTGCTGATAACATCTTCTTCCATTAAGGCAATTTCCTTCCATATTTGATCCATGGAGTAGTAATACCCTTGTGCAACTCCTTCCTCAATATGATGATCTCCTGTACTCACAACCAAATAGTCAGTAATGCTACTATCTTTGTCATCATTGATCGGTAAGCTTTCTTCTATGATCATCTGGCTTCCAGGGAGAGAAACCCCTGAAGTAGTACTATCTTGTACAGAATTAGAAGAAGAGGCTGAAGATGGTGACAGAGCCCTTTTCCTCTCTTGTGCTTTCTTCCTCATATGTGTCCTCCAATAATTCTTTATCTCATTATCAGTTCGGCCTGGTAATCTTCGAGCAATCCTTGACCATCTGCAAGTGCACAATTTTAAGTAAAAACAAGATTAATTAATTACAACTGTTGAGGAATTTGAGTTATACTTAACTATCTTCTAATATATATATAGGTCATCTGAGCAGTGGTATAATAAACCTTATGGGAGATTAATTAATCATGGAACCTAGCATTTTCTATGAATACTAGTTGGAAGCAATGGTCTGAGTATTCAAAACTAGATACTCTATGTAATGCTTTAAGTAAACCTTGTGCTTAAATCTCTAACAACAACTAGCAAACCCATATACAAATACTGCAAGAAGCGAGAGAGAAATATTCTCCGGAGATAATTCAACATATATCAAACCTATTTCCCCAGCGAGAGTGGAGTTCAAGCACGAGACGTTCTTCCTGAGGAGTCATTCTTCCACGTTTTAGGCCTGGGTGCAAGTAATTAACCCAACGTAATCTACAGCTCTTCCCAGTTCTGTTGAGACCTACAAAAAAAGGAGCTTAGGTGGTTAATGGTAACCCCCCAACCCCCCCTCTCTAAATAAGCTTACCTAAGCTTATCAAGTACGTAGTAGTTGCAGTTGTACATTTATTGTATTATCCCTCCACCATCGAACCTGAAAACTTGGCTATGAAATCCCATCGACGTTCTCCAAATAAGCGCACGAAGCACATCAGTTGAACATCTTCTTGCTCTGTCCATGGTCCCTTTCGAGTTTCCTCTGCAGCAACCATCATCTTCTTCATCATATTGCTTCTCTCTCACTCTCTCTGGTCACAGTCCCACTTGCACCTGTCTGAGAGTTGCTGAAGCTCTTGAACTGATCACACTGATGATCTAACTTGCTTTCACCCACGAAGCTTAAGATGCCTCTATTTATACAATCTCGTGATTCTCACTGGGGACAAGCCATTTGGTTTTCGAAAATATAATTAACTAATAGTACGGATCTTAATTATTATTGTTATCATTATAGTGACTTTGTATCCACCATCCATGAAAAATTATTTCAATGCTGCTGAGGTGCGAATGCTCTAAATCTAAAGTGTTAGTCCAGATTGAATCTCAACCATCCCTTTTGATTTTTTTCCCCCCACTTTTTGAACTACACCACTAAAACTCAATAAAAATAAAAAGAAGAAACAAAATGGGTGGTCGTAGATCTCCATTTTAGATCTGGACCATTTGCAGCTCAGTTATTGCGCAGCACTGAAGCCAAATCATCATGTATGGTTGGTGGTGATAGAACCATCTTTTGATGTCCAATATTCCTTATATTTGACATAAGCTCTATCATCACATGCTAGTCACATAGTGTTAAGTTAGGGTTTGAGAGGAAAATACAAGAGAAGAAGATGATAGAGATGAAATAGGATTAGAATGGTTCGGATGCAGTGTGCAACCTATGACGTCCTCTATTGAATGAGCTTTCTCAGCGTTTACTGATTGAATAGTACATCTCTTATAAAATAATTATTGGGAGTCCTAGATTGACCAGCTTCTAGATCTAGGGATCGGTTATACTTGAATTTAGTGAACCTTTACCCTAACAAGCTAGAGACACTATATCGTAGGTACACAACTCTCTTCAATTTGAAATTTAAAACAACTCTTATCATTTTCTTGTTTTGAGTCTTGTTGATATGGGTTCTTGAAATATTCGAACTCAAACATATCCTTTGCTACAGTAGGAAAATAATGAACAAAATTGATGCAGAAAACAAATGGAAATTACATACGCGGGGGAATACACACAGATAGAGATTTCTTTTCCCCCGATTTTCTTCTGCATGCATGAATATGTAGTAGCTTGCTAGCTTCCTGTTTAATCGACATCCTAGTTCTTTCGTAACCCTAGATTGGTTAATTTTTCTTTTTGATCAGTACTAGATTAAGTCCTGGGCAGTTTCATGGATGCTCGAAGAAAATAAAGAACATCGTTTCTTTAGGAAAAAGGAAATTATTTAAGTAGAACGTTGGAGACCACCATGCATTAGTGGCCAAAGATATTAGAGAATGCACTTCCCATGCTGCTCGTTTCTTCCTTTTGTGCTAAAGATAGAAGAGTTAAAGAGAGTAAACAAACAGAAACCCCAAGAACATAAAGGGAACAGTACTTAATTTGAAGTTTGAAAAAGATTTTGTGTTAACTTAATGGAAGTCGGTTGGATGTTCTTCATATATTCAAATGAATGAGAGAAGAGAAGTGATCATTTATTATTAGTACTTTAACCCTAATTTTGTAGGTTAATAGATTTGTACTTATGTGTTGTATCATATTAAATACAATGGTGGCATTGGCAACCTTGGTGGCCTTGTGGGGTTGAACAGTAAAGTTTGAATCGGTTTGCAACAGGTGAGATCAGTGTAGGATCGGTCATTATTAAATATGATATATAACGGGATCAACACGCAAAGAGACACCTCCTATGTCTAAATTCATTGCATTTGAATTAATTAAGGTACATGATCTCAACATTAGTATTAACAACCACGTTTATACAATGGACAGAGTTAATTAATATACGCAACATCATAGAGGATTTAAGGCATGGGAGAAGCAGCTGCATTGGCTGGCAGCCATCGATGATTCAGAATTAATTCTTGTGAAGTTAAAATCCAGATTTCCAAAACAGTGGGCATGGGAATTAACCAGTTGTTAAGAATGAAAGGTCAGAAACAATTTAGCATTACATACGATCTCAACAAACTAATTAACTCTTTATTATTTGTCAATGATTATCTTTATCACTAACTTTGAAGAGATTACCCAAAAAATAATGATTTAATTTATGTAGAATAACAGTTTTAAAGGATACCATCAGGGTTAGCATGCACGGGTGGTTATTATAAGCAGAAACCTCAAAGTGGAGAATAGCATCATCTGCTTCGGCTTTTCCCCATTGTAGGTCTCTGTGATTTCAGCATTGTTTCCATCCATATACGAGCTGCTACTGAAATTAAAGAATGAGAGAAAAAAACATAAAACAAGCCTCAACAGGAAAGTAAGATTGAGGAAGCAGGTGGGTTTCTCTAGCTTTTAGATCTCTTCTCCCACAGAGATGGAAGGAGTGGAAAGAGAGGAGAAGAGACTAAAAATGAATGAGCTAACCATTAGATGAATTAAACATGACGTGGATGCCACCAGTGTTAGATGGGTTTTCCACTAAAAAACCTTTTTTCTCATCTATCTCTTTGTAGTGTTACATAAAATATAGAATTGTGACTCAGTTGTAGTTTCAAAGTTAAAATATTGTATCCAAATTGTTTAGTATATCTTGGATCTTCAAAAATATATTGTATGCCACCAGTGTTGGTTTTTAGTTTTGCACCTTTGGGAGGATTAGTCAGTGGGTATTTGGGGTGCATCATAATCCCTCTGGGTCTGGATCTGGCCTGCCTTTGAGTGACCTTATGATCTGGGTTGGTGGAAGTAACCCATAAAAGGAAAGCAACAATCATGGTGGTGGGTGTTCTGGAGTGATCTATCTTGACTTTTAATTCCATGCATGAGATATTGCCATAAATATCTACCCAAAAATAGATATTGCCATAAATGAGTTTGGACTTTGGAGGACTAATTGAAGGAAGAAATGATCCTCTATCTCTGAAATTATTCATTTTTATATAAATGCATTATCTTAGATTTGGGTGGTCAAGATTCAATAATTTATTCAAGAATATAAAATGTAGAAACCATGTGATATTAACAATGTAAATATGTAATGTCTAGTCTCTTTTTGGGTTTACTAGCTACACATTTGGATGGATGCTTAACAATGTCTAGGCTGTTTTTAAAACTAATGTAATATAATTAAGCAAAATTAGAAACTATGCAAGATTTTCCAATTATAAGTCGTATTGTTGTTTTCTCACCCATTTTGGAGGGGCTCAATCTAGAGGGCAAGAGTTGAATGTTGTGCATTTAATGTGTAGCATTTGCTGTTAACGGTCAAGATTAAAATTTCGACCGAGATTTCAATTTCGACCGTCCGTCTTGCAGGTGGTAGAAAGCGAGATGGACGGTCGAAATCGAAATTTGACCTTTGGTAGCATAGTGTTGCGTATTAAATGTCCAGCACTGAAGTTGAACCCCAACCTAAAGCTTAGATTGTAAAATTTTAGAGAGAACCCATCACACCAAAATATTACATTACCTTCTTTTTTTTCTCTGAAAAATAATCATTGTTTTCTTTTAAGCACCAAAATTTAAATAAGCTAACTGCCAGAGCTAGTATCATTTAATGCAGTCTTAAGATTTGAAGTGCTTTCCTTTGTTTGTAAGACATCAAATCATTTTTATTATATATGCTTTACTGTTAATTATTTATTATTTAGCTCTAGAGAATGCTTGAATTTATTTAGTATTTGGTTTGAGCTCAATAAAGAGGATTCATAATCTATAATTTATGAGTTCTACCAAAAAAAAGTAAAAATATAATAATTTGTGAGTTTTATGAGACCCCTCCCTCTCCTTCCTTCTCTGTCTCTTTCTCGTTCTTTGTCTTTTGTTCCTGAACTTACCTATTCCCTTTTAGTGTAAAATCACAATTATAATGAGTAGATAAGTCACTTCGGTTATATAGTTGAAATATATATTTGATACCCCTATTTAATTAGGGTGATTGTCTTATTCAGTTAAGTGGTTGACACAAAATACAAATATGTAAATATATAAAATTTGTACCAAGTTAACTAATCTTGGATTTGGTATGTAGTCGAGGAATGAAGTCTAAGAAATTAGAAATCATACAACGCCCTAATTTGAGCTCAAAGCAAATACCATTATTGTTTCATTTCTGATGAGGAAAAATTTTCAGCCCACGACCAGCCCAGTAGGCCTCAGCCTACATCCAACCTGATCCAACCTCTGACCTGGAAACCCCATGCTGGCCCAGCCCAGCCCAGCCCAGCCCAGCCCAGCCCAGCCCAGCCCAGCCCAAGCCTTATAAATCTAGTCTTTGGGGCTTGGGTGGGCCCTGGCTCATTGGGCCGAACTCGAACCCCAAGATCAGTAGCCCGGTAAGGCC
Source organism: Hakea prostrata (assembly GCF_041222555.1). Classification (NCBI taxonomy): domain Eukaryota; kingdom Viridiplantae; phylum Streptophyta; class Magnoliopsida; order Proteales; family Proteaceae; genus Hakea; species Hakea prostrata. Next base: position 5,362,884 of record NC_142601.1, read on the forward strand.
TCAAGGTACCAACTTAACCCGTCGGAATCCTCTACCTCGACGTGTAGAAGGATTGTATTCCCTTCGCGCCTCTCTACGACACATTTTGGTTCATTTTATCAATACTTAGAGACGGACCCCCTTCTAAATAGAGTCTGGATCAGTTCCCCCTAGCAAAAACCAATGTGCTCTAAGGAAGCTTTTGAACCACATAATAGGTGGCGGGGCCACATGGGACCCACCAAGATTTTTACCTCTGATATTTTACTATTTAATATTCCAAGGTAGGTTCCACCCACGGTCCCTTGTGGTGGCGATTTATCGCCGACACGGGGAGATTTTTCGCCGTGTCGCTGAGGGGCGACACGGACTTTACCAAAAGTCGGCGATATATCGCCGACAGTCGACTTTTTTGACGACAGTCCGCCGTCACCTCAGGAACCCAAGCGAGAACCACCTCCACCCCCACCTCCGGCACCCAAGCCAGAGCCACCTCCACCCAAACCAGAAGTCCAGAACCCTGCCACCCACCGGTTTCAAGAGGGATATGGAGGGGGACCATGCGAACTGGGTTATGCGAACTGCAGTCTGCAAGTCTAAACTTCAACCTCCCTCATCTTCTTCCTCTCCTTCAACTTTATCTTCATTTTCTTTCTTTTTTTCCAACTCTCTCAAAAATCTCAAACCAACCAAGATTCCAAATTTCTACAAAAAAACGAAAAAGCTAGATTTCCAAATACACATCAAAAAGCATGATGAGGATCATTTTGCAACAAAAGCACCATCTTCCCTCCTTTTCTTCCTATTCAAAAAACTTGTCAAAAACTTCTGTGAAGAATTAGACAGATTGACGATCTCCCATCCGTCTCATTTTTCTTCTGCAAAATATCGGGTGACATGTCGCTCCATGTCGCCCGAGTCCCCGTGTTGCCACAGTCCGACACGGCGACATGGAGCAACATGTCGAACCGTGGTTCCACCACTATGTGTGGTTCAAAAGCGTTAGGAGAGCACATTGTTCTCCCTTGTTACTTGTTAGGGAGGTGATACAAACTCTCCTAAATGTACGGTGAAGAATTGTAAGAGGCGCACAACCCTTTACCCGGATGAGACTAAATAAGAAGACTTTCCCTTTGCCTTTGCCTTTGCTTCTGGCTCTCTGCCATGTGCAAGGAGACGATGCCTTCACTTCACCTCACCTATGTATCTACTGTTTGTAGGTAGGAAGGACATTTAAAAGATCGTCATCAAACCAGATATATATTGACCGCAACATCACATGGAGTAGTTTGAAATTGACAAACAATGTATATCGAGTACTTGTTGTTGTGTCCACAGGCTTTGTGAAGGTGAATTGTTCATAAGAATCTCTCACGAACTTTGATTTTCTTAGGGTAGAAGCTACGTACTTCCAGTCAACAGAGAACACAAATGTGGAAGTTTATGAAACCCCCTTCACTGCATGCATACACTTGTCTTTTAGGCTTTTCCTGATACACCGAATCGCATAACAAAGAGAATTAAAGCCCAGATCGCATGCATCTCTGCATGTAATGAAGGATTCCAGCATTTGAAGTTCAATCTCGATGGTCAAGTTCAAAATTTCGACGACCGAGATCGATCAACTCAGCGCTTGACACACGGGGCCAATGCACGTGTGAGTAATTGGAAGTTTTTGTTTGAACCATCAAACCATGGCGGTCCCATAAATAAAAAGATGAGACTTAGACTTTGACAACAACTCTAGTGGATGTGGATATTGGACTCTTGACGAATTCTCCGGCACAGAATCATATATGTATGTCGGATTCGCCGAAAAGTTGGACTACAGTACCGACCAAGGAGGCAAGGACCAACCCAATGACCCATGCATGGGGGGCCTGGGAGTTTGGAGCTTTCTGGTTACAGTACTACATTAGTCTTCTTCCTCATCATCATCTAATAAATCAAAACACCATGTCATGAATCACGAATCCTAGCCACGTGAATGATCAATTGATTGAGGCAAATTTTTTTCTCAGGTGTGGTGTGCTTTGAGTACGAGTGCTTGCAGCTGGGCTGCTTTCTCTGGTTAATGGTGATGGTCTTGATGATCCATTGGAGGTTCGATCGATCGATTCTGGAGAATATTAGAGATCTATCACAGCTCATCCCTAGTTAGTCTTTGTCCCTTTTTTTCAGAGAGGCTAACTGTGCACGTACCCTCGATGCTCTAACTATGAGGGGCATTGTCTTTAGCAAGTAAGACATCCTGGCCCATTTTCTTGTCTTGGCTTCTTAATCTTTGTAGTCAAGTTGTTGAATATTCCCTTGCCCTGATTTTCAATAAATTAGTTTTCTATAAAAATAAAAAATAATAATGATCAATTCTCATGATCAAAAGTGACATCTTAAAAGAGTTAGTTTATCAATAAAATAAGAATGAGAATCCTAAATTATCAAAACATGCTAGTGTTGAAGTGTGGATTAGGGATTATTCACGGCATATTTAATAAGTTATTGAGCTTCTACATAGGGGGTTAGAGTTCGAATTTATTAGGGATAATGGAATGCACAGTTATGAACATAGAAGAACATAAGCAAAGCACACAAGAGGGATTTAACGTGGTTTGGCAAAACCATGCTTATGTCCACTAGAGAGAAAAAGAGTTTCATTATTTCAGAAAAATCTCACACCACTTTCACACCCAATCCTTATCCTCAAGATGGGTTCCCCAATCCCCTACAGGAATTGATTTCCCAATCCCTTGCAGAAATTAATTTCAGGAGATTGATGTCTATAGGTTATCACAGAGACTATTTATAGGAAAACCTAAAACCATAATCCCAATGTAATTACAATTTTATCTTTAATATTAGTAATTGACTAAAATCCTGTTTCAATTATAAATACAATCAAAACCATAAAAACATGAACTCACAAAATAGAAGATACCCAAACCCAACAGAATTTCCTATAAATTAAGAAAATGTCTCACATATATTATAAAAGCTCTCTCGAAGATACACTTAAAATAGGCTAAAACTGATCATGATGAACTTTGGATAAAAAATAAATAAGTTTGAACCTTGAATTGAGTGTAATGTAACTGTGTAAGTCCTTCCCAGAGCTGCCAAAACCCCAAATCGGTATAGACTACCCTATGGTCAAAGTCCTCACGTAACATGTGAGAATTTTAGGTTTTGGTTTTTTGGATTTATGTATCTATTGCATGTGAATTTGACAAACTCCCAAAAGCGTCAAAATTTTGCCCCTTACTGGTTTCACACTGCAGCTAAAAGCCCAAAACAATGTCGTCTGCTCACCTCCCGAACATTAAAATAATCTACCTTAATAGAAACGGATCCTGGTCCGGTTTAAATGATTAATGCCGATCCGTCTAACCCAAATTGGTTGGATTGCCGACCCGGGTGGGCGAAAATACAACCAACCCGTCAAATCCAGTGCGGATCAGCATATTGAATCTAGACCCCGAAGGCCGATCCGACTCATATCTTTAAAAGTTAGTATGTAAACGGGTAGTTGAAAATTTGAATTGGTTTCGTATTTGTCTCATTTTAAGAGCATTTAATCTGATTTTTTTCAAATTTGGATATGTCAATTTTGAGTTGGATATTATTTGATTTTATTAGATAGTCAATAGATATTATCTGAATTTAATTAAAGTTTAATTTTAAAAAATAAATCATTACTCCTTCATTGATTTTTGTTTATAGTATTTAATTATATTAAACTATCAATACTTACCTTAAGCAAATGTCCGAGAAAGTATATTCGGATATTTTCATCATTCGATTACTTTAAATTCAATCAGATATCATACAAAAATTCGAATAATTAAACAAATTTGTATTCGATTATAAATTTTCACATCTAAGTAATTCCGGATAATATATTTAAGAGGCAAATTGAACGGACACCCCAAAATAGAAGCCTAATAGCACTCACACCTACTTTATGTTTAAAAAACACAGGCACCTCAGTTCATTAAACACATTAGTCAATTCTGTTAGTAAAATTGTTAATTCACTGTTTATTTTTTTTGAATTTCAAAATTGTCCTTACTAAATCTGAGAAAGAAAAATAAACTCTGAACTAAAAATCAAAACCATTCATCTTCTCGAAACCTGCGATGTCTTTCTACCTCTCCATTCATCTTCTCAAAATCTGAAATGAAAATCAAAACAATAGCTCTTTGAGAATCCAAAGCAGGTTGTAAGAGAAAAAAAAAATTGCATTGTAAATCCTATTGATACTGGATGAGACCAAATTTGTTAAGCTTTCGATTTCTGATCATTAGCGGTTTCTGTTTCTTCTTGATCATTGCACTTTCGGTTTTGCTCTTTTTTTTTTTTTTTTTTTTTTTTTTTTTTTTTTTTTTTTTTTTTTTTTTTTCGATGGCGATATTATTATTTTTTTTTTTTTTTTTTTTCTTTTTCTTTTTTTTTTGTGGGGGGGGGAAGGAGGAGAGAGGGGGGGTTTTTTTGTGTTGTTTTTTTGTTTTTTTTTTTTTTTTTTTTTTTTTTTTTTTTTTTTTTTTTTTTTTTTTTATTTTCGGGGAAGAGGGAGAGAAAAAAGGGTTTTTTTTTTATTTTTTTTTGGGGTTTGTAATCTTGTATTTAGTGATTGAACCGAACCGGTTTCTTTTGGTTCATGTGGTTCAAGTCTTATTATATTAAGGTGGGGTTTTGGTTCACGGTTATGCAACTCGGTTTTTCTGTTTTTGATTTGCTCTTGTGGGTTCTTGAAGCGTCTTGAGGGTTTCGTTCATGGCGTTCGTCTTGATCTTCTGTACCTATGGTTCTAGGTGGTTGTTGATCATGGAAAGATAGGGCTTCGATCGTATGAGCAAGGCGATCGTTCGATGGTCTTATGAGAACCGAGGACATTGTATTACGGGTTATATGTTCCTTCTTTGTTCTTCTTCTTTAGTTTGTAATCACCCAAACCTATAGTGGATTGGATTCACACTCGAGTCCCGAGCGTAGGCTTAATGCCGAACTCCGTCATCGGTTGATTGTCTTCTCTTGTTCTCTGTTTCGTTTTTACCCTTGTATGATTGGTCCAACGATTGGGCATGAGGAATTTTGACCTTGCGATCCGATTGGCATCGAGCTAGTTAATCATGGTCCTCTTCCGTTTAGGTTTTGTGAAAACAATTAAACCCTAAATTGTGAAGATAGTCTATACGGTTAAGATTGTAACATGTTATTCTAAATTCTTTTTAATTTCTTTCGCTGCTGACATTTTCTGTTATATGAATTATTATGTTGTTTGTATAATTTCCATTCAAGTTCTGTCATAAGTATTAACGTATGAAATTGATTCTCATCTCATATGTGTGGTATGTGATATGACTCTGATTCGGGTTATATAAATCTACGTTATATCTTCATATAGCTTGTTTGTTTGCTCTGTTAAGTGTTTAGAATCGTTAAGGAAACAATCTGAGTATAGATATATGATTCTGATATGTTTTTTGGCTGTAATTAATCTCATTTAATCTTGAATTTCTCATTATACTATATGCTGTCTAATTATTCTGTGTTAGTATTGATCTAATACTTGGTATGTATTGATCTGTGGTGTTAACATCTGATTATTAGGCTGCTGTTTTTATAATTTGTATAAACTGAGATTATTCTTTTTTGTGATTAATTAATATTGATTATTTAACACTTTGTTAGAATAATCTTCATTTTTCAGAATTGATTAATCGGTATTGTGAATTGGATTCTTATATATCTTGATTAGTGTTTTGGACCGGGTTCAAAGTGGAGCCCGAAAGGGTTTAGTCTACCGGGGGAGGATACACCTCCCGGTGTGGTTAGTGTTATAACCACGGGCTCTAGTAGAGCTGTAGGACTAGGAGGGACCCTAGTTACCTAAGTTTGGATACTCCTATGGGGAGTTCCGGTAGACATTGAGAAGTTCGATGGCTGGGGACTTTGGGATTTGGAAGAGGAAGGTTCGCCTTTGGCTCAACGAAGCTCTAAGATCAATTGATGACCCGGATGCTTTCTTTGAAAGTATTGATCCGATCTTGAGGCTGAGTGATGGAGAATGCAATTGGATGCATGCTCGAATATCACGATGGGGTCATCGGTGTCTTGATGATGAAGACAACACCCCTATAAAAGTCCGAACAAGCTTGAGCAGATATACCGAAGAAGAATCTGGTAACAAAATTTTTTAAGGAGGGTTTTGGTTTGATGGACCCTACAACTACCCTTGACAAGAACCTAGATATATTTAAGAAGCTTATTCAAGACTTAGCCAATACGGTGAAAAGACTAAATTGGAAAATCGGGACTTGTCTATTATCCTATTGAATTCATTACATAATGATTACCTTGTTGTGAAGAACTCAATCAAATATGCATGTCAAAACATTTCCCTAGAACAATTGATTGATGCCTTAAAGAATAGAGTCCGAACTATTGCTTCCGGTAAGACTAAGGGCTGAAACCTTTTTAAGGCGGCTCTTACAAACAGGAGACCAAGGAAAAGGAAAGTTATTAAAGCCATGAGTCTAACAATAAGAATAATAATGGAACAACAAGTCCGATACAAACCTCAGAGATGCTTCTTTTGCAGAAAGTAGGACATTTTAAGAAAAACTTTTTGCTTATAAGAGAAAGATGAAGGAATTGGAGAATACCCATTCGATATCCTGACCCAGATGGTCAAGCCAATGTCTATGAAGACATCGGTGAGGTGCTTACCATTTCGGGTTGTGGCAGAGGATGGATTTTAGATTCATTTCTTCCATGTTCCACACTTACCCTTGGTTTACACCTTGTCGGTTGAATAATGCCAAAGTTATGATGGGTAATGATGATTTATGTGATGTAGTTGGTTTGGTTCTTTGAATTGTTAAATCACAATAAATCTGTTTTTACATTACATGATGTTAGATACATACGACTTAAAGAGAAACTTGATTTCAATTAGTAGCCTTGGCTCTTTGGATTTGTAACTTGTTCTCGGGTAGTCCTCTATCTAGGGATCTCTGTTTTTAAGGGCATTTCTCATCTTTGTTTTTTTGATGGTAGTACATTCCTTAATAATATCTCCAATACTTGTTGTCCGTCAAGTGAATCAAATATCACTAGTGTGTGGCATGCTGGCTGGACACATAGCATAAGGATGCAGCTCTAAGTAAACAGGCCTGTTTGCAGGATGTCATTGATAACTTAGAGTTTTGTGGTCTGTTCTTGGTCCCCGTTCTTTGCTTCTCCTTATCCGGGATTTTGAGTTTCTCTTTTGTGCTCTTCTTTCTTTGGTAGAAATTCTTATTTCTTATCCCTTGTTGATGACTACTCAGGAAGTGTGATCTTCTTATTGAAGACCAAGGATGAAACTTTTGAAAAGTTCAAGTATTGGGTTGCTTTGGTGAAAACTTGAGTGATAGGAAAGTCAAAACATTAGGCTGACAATGGTTAGATTTGTTAATGAAATGTTTAATGGATTTTGTAATGATAGTTCAAAGGCATAGGCTTTAAATACACCCCTCAGCAAATGGTATTCTGAAAGAATGAATAAGACAATTTTAAACAAGACTAGATGTATGCTCATCGTTCTACCTGGTTTGGTCTTTCCTTGTTCACCTAATCAATAGAGTCCCTCTGTTACCTTGGTTTAAACCCCTGGGATGTTGGGTAACCTCCGTCTTGTTCCTCGGTTTTGGTGTTCCTTTGCTCTCGTTTTTCGTAAGGCATCTTTCTGGTTTCTGGGGGTGGATACAAGCTTGGGATGGCTGTCCTGTGTTAAGACCTTTATTGTGGGATGTTCTCTTTAGGGAGGTGTTTCCCTTGTCTTTCCATTGACATACCAACTTGAATCCACTTGATCAAGAATGCACTTCACTCATTTGATTTAGCTTTTTTCTTAGTCCTCACTCTTGATTCTGTTACCGTCCCTTGCTTCCCTCAACCTGCTCTTTGTTTGTTTGTGTCCTTCCCTCTCCGCTTCTCTTGTGTGGGTTCTCCGTGTTCCTTGTGCTGTGTTCCACCTAAGGTTTTCACTTCCTGCTTTTTCTCTTTTTACCTTCCTTACTTTGTTCGATAATTTATGGTTCAAGCCATTAATGATGAATTAGATTCATTAAATAGAACCTTTTTTTCAGCCGGATCAGGTTTTCCTTTGTGGATATTTAAAATCAAGATGTGGAATTGTATTCCAAAAGATATAAGCACTTTTCAGGTTTTTTCAAGGGTGGTTTGTGATATTCTCTCCTTCCGTATAACTTTTTTTTTCCCTTGTTCTCCTGCATACATTCTCCCTTTCTTCATCATTTGAGAGGATATATTCACTCCTTTGCATCTCCTGTATCCTCTTGTTGAGAAATCTCTCTATGGCTTACGGCTCTGGCATGATACTTTTGATTCATTTTTTGTGTTTTTTTTTCTTCCTTATTTTCTCATTTTTCTTTTTTATCTTTCTTTTGTTGATGTTTTGTTCTTTTTGATTCTGTCCTTCGTGTTGACGCTAATCATTTGTGGGATCTTGGGCCCTTTTGGGATTGTTCTGATAGTCTTTTCTTTGGTTTTTTTTGTCTTGGTTTACATGCTTGATTGTACTTTGTTCCTTTAGCTTCACTTTTAAACTCTCAAATGATCATTTCCTAGATATTTTGAAAAGTGATGTCAAGATCCCTTATTCTAGTCTTTTGGTTCTCTTTGTTCTTATGTATTACTGACCGTTTCTCTCTGTTGTGTTTTGGTTTATGTCTACCCCTAGACATTCTTCTCTTTTTTTGGTATTTGAAAGTCTTTCTGGTCTTGTTCGTCCACACTGATCTTTTCTTGAAGGATATCTTACTCGTTATGCTAGTATATGATACATCATTATCTTCTTATTTCTTTCCATTATCTATTGCTCTTGGTGCACCCCTATAGTTGCTCTCCCTCCTCTTTTCCTCTTTTGTTTTTTTTTGTTTGTGACTTGTATTTTGAGTTAACCTTTGTCTTTGTTGATACATGCTATCTTCTTATGTAAAATCTTTTATCATGATGAACCAAACATATAGATATTAAATACTTCTTTCTCGATAAATAACTGTTCCTTTTGTTGAAAGTAGTCCATATCCTTGTACTAGTCTTCCTCTTTCTAAATTTTTACATTGTCTTGTTTGTTGATTTAATGTTTCTTTTGTACATATTTCTATTTTTTTTTTTTGTTATTCTTGTTTAGATTGTGTTGTTCTTTTTTTGTTTGTTTATCTTTCATTTGTTCTTGGGGAGATCTCCAATTTTTATAACTCTTATTTTGTTTATCTCTTTGGATATATCCTGTTCATTTTCTCTTCATTGTTGTATGTGTTTGTTTTTATGTTTATTTTCTCTCTCTCTCTTTTCCTTCTTTTCTTTTTTCTTTTTTGCATTTCTTTATTTGTTTTGTACTTTTTTCTTTTGTCTTTTTCTTCTCTCTCTCAATTCACTTAGTTAGTTCATTGGGGATCAGATTAAGGGGAGAATGTTGGGGTAATCTGGTAATCTTGTATTTAGTGATTGAACCGAACCGGTTTCTTTTGGTTCATGTGGTTCAAGTCTTATTATATTAAGGCTGGGGTTTTGGTTCGCACGAGTTATGCAACTCGGTTTTTCGGTTTTTGATTTGCTCTCTGCTACGGGTTCTTGAAGCGTCTTGAGGGTTTCATTCATGGCGTTCGTCTTCGATCTTCTGTACCTATGGTTCTAGGTGGTTGTTGATCATGGAAAGATAGGGCTTCTGATCGTATGAGCAAGGCGATCGTTCGATGGTCTTATGAGAACCGGAGACATTGTATTACGGGTTATATGTTCCTTCTTGTTCTTCTTCTTTAGTTTGTAATCACCCAAACCTATAGTGGATTGGATTCACACTCGAGTCCCGGAGACGTAGGCTTAATAGCCGAACTCCGTCATCAGTTGATTGTCTTCTCTGTTCTCTGTTTCGTTTTTACCCTTGTATGATTGGTCCGAAACGATTAGGGCATGAGGAATTTTGACCTTGCGATCACAAGATTCATTGTTTTTTCTTCCTTTTTCTTTTTCAGTTTCAGTTCTTCAATTGTGCGTGAAGAAGAGAGATAGAAACAAAGGAGGATTTCATATGAGATTCATTGTTTTTTTTTCCTTTTTCTTTTTCAGTTTCAGTTCTTCAATTGTGCGTGAAGAAGAGAGATAGAAACATAGGAGGATTTCATATGAGATTCATTGTTTTTTTTTTCCTTTTTCTTTTTTAGTTTCAGTTCTTCAATTGTGGGTGAAGAAGAGAGATAGAAACAGAGGAGGATTTCATATGAGATTCATTGTTTTTTTTAGAAACAGAGGAGGATTTCAGATGAGATTCATTTTTATTTTTTTTCCTTTTTCTTTTTCAGTTTCAGTTCTTCACTTCAATCGTGCGTGAAGAAGAGAGATAGAAAGAGAGGAGGATTTCAGATGGTAGATCAGATGAGATTCATTGCCGAATATCACCCATCAGTTTCAGTTATTTTAGATTTTAGTTAGATGCCGGTGGAAACCGGTTTGGTGGAAGGTTTGCAAGGATCGATATGGTTATTGCAGGTATGAGTGAAGGAGCTAACAGAGTCTTCTCCAGTTTTTTATATAAGGTTGATGAGTCATTGTATATACGAGGGTATAATAGTCTTTCAAATTGAATAACTAACCATGTTAACGGAATAGGACCTGTGTGTTCAAACATAAATTGGGGTGTTAGTGCTTTTAGGCTTGTTCTAAAAATAAAAAAAAAGTGCTTTTAAGCTTGTATTTTGGGGTGTCCGTGTCATTTGCTTTATATTTAATAATCAGAATCAATTTCGGATATTATCTAAAACCCTTTAAATTTTGAAACCCTTTAAATTCAAAATTTTAAGTATTCACTCTTATTAATAGAATTGGAGCTATGGGCCTATGGGCCTATGGCTAAAACCAAATCGGCGCCGGTTCCAGAATTTCAGCATTCCCTCTCTGACTCACTCACTCTTAGGCACCTTTTTCTTCGCGTTTTGAATTGTATTGACATAAACCCCAGCAGGGCCCACTGAGTCAGTCAAACTGGGTCCCAATGCATGTGCTGGCAAGAAAGACTTCAATCGGACGTCACACCATCACCGTGTTCTCTACAAAAATCCTATATATTTTGATATTTTATAGACAAACAAGACTTGTTTTTGTTCCTTTCCCATTGTCTGCGAGAACCCAGTTTTGAATCCATTCCCAAATCCTACTGTTCCCTCTTCAGAATCCAAAACCCTCCACCCTATAAGTCTCTTCGAGCTCAAACTCACTCTCTCTGCGTAGAAGAAGAGGAACCCACATTGGCGTCGGTAAGCCTTCAACTGTTGTTTTGACTTCTCTTTTTCCTTTTCCCTTTTCATATCTTCTACTGCTCTTTGATACCTTGCCTTTACCTTTATCTTTTAAACCTTTGAACTGTTGGGTTTCAATTTCCTTCTTCTTGTAAGATTAAAATGTAATTCATCGACCCTACAACTCGGATGTTGCAGAGTAACTATCAGTAATGGCGGTTTCTTCGAGGGGAAGAACAGAGCTTCCTGTTTTGTCTAACAAACGGACTGACAAAGACATCAGCCCTGAACGCACCAGAGTTTGGACTGAACCCAAGTCCAAATCCGAGAGAAAGGTTCCTGTTGTCTACTATCTCTCCAGGAGTGGCCACCTTGAACATCCTCATTTCATGGAGGTCCCTTTATCTTCCTCTGAGGGTCTCTACCTCAGTGGTAAACTCAACTCCCCCGACCCTTCTGTTAATAGTTTTGGAGAACCCAGAAGCTTGTCTTTTTTTGTATTTGAATTTGTTGTTCTGTATTTCAGATGTTGTCAACCGATTAAACTTCCTACGAGGTAAAGGCATGGCGAGCATGTATTCTTGGTCTTCAAAACGGTATGTCTATTCACTTCTTCTGCTCTGTCTCTCCTCTGTTCTCTAGTTTTTTTCCTTGTTACTTGCGTGATGCGCTCTGATTCTGATTAATTATGCATCTCAAATGCTTGATTCAGAAGCTACAAGAGCGGATTTGTGTGGCACGATTTGTCAGATAATGACTTTATTTATCCGGCACACGGCCAGGAATACGTTCTCAAAGGTTCAGAGCTTTTGGAAGGCTCTGTGAGTTTCAGGTCTCCTGCAACAGGGTCCTCTGAAACTGAGAGAACGTCGGATACTACAAAATCCAGCGAGGACGGCGAATTCCCAGTCATAAGGCGGAGAAACCAGTCATGGAGTTCAATCGATCTGCATGAATACAAGGTCTACAAGGCCGAATCCACCGGTGAGACAGCCGGGAGAGCTGCCGCGGACGCTTCTACACAGACCTACGAGAAGAGGAGAAGAAGACGAGCAGTCGGAGAAGAAGAGGAAAAGCATGAAGATGAAGAAAGAGAGAAAGCGGAAGCAGCAGCGGCAATTGCTGAAATGGAACAATTTCAAAATCACACAACTGAGCTGAGCAGAGAAGAGATATCTCCACCTCCTTCCTCTTCCAGTCCAGAAACCCTAGAATCTCTTATCAAAGCGAATCACAGAGAAGGGTTTAACGAATCAGGGAGTATTAGATCTCTAACGGAAAACAATTACCCAAGCGGCAGAATGAGGGCTTCGGCCGTCCTGATGCAGCTGATTTCATGTGGATCATTCGCTGTCAAGGATTGCGAAACGATTCTTCCTCGGAAGGGAGAAGAAGCAGGAGGAGGAGCCTTGTCGTTGATTTCACATTACAGGTACCCAGGAAAGCTAGCTCCTTCTCCTCGGGAAGCGTTGAAGGAGGTGGTGGGTATGGGCAAAAAACCTAGTTTTGCGGGGATTCAACTAGAAGACAAAGAGTACTTCAGCGGAAGCTTAATCGAGACGAAGAAAGATGAATTTGCAGCTTTAAAGAGATCTTCTTCCTACAATGCAGATGGGTAGGTGTACCAATCCATTAATTTCAATGAAACTGCCTTTACTTTCCTCAGTCAATTTTCCAGCTTCCGTATTCTTTGTTTCTTTCTGGGTTTTGGATGTATGCAACCCAGTCTCTCTTCTTTCTTAAACCCTGGTGCTCTGTTTTCCGTTTAAAATTGAGACTGGTACGGGTTCCAGAAAATAGTGTTTATTTTAGGTGGGGTGGTGACTGGTGAGAAATCAAATTTCACTTTTCCCGCTGCTTCATTCTACTTTTTGAAGTTTTTTTGATTGACATTAATATAATAATGATGTGGGTTTTGCAGAGGTTGCAGGATAGAGTTAGCAGCGACAGAGGAGGAGATACAAGGAGCTAGAACGAAATGCATACCCAGGAAGTCAAAGACAGCAATTAAGAGTATTCAAGGAAGTTCTTCAAAGAAAGAGTAGCCCATGAGATCATCAATAACAGATGATTGTAGAAGAAGGAGAAACAATTTCTCTTATTTTATGGTTTTTAGTGTTGTGACTTGTGAGTCTTGTGACTGTACAGTACTGATTCTAGGAAGCAGGAATAATTATTGGAGAGTGGGAACTTCAGAGAATCAAGGAAAGGAAATCTAATCTTCAGCTATGCCTTGTAAGCCACGGCACACACGAAAGTCTTGAAAGGTTCAAGTTCAGATCCAATCTAACAAAGCTTGGAACTTTGGAAGATTGTTCCTTCTCCTTTCTTCCAAAATCTCTTTACAATCTCCATGGTTTTCATTAGAATTTAAGTTGGGAACTGGAGAGTTGGTGGAAAGTAGAGTTAGTGTCTCTTTCCATATGTGGGAGTCCGGGTTCCGGGTTTTGATGGATCAGATTTGACTTTGGAACTTGGAAATAGAATTTGGGAGTTTGTTTGTCTCCAAATCCTTCCTACTACTTTTCCATACTTGGTGGATTCATGGTTTGTTTTGCCATCAATTAATTAATCTTTGCTTATGCCTTCTTCAACTGTTTTGACATTTTTGTACTCAACAACCTCCCACCTTTGACATCATTCAAACTTCTTAGACTACTTTTGTGGCAATAGAATCAAACCAAAGAATAAGTCTATGCTTGTTTGGTAAAAAAATAAAGCTAGCTAGTGTTCAAGTTGGGATCATCTACTTGTTGGGGGTAATGGGTAATGGATAGTGTTCTCTTCATAATCTTCCATCGCACATTTGAAGGGGTCTGGGCATTAATAAAGTGGATCATAGATGCACAAAGATGTGCCTTACTCATAAATATGTGGTGAAAGAATGAGAGAAGTACAATCCTCTATCTGTGTGATCGTGCTTTATGGTGTGTTTGACATGGTGGTGTCTGTAATACCCACTGTTGAATGCATACCATGTAGCTTTCATTAAATCGCTCAAAATACCATGAGTACATTTAAACAACTTAAGCAAGACAAAACTAGTTTTTCTTTAAAATGAATTGAACCATATTTTGAGCAGTTGGGATTCGATAGATTCACATGGCGTGCATCCAATAGTGGGCACCACCACATCAGATGCACTACACAAGTAAGATCTCATATGTCTCAAATGGAGGGGTTAGTGGAATGGTTCATTTCTTAGTGGAGAGGCTGTCAGTTCAACCCTTGCTGGCGGCATATGTAATATCCCATCTACAATTTTCTATATATAGAAAGCACCTTTATAGTCCCTCCTCCCAAAAAAAAAAGGTTAATATCACTTACCTCCCCTCTTAGTTGGACAAATAGCATTTATACTCCCTCTTAGTTGGATAATATCACTTATCTCCCCTCTTACCTAGCAAATATATCAATCACCTCCCCCTCGTTAACTTTCTCGGTTAAATTTAACTTTTACCGTTAAATTTTTTTCTCAAAAAGAAGCTATGTTGATAAAATTAAACCCGTACTACTATTTTGGGTTTTTTTTAATTGCTTGATAAATTTTTTTTTTAAAAGGGTATGGTGGGCTTTTAATAATTAAAGATAATTTGAGTTTTTAACAATTATTTTAATTGAAGGTAATTTAGTATTTTAACTACTAGAATGATACAGTAATTTAAGGTTTAAAATAAAAAAATATTATTAACCAAGGGTAGTTTGGAGTTTTAGAAAAATATTTAACGGTAAAAGTTAAATTTAACAAAAAAAGTTAAGAAAGGGGAGGTGTTTGATATATTTGTTAGATAAGAGGGGAGGTAAGTGATATTATCCAACTAAGAGGGGGTGTAAGTGCTATTTGTCCAGTTAAGAGGGGATTAAAGTGATATTTGGGGGGGGTTTCAAAAATTGGGGTTTTTGGGGTTTATTCAACTTTTAGTCAAACCATACCCAAAAAAAGTTCTATTATGTAGGAGTAGAGAATCCAGACTCGAGCTTTGGCCCATGGATCCAATGCTATCAAAATTTAAGCCCTAAATCAGTCGGATTGATCTCAATTCCCATAGTTTTGGTTCTGGGCTTTGGGCTCGAACCCGTTGAACGCTGGTCTCGGTTTCCATTCGGGATGGGCCAGCCCATTTGGCCTTGCCGAGACCAATCTAACCAAGCAGCCCAAGGAAATCTCTTATATTTGTTCTGCTTCCATAGAAATGGGCCACCAGCCCATACGAAAATTGGGCCAGCAATAAACAGCCGTCCAGCGTGTGCTAGCAGTGGTTTGGGCATTTCTGTATCTTGAACCTATTGGGCCTAATTAAGAATATGGGCTCTGCCCAAGAAATATAGAAGAAGTGAAGAACGAAGTTCGTGAAAAGCCCAAATTTATGTGCTTAGAATTTCGAAGAATTCCTTTCAATTTTGAAGGCCAAGCCTAGCCCAACTTTTTGCTTTTTGGTAATCAGCCTGGCCCAACTTGCCTCTAGTTGTATGGTCATTTTTATTTTTAATTATTTATCATAAATTACACCTAAATTTTGACTTCTACTTCTAGTGTTGGTGTTCCCACTTTTCACTTTACAATCACAACTTTCTATTTAAAGGGGTGTAAGCTTACCATAATTGCTTGAACTCACCTTGGTCCACCACTCCACCCTAAGTCCAAGCAGAGCTAGGTTCAAAATTTTGGTCCTTAGGACGATAGCAGTCAAGATATTTTAGTTCAAAATTAGGGTTAAGACTGAGCATTTCCCCTAGATTTGCTCAATCTACCACCCTGAGAACATTTTTGTTAAATTATGACAAGTATATGCAATTCTGGATTATTTTAATCAAGGTCAAGGCCAAGGTTCAGTGTTTGAGCTCGCTCAGACTGGCAAGTTTAGGGCCAAGGTCAAGGTTAAGATCGGGAATTCGAGATCAATATAAGGGTTTCGAAAAGCTCGATCCAACCAACCCTATTGCATCCCTCTTTCTATTTATTTTCCTTTTACTCTCTCAGTTCTAGGGTTTCACTTCTATTCTCTTCTCTCACAAAGAGAAACTCTCACGTCTTTGTCTGAATCAATAACTAGTCTTATAAATTATGGCGAAGCAATAAGACAGGTCTGTCTCTCTCCCCTCGTGTAATAGTTGGTAAGTTTTGAATTGATGATGACTATGGAAACTAGTTGGAGATGTAGTTTGCTTTTATTTATCTCAATAGAATGATCACCTTCTCCCAAGTCTTTGATTGAATCAATAACTACTCTTATAAATTCCGGCGAAGCGATAAGACAGGTCTCTCCCCCCCCCCTCTTGTGTAATAGTTGGTGAGTTTTGAATTGATGATGACTATGGAAACTAGTTGGAGATGTAGTTTGCTTTTATTTATCTCAATAGAATGATCACCTTCTCTAATTTTAAACTCCAAAGATTCAAAAAAAAGATTTGATCTTTAGGTCGAGTTTTGAAATAGAGAGAAGATCACATATGATGATTGCATGATCAAGATGGAATCAATTATGAATATTTGCTTGACAAATTAGGTATTTATTGGGACTAAAAAAGTAATTTTTGAAATTTTCATTCCTCGATTACATTATAAAATTGTCATTTTCTATTGAAGAGGTTTATAATGTATATCGTTTTATTATTGATTTAATAGAGAATTGTTTCATGACTATATATCATTGAACATTGTCGTTGCACCGAGGTGCATTCTCTCTTTCTATTTTTTCTTTGCTCAATTAATTTAAACTAGGAAAGTGCTCTTGGTACTTCAAGATATTCATACTGCTTAGTTCTTTATTGGAGCGAGCCTCTTTCTCTTATATTCGTAGGAAAACAAACTCTATCATCGACTTTCTAGACTAGAAGGCTCTATCTATCATGTGTAACAGAACAATCACATTTCATTCTTTGGCTTCACAAATGCGTTTTTTGAATGTTGTAAACTGTATACATGTTATTACTCTTGAATAAATATCTTTATTACTTTTAAAAAATATTATTTAAACTACGAAAGAGGTTGAACAAGGTGCACCAACAAATGATGAAGTTGGTGGATTGATTTCATAAATAGGATAAGAAGGCAAACCAAGGGTTTTTAGGTTAATTTATATAAAGAGTGGAGGGAGAGAATGCTCTTTCTCCTTCCCAATGACTCAAAAGCATCTCTTTCTAGTCCCATAGAACTCGCATTCTCTGTTATTACCCATAAAAAATTCTCTTGATTTATTTATTTATTTTAGTTTCTTCCAATTGATGATAGATGACCTAGTGGAAATCTCTCATACCACAAAAATGGTATATAGAAAGAAAGAACATGACCTAAATAGATCCACACGGTTAAAGTACACAGACAATGACAATTAAAAAAAAAGAAAAGAGAATTTCATTGTGAATAAATTTTAGTGTTGGTCAATATTTATCTCTCCATCTTGGCATTTTTCCTTGATTCTAATTTCTAAAAACCATCTCATTTGACCGAAAAGAATTTCTAAACCATGTCTCATGATCTTGCACTTAAATCCCAAGCCGCCAGCATGGCTATTCTATCCCAGTTTGATTTCTGACCCCTATTTATTCGTGTTTGGTGATGATACATATGAATCTATGATCAGTTTCTTTCACTGTTCTCTGACACTCTCGTGTTTGGTTCCATTCCATCCTCCCCAACCCAGTTCTTTTTCTTCTAATTGTGTATGAAAAGAAAGAGCTTTTGAGTTTCGAGTTTTAGCAGCAGGAAGCAGTAGTCAGTAGTGGCTGTCCATGTCGAAGTTCCTTTTGTGAGTTATGTGTTATAAACATAGCTAACCTCCTACATTGTTCGTACGAGACAACAATCTTTTTTGTTGGTCACCCTTCATTCCACGTCCTTGAAAATTTTTGCATCTTCTTTTCTCTCTTCAGTCTTTCATAGTCTTTTTCTAGTTTTACTTTTCTGATTCCTTCAACGCTTCTTCTTCTCTCCTTCCTCCAATACATGTTTTTCTTGTTCAAAGCTTGAAATTTCAAGCACTACCACTTCTGAATTTTAACACAACTACCCACATCCACCTGTTAAGCATTGTTGCATGATCGGACTCTTAAGCACTCGCCATTCCATTCATTCTTCTGCTAAACCTCACCTCTCTATGTGGGTTTGTGTTGTTGGCATGGAATATGTAATGGGTCTTGCTGGAATGAATTGTTTCGTTTGTTTGATTTTGGTCTGCTGATATTGGTAGGGCCTTTTGAGCTGCCATCCTTTGGGTGTTATAGATTTTCGATGGGACCAGTGAGAGGGTTCAAGAAGAGGAGAAAGGTTGAGAAGAAGTTCGAGCGAAACGCTTCTGCGTCTTCGGAACAGGAGGAGCGTGCTGATTGGTGGGACGGGTTCTCCAGGAGGATTAGTGGTATATATTTCTTGTTTTTCTTTTTTATGGGTTCCATGTGTTGATGTTATTGATATTGTTCTTGCTGGGTTTTAATTGTGTGATGGTGACGATTTTCTTTGCTAGGTTTTGTCTTTGTTTCTACTTGCTACTATAGTGAAGTGGGTTCAATTCAGTTTTTATGTTGTCAGATTGACTATGCGCTTTCTTATTGTTTCTGATACAACTATGTGCATGACCTATATAAAATGCATTTGGGTACTTTGTAAGGAGAATTAATCTTCATTTTCATGTCAATTGCTATTCATCTCTGACTCCTGGTTTTATCATTCTTAGTTTTTGATAGTATGATTAGGTTGAATACTGAGAAGATACAATGCATAGGATGAATCAGGTATACCCATGGAATTGCTTGAGGAACCAATAATTTTCTGTCTCACCGCATCTTCTTCAAACTTTGAAGGGTTACAGAACACTATGTTATTACATCCTCTCATATATTGGTTAATTTCTTACTTAATGGTCAATCTACATTTAAATGACACAACACCAGGTCATCTTGAATTTGACTGTAGAATAGATTTAAAGTTCTTTCTTTGTGTTCCTGTAATTGGATGGAGATAGAGCATGCTGACAACAAGGCATATTAGGTACTTTGGATTTTAGTTATATTCAAAGGCTTATGATAAGCTCCACATGTTCGGGGTGGCTCACTCAGTTTATCCAATAGGGACTGGTATCCTGGTGTCTAGGACTGGTGGGGTGGTAGTGTTGTACTGTTGTTCATTACCAAGGGAGATCGTGTTTTCCTCATTCAGTTACATGGGCATTTTTTAGCAGGGATGCTTTTACTAGGTGGACATATGAACATTTAGATCTGCTTAAGGTGATGATAAGTTGACCAGCCTTTTGGATGAT
The DNA here is from genome assembly GCF_041222555.1 of Hakea prostrata. Taxonomy (NCBI): domain Eukaryota; kingdom Viridiplantae; phylum Streptophyta; class Magnoliopsida; order Proteales; family Proteaceae; genus Hakea; species Hakea prostrata. Next base: position 5,382,418 of record NC_142601.1, read on the forward strand.
TTTTTGGTGGTTCATCTTTTAGTGAAGATGCCTTGTCACCTTTGGCTTAGTAACTTGTGACTGTATGTAAGAGGCTGACTTGTTGGAAGCCACAGTTCAGCATGGTCCTCAGTGGGTAATCGAGTATAATATCAGCTGGAATGAGGGATGCTGTAGTCTGTTGGTCTATCTCCAAAAAGTGGCAAGCTTGCTTTATTATTGTTGTTATTATTTTCTTGTATGGATAAAATTGACCTAATCTTGGATTGTGATCGTAAGTATGGCGTGAGCATGCTTGTTTTGCCTCAGAACATTTTTTTTCTTCCTGATTAAGCTAATTCAAGCTTAACTGTAATTTCATTCATATTCATAAGGCCTATCCCTAATAGGATCTACTATAGAATCTTAGTTCTAAACCCTCCTTTTAATGTTGAACATAATATCTCCCCTCCAAATTTATGACCTTTAAGTGTTTCCTTGATCTCTAGATCAAAATTGCCAAGGTGTTGCCTAGGCATCCAGGCACCTTAGTGCTTGCCTTTTTGTTGTCACCTTGCATCATGTGACAACTTTGTGTAGTTCTAATTCCCATTTGATATAGCTGGTTTTTTTCCACACAAATTATTCCTTGCTGGCTTTGTTTTTTGGAGAATTTACATTTTTATGTGTGTAAATATCCAAGATTTGGATTCCCTAGGTGGTTCTTGATAGGGCTTCTGAGCATGGCTATGACAAGTTTAGTTTCACAATCAGGGTATTCTTTTGGGTAGATCTGTAATCTGCATTTGATGAACTAATGGCAGAAGAAATGGTAACACCTGATAAGTGGAATGTCTTTTAGGTGTACTTCATTGAGGTTTGCCTTACACTTCTTGCTGTCACCTTTGATTTTCTAAATTTCAGCCTCCCTACTTTCAGAGTAGTGTTTGTTTGTTTCTTTGTTTTTGTGTGTGTGTGTATGTGCAGCCTTGCCATTTAGTTTAATGAGCTGTTTCTGATCCAATTCCATACCAAGAATCTGAATAGTTGTAGTGTTAGAACTGATTCTATCAACAAGAGAAGATAATCTTCTAATCGCAAAATAATTATATTTGACTCATTTGCTCCTATTGATAAAAATGACCAGCATGTCGTCATCAAGTTTAATTCTAGTCTGACAAATCTGATGTGCTCATAGTTTGAGAGAAATTGAAGGCTGGGTATCTTTCAAAACAGAAAAGAAGGGTGAAAACGTCAGATCTAGGCATGCAGTCAGAATAAAGTTTTTTGAATGGGGTCAATTATGGTTTTATTGTTGGCTCCATAAAAGGATTGGAGTGGTTGTGTGAACCTAGGTTACTTGGAGTCTCAGCCTTCCTTCTAATTTTTGGGATAATTTCTTGGATCTACTAGATTTGAACAATACTTACAAAACAAGTAGGTTACAAGAGTATTACAAGTAAAACAAATTCATCCCTACTTGTTTTGTAATTTACTGTATTATCTAACAGACCTGGGCAAAATTTCACTTCTTAGTCTTAGTCCATTTCATTTGTTCTATCATGTTGGTGGGCCTGTTTTTCGTTGTTACTGTCTGCCAAAAGGGGGGGGGGGGAATAGTAGCAAGGCTCTGTCCCCATGTGACCTGAATATATTACTAAGATCCCATGGTTTGTTAAGGTTTCATTTGAATTGATGGCACACATACATCTTAAGGTGGCTGGCCTTGTTAACTTTCTAGATAATTGTGCTCAAACCCATTAAACCTGTTTCAATACCTTTGTCCAGTTCCATGTACCCGTTTAGCTTCTGGTGAGCATTCTAAAACTCCTAAGCCTTTTAAAACGTTTTCCCAATCTCACATCGTAACGTCGATGATATCAATTGATGCTTGATCTTTCATCAAAGAATTTTTGGTGGTCATGCTGCTTGCCATCAGCTTGATCACATTTTCTAGTCATAGATACAATATCCAAGAGGCTGATCCATATTACATTGAAGAAGAAGTTTTACTTCACGGAGTGAATTGCTAATAATTTTGGTGAGACTACTATAGGAGAAACAAAATGGGATGGAAGAATACAGTAGTCATATCTATGATTGTTATTTGCCAAACATGCCCATTCATATGGATGGCTCATCCCTGTCTGTATAAGGAGCGGTTGATAAAAGCAAATAACTGAATAAATCAATACTCTTCTGTCAAAAAGAAAAGAAAAAAGCCCTTTCATGAAGTGTCCCAAGTCTCAGATATACATGAATTCTATGGAGGTTGGATGTGAAGCAATGCATTCTCTCTCTCACACTTGCAGGGTTGTCCTGGCCACATTAGATCACAGCTAGGGTTGTATCTGTACCACAAACTCACCAACTATGCTAACACAACTGAGGACCACAAAAATGATAATTTTTGCCCTAGAGCAAAATCCACATGTATCATTTCAAGACAAAACAGATTCTTGCTTCTTCTCCTTTTTTTTTTTTGGTTTGGGGGTGGGGGGGTAAAAAAACAGATTCTTGCTTCCCAGAACATGAAAAACCAAGACAAATCAAAGAAACTACCAGATGAAAAGACACATTAATCTGCACTAAATCTATTGAAGAATGCCTATAGAAACATACCAACATCGCTTGGAAATAGACAGTTTGAAGTCTCAGTCAAACCGCTAAGATTTCCTGAAATATTTAGGTTCATCTGACGTCGAAATGGAATTAACTTAGTAGGTATGCTGGGATCAAGTCAAAATTTTGAATTTTGGTCAAAGTTTCTGTTTTGGTAAGAGCATTATAAATAAAAACACTATGTTGGAAGTATGACTGAGGTTTCGTAATTGGAATACAATTTCCATTTAAATTTCCTATTTTAATTATATTTTTTTATCTTATATTTTCTATATTGGTTTCCTATTTGGTGTTAGATTGGTTTCCTAATAAGTCTAAGATTAGTTTATCTACTTGTTCTTTGTATTTCTTTTCCTACTCAAAGTAGAATTTACTTAGATTATAACTATAAATACCCCAACTGGGGCCTATGAATGACATAACACTTTCTGAACAATAATTTCTTCAAATTCCAACATGGTATCAAAGCCTTCTTGAGATCGTTGTTTTGATAGTCGTTTGAGTTTCTAGTTTGAAGAATTGGACCCTAGTTCAATGAAGAAGATGAACTAGGGTTTCCATGAACCTTTCAGATTTTATTTTTCCCCCTAGATTTGTTCTATTGTGATTCCTTTTCATTTGGGTTAGATCCAATCAGTTTTCTTCTTGTTTGAGTGTCTTTCTTAGGATCTGCGTAGAACTTGATCTCTATTACCCTTTGGAGATTTATCATTGCTATAAATCTGACATTTGACTTGCACAAAATCTGATCTCTGTTTACTTGTGGAGATTTGCCCCTTACCTTGACAATCTTCCACTTTGGAGATCTAACCTTGCTGTAGATTTAGTGTTTATCCTACGCAAAACCTAATCTCTATTACCTTTGAAGATTATCCCTTACCTTGGCAAATTTTCCCTCTATAGATCTAACATTGTTGCAGATCTAAAGTTTTATTTTTTCTTGCTATACCCTAGTAGTTGTTACCCTCTAAAATATATTTCTCCTAAGATTTCCGCAAAAATTGGTCTTATCAATATTTAAAGATTTTTCCTTTTTCCTTGGACGATCTTCTTTGGAGACCTAAAGTTATAGCAGCTGATGAGGATGAAACAAGTGAAAATTGACAGACATTTTATTAGACAAAAATTGGAAAGCGGTCATTCATTTGTGAAGTACGAAGATGAAGTTGTAGATATTTACTTGGACAGATGTTTCATCCTATTTTGATCAAGTTGAGCATGTGTGATATCCATGCTTCACCTTGAGGGGGAGTTTCTGAAGTATGACTGAGGTTTCCCAATTGGAATAGATTTCCTTTTAAATTTACTATTTTAATTATATTTTATTATCTGATATTTTCTATATTGGTTTCCTATTTGGTGTTAGATTGGTTTCCTAATAAGTCTAAGATTAGTTTATCTACTTGTTCTTTTTTTTGGATGAATAAATAATTAATTAAAGACGAAGAAGCAAACAACAAAGGATCCAAAAGCAAGATCAAATAGGAGTATGGAGATGGGAGTTGAGACCCCAGGAAACAACAATGAGCCTGTTCCTTGGGGAATCAACAATTGGGGGATGGGGAGCAAATGAGATCCTAGAAGAAACCTCAAAATAAATAGCATTCCAAATAGAGTCTATAGAGCGGGATTTGGAGGTCCAACGCCTGAGATTTCGCTCCCACCACAAATGGTGGACTATTGCACCAAAGACAAGCTTACCAATCCGATCACAAATAGAGGTACTTGAAAATTTACTCAAAATCCAAGACCAGTCACGGACAAACCCAAATGAGCGGCGGGACCGGGGCCAAATATAGCTAAGGGCTTTTCTCCAAAGAGCGCTAGATAAAGGGTAAGAAAAGAACAAATGCTCAATGTCCTCAATACCATTCCAACACAAGATACAATTTTGGCTCACGGGAATGTGGCGAGAAAGGAGGAAAGAATGGGTAGGAAGGGCTAGGTTCAGGGCTCTCCAGAGGGTTAGGGAGTGATGGGGAATGTGATCTTTAAACCAGACCAATGTGGGCCAAGGAGGGGGAGGGGAGGGGAGGGGAGGGGAGGCGGAAAATGTTCCAAGCAGAGGAGGGAGTGAATGATTTGGTAGAGGAGGGGGTCCAAATAACAATATCATGGAGGTGGGGGAAAATGGGGGGGGAGTTCCAAACATGCATGAGACTATGGTGAGGGGATGGAACCCAGGAACCTCTAGAGATAAACTTCGAGAGAAGGGTAGATTTGGGTATGCGGGTTTCATAGATTGTGCGGGGAGGGAAAAGCGAGAGGAGGATTCCCATCGGATGCCATGGATCTAGCCAAAAAGTAGTGGAACCAGTAGAGATATGGGTGGTAATGGCAGGGAGAGCTCTGGGACGGAGAAGCAAAAGTTTCCTCCAAGTCCATGAAGGATTAGAGGGGATATAGACAATCCAAAACGAGTTAGATTTGAGAAGATAGGAGTGCACCCAATTAACCTAGATAGAGTCGTGTTTGGTGACAATTTTCCAGATGAGCTTGAGTAGAGCAGCGGAATTAACTTCTTGGATCCAGCGAATTCCTAAGCCCCCTTCAGATTTGGGCCGGCAGACATTGGACCAATTGATGGGGCGAAGGAAATGTTTGGATTCCTGGCCCTTCCAAAGAAAGGCACAAAAGAGAGATTCCATAGTAGACGAGATGGCCTTGGGGATCGGGAAAATGCCACTCCAATAAAGGTAGGAGGATTGGAGTATAGATTGAATGAGTTCAACCCTACCGGCGAAGGAAAGGAGACGACTTTTCCAGAGTTGGAGACTCTTATGGATGTGATCCAACATAGGAGAACAATGATGGCGAGAGAGTCCACCCAGGATAAGAGGAAGACTGAGATAGATTACAGGGAAAGAGCCAAACTTGAACCCTAAAAGATTTAGGAGATTGGATCGAAGAGGCTCGGACACTCCATAATGGAAAATGGAGGATTTGTCGAGGTTGACCTTGAGGCCAGAGATGGACCCAAAGAAGGAGAGGGCAGAGAGGATAGAGGAGATGGAGGAATGGTTCGCTTTGGAGAAGATCATAAGATCATCAGCAAAGGCAAGATGGGTGAGATTGATGGATTTACATTTGGGGATGGGAGAAATCAGGAGCTGATCCGTCTTGGCTTGGAGAAGTTGTGAAAGAACTTCCAAAGCCAAGGAGAAAAGGTAGGGGGAGAGAGGGCAACCTTGGCGAATGCCAACACTAGAGGGAAAGTATCCCGCCGGCGAACCATTGGTAATAATAGAAAAGAAAGGAGTGGAGATGCAAACTTCGATCCAATGGATAAAGGAGGGAGGGAATTTCATGGCAAAAAGAACATCGCTAATAAAATCCCAGCGGATGGAGTTGAATGCTTTGTGGAGATCAACTTTGAGGAGAGCTGTAGGGGAATGAGAAGATCTCTTAAATCCCCTGACAATCTTTGCACAAAGGAGAACATTATCCGCAATGCTGCGACCCGATATGAAAGTAGATTGGTTTGCGCTAACTAGGTTAGGCATAATCTTTTTGAGCCGATTCGCTAGGATTTTAGAGATGAACTTGTAGAGGAGATTACAGAGGGAGATGGGGCGAAAATCGGAAAAGGGAGGATGCACCAGCCTTTTTGGGAATGAGACAAAGAAAAGTTTGGTTGATTGATGAGAGCTGGGAAGGATTGAGAAAGAAACTACGGATAGCTCTGATAAGATCGTGCTCAATGATATCCCAGGCACTAAAGAAGAAACCCATACTAAAACCATCAGGGCCGGGAGCACGATTCGTCTTGTGGGAGCGAATGGCCTGAATGATCTCGTCATGGGAAGGGATGGAAGTGAGAGAGGGGAGGGATTGAGGGCTCACAAATTTATTGATTAAATCAAGGGGTAGGGGGGCGGCGGAAGAGAGTAAGGGGGGGGAGAAAGAAGATCAGTAAAGAAGGAAACAACCTCAGCTTTGATTCCCGGAGGATCAAGGATCCAAGAACCATTCCTAGAGAGGAGAGCCGGGATGGAGTTCAGGTTGTTTCTGACTTTAAGGGAACGGTGGAAGAAATACTTGTTCTTTGTATTTCTTTTCCTACTCAGAGTGGGATTTACTTAAATTATAACTATAAATACCCCATTGGGGCCTATGAATGAAATAACACCTTGTGAGCAATGATTTCTTCAAATTCCGACACACTATTTCAGTTTTCAACCCCTTTCATGAATTTCAAATTGTTTTGCTTGCTAGAGGGGGAAATCATTAAAAACTCCAGATCTTGTATTTATGGCTAGTTCACCCACATTTCTTTTGGAACTAAGGACTGGTGACAACTGCACTGCATCCATGTCGACAACTTTCTGCATATTAGCAAGGTTTTTGTAAGATCCGAACTTAGAGTAACACCCTTCTCTAAACTTAATGTAGTGTAATATAGGTTGGATTGAGTGGTTTCATGGAAGATGTTTATGCATATTTGCCATTTTCATGGAAATTTGTGTTCTAACGGTAAAAATTTGTCGTCTTCTTCTTCTTCTTCTGCAATTCAAAGCTTCCCATACATTTTGAAATATTAATTAAGGTTTTCCTTTGAGTTTTGGGAAGAATCATAAGAGTTTAACCAAAGCAGCATTTTGTTGCAAGCGAATCTGTGACTGCGATGATGGTGTTGCAGTGAACACAATGATAATCAGTTTATAGCTCAGTCAATGACAGACTTTTTTAGAGTAAAAGTACCATGAGGAGATGAAGATGGACAGAAGGAAGATGGGTCCAAAGGCCTCTGAAATCCTCATCTGTTTCTCTCCAAGCAAAACATCTGCAGCATCTGTTTCCTAGTGGAAAGAAAAAAGGAAAAACCAACCCCCCCCCCCATCCCCTAACACAAAAAAAAAGAAGGAAAAAAGAAAAGTAGGGGGGATGTAAGGACAACCCTTAAATAAATGGCCCAAAATCTCCAATTCACCTGATGCGATCCTCTCATCCATGTGTACTCAGACCCCTAGAATTCTGGAAAGCTTCTCTTAAACTATCCCAGCCTGGCAAAATATGGATGAATGGGGTTGAAAGCAGAGCAGGGCTTGTATCAAGTCCAATATACAAATCTCCCCCCATTCCACCAAAAAAAGGGGTTGAAAAATATTACATAGTGTACCATTCATGATTGAAGTTACCAAAATCCTAGTTATTACCTGTCAGCCACCAAATCTTTTATATATTCATGATTCTTTAAGTCCTTCACTTCCTTGAACCATATCTCATTTGAAACCCTTAAACTCGCTATCCTATTCTCCAATTTAAGACATGTATCGCCATAAGGGGATGGGACTTGATATTCTTTATGAAAATTTATTTTGTATTACAAGCAAATCGATTAAATGAAGACCTTCTCTCTGTTTGATTAACATTGCAGAATGGTAAGGTTCTTGGGCATAGGAGTTTGGCATGGGAAATCCATCTGGTACGGGTTTTTTTTTTTTTGGGGGGGGGGGGGATGGGGCATTTGGGTGGAGGAGGGGAGATCTTGTGGAGCATAGGGAGCACAGACTACAAAGCTATTGCTGTCAATTCCTTCCAAGTAAATGTCGGAAGATCTGGTAGCTTTGAGAAAAGGGGAAATGTCAACACAATAATTGGAAACCAGGAGAATGCAATATCGACCATATCCTGTGAAGCATGTTCATGTGTTGGGTGATAATAATCTTACTACAAACCAGTACATTTGCCGGGCTGCTGCATGTTGGTGATGTTTACCTAGCCAAGTGGTTCATGCATTTTTTTTTTAAATAATTGTGGGTGGTCTATAACATCAGTATAAGTTCTGTATAGCTTAGGCCTTGTATCTAGCATGGCCTCAAACAAAACTGATTGGAAGGCAAGAATCCATGTAGCCTACCCCATTCAGTTGGGACAAGGCTTGTTGTTGTTGGTCTATAATGTCAGTATAAGTTCTGTTTTTTGTTGTTTGTTTGCTCTTAATTTCTTGCTGCATAGTTTTTTATTTCATGTGGAAATGTGTCTCTACGGGTGTGGTTCAGGTCCCATTCTGTGATGGATTCTTTTACTATTTTGTCAACTTACGGTGGTTCGTTTCTTAGTTTGGACTGCTTTCATGGAATGCTTTAGGAAGCATTTGTGTAATTCTATAGTAGCAGTACACAAAGTTTACAGTAAGCTTATTTCGGGAGTTAATACACCAACCAGGAGCCCCAGAGATCTTAGCTTTGACTTTAAGGAGAATAGAGACTCAACTCTGATGAGAGATCTGGATTTAGCACAACCTTAGAATAAGGACTTCTAAGGTTGTGCTAAATCCAGATGTGCAAGACAGAAGCTCCAGAAGCCAATTTTCCCACTGTGTCACAACAGGATTTTCCAACAAGTGATTGTCAATCTAGATTCGTTCTTTATCAAAGGTAAAATTATCTTCCTAGGCCAGCACCTGGCTGGAAAACCCTTCCAAATTGTAGAGGAAGAGTGGTAGCCAAAGAATAGGCGAGCCACACATATGGAGGCAATCCAGTAATGGTAGCAGCTTTTTGTGTGTGAGTTGAGGTGGTGGGGGAGAGGAGATTGGATTTACCGGGTGGACGATGAAGGACTGACAGGGTAGGTGCGGATGAAAACCTTCAAAGCTGTGAAGCTGTCATGAGGCCTATTGAGGTCCTAGGCTACTTGGGAACTGCAGAGACTTGATGAGGAGGTAGACTGATAGACTTCACTGCTAGTAGGTCTATTGGGATTACTGGGCAAAGCACTCTGAAGAGAGGACTAAAGGGAGAACAGTGGAGGGAGAATCCAGCTCCCTGCTGAGTAGAATTAGAGATTGTATCCAGTTTGCTGAAATCAAAGTTATAAATAGCTAAGCTCCTGGCTGTTTGAAGGAGAGCTTCACTGGGGTTCTAGGAGTCCAGCAATAATCCGATAGAAAATCCATCGCCAATATGAGATTTGGTGGTTTCAAAGCAAGATGTCTGAGTACAAGGATTTCCTTCAAACACTTGAAACATTGGGTGAAGGTGTAACAAAACCAAATAAAATCCTTACCCAGGACAGAGTATTAGACTCAATCAACTGTAGCATTCTTCCAATTGGATGTAATCTTCTAGAATAACTTGAGAATATCGAAATAATTAAAATCTTCTATTTTTGGCAAGCTAAGGCGCTCGTCATCTTTCTGTACACAAACAGAAGCCCAACTGACAGGGTGGAGGCATCTGGCTGAAACATACCCCCTCCAACTGTGAAATAAGAGACTGAGGGAGACCAAAAATGGCAGACTAGAAAAGATGTGAAGTCTGAGGAACAAATCTCAACAACTCTATGAGGTTGGCATAAGGGAGAAACTTTCCTTCACAAATCTGACTACCTTTGTTTGTGTAGACAATCCAAGATCTGGGGGGTGGGGTGTGGCAGCAGTGAGCTGTTAACCTGGACGGAATTGAGGGTAAACTCAGCTGTAAGTCTTCACAAGGAAAACTTAGTCATGATGGCAAAGCAAGAAGAGTCAGCCTCACTTGTGCATCGACAAGGAACAAGGCGGATTTGTGGTGGATGCCCATGGCTTGAAAAACATTGGAAGTGGCTTAGACCAGATGAAATGGATTGAATCAGAAAGGGGTCCTCTTTTGGGAAGATCATGAGATCATCCACAAGAGCCAAATGAGAAATTTTCATTTTGACAAAGGGAAAATGAGGAGCTGATCCATGCTGAGTTGGCTTTTTTTGGGAAGGACTTCAAGTCCACAAGTGAAGTTGTAGGAGACATGTAGCGTTTGGGGATGCTTGTGTAAGAAGATGAATGTAGTAGCACTACCATTGCACTCAACTGAAAAAACAAGGGAGGAAATACACAAGAACAGGTTTATGAAGATAGGGTGGCGGGAAGGACATCATGTGCAAGACATTGATTATAAGATCAGAGGATAAAGAATCAAAAGCTTTATGAATGTTGATTTTCATTAAAAACAGAATTGAGGTGTCTGTCAAAGCTTCTGACAAGCTTAGAACATAGAAGGATGTTTCTTGGATCTGCTGGGATGAAAGCTGATTGATTGGCACTGATAAAGAGTCGATCATCATCTTGAGGTGGTTAGCAAGAACCTTGGCAATGAGCTTGTACAAAAGATTGCAGAGGGCAATATGCATGATATAGCTAGTGAATGGATAAACATGATAAATTTAGGTATGTACTTTTCAAAGGTGATGAAATGTATTATTTTGATGAATTCTTCAAAATTGAATCGGTAAGTTTTTAAAAACAGCTTGAAGAGCACACAATTTCTCTGGAAAGCAATAGGCCTTGATGAAAGTAATGTTTAGGATGAGTGCAATTGAACTGTGGGTGTTGAGGAAAACAAATGGAATATTGAAAATGGTGTGAGTAAAACAAAAGGAATGCGTTCATTGGAACTAATGGCTGCAGCAATAAGGGGAGACATGAACGGAAGCGAGGACTTACAAAACATGAAAAATTATTACTTTATAGGTGATCTGGCCTTGTAGAAAATTCTTTTGCAATACTGTTTGAATGCTTTATTGAGATGCATCTAGCAATTGATTTGATCAGTCAAGCTACTGGACCTTTTATTTGGATGTATTCTCTTAGCTAATGGCAAAGGAACATATAATTTATACCACTGTATCCCAATTGTCACTGGAGGATTTTTTATTTATTTTATTTATTTTTAATTTTATGAATCAAGGGTGTACTTTCCTTTGAAAGAAGGTAGATTATATATTATTTGAGTACTGGCCACATTTAGGGGTTGCAACAGGGCAGGTCTGGTATGGGTATCACCAATGCCATATCCATCCCTCCTAAAACGTTGCAAAAACATACTTGCAATGCCATACATGTGTGGGTCTTCCCCTTATTTCAAATGGCTGGGTTAGTAAATAATGTCTTTCAAATGCACACCCCCATCCTTTCCAATCCCAAAACTTTTAAGGGTGGAGGCAGGTGGGCGTTAGCTGCTTTTATTGGTGCGAATGCAGTCTCTAGCCATGTTAGCAAGAATGTATCATGTAGTCTTACCAGTGATTTTTTTAAGGGAAGCATGTATTCCCTAGCTCTTTAGCTTTGACCTTCATTTTTCTAGTAAACTGCAACTAAATGAGGTTGGTTTTTAACCAAGTGATTCAACTTGATTAATGTGTTGGCATTTTATTAAGAAACATAATTAATGTGCTGCACAATGTCAGTTCTGTTTCAGATGACAAATATTACTACACTGGTGTAATTTAATTGAAATGCATTGATGCTTTCTTCATTTTCCTATCCTTGAAATGCAGTGCTTACTTTCAACTCCATCAGTGATGCTTGGGGATGTTGGAGCTACCTGGAATCTTCTAAGTGCTTGTGTGATTCTGTTTTTTTTGCTCTTCCTATATTGATCTTTCTCTTTCATTTTAATCAGTAACCAAATAAAAGTCTTGTTTACAGCTTCAAATAAAATAAGAAAATTCCCACAAGCATAGCCTGCAAGTATTGCAACTCAAATTGTATGGTGTCAGCATGTTATCTCAAAATCATATGCAGAAAAACAAAATAGAGAGAACTGCTGATCTTAGTTCCAAGTAAATGACCAGATGGAGATCTGCCCTTTGAAAACTGGCTTGTTACCAATCTACCAAATATTTTCCACCATGAGCTCAATTTCTCAGGGTTTGAATTCTTTTTTTCCCCTTCAAACAAATTATTCTTTCAATGCAATTATATGTTGGCTATTGATGTGTCCTTGGCTGGTCTTGTAAAGATCTGTTTTTAGAATATTAAAATAAATACTTTTTCTTGGAATTTATCATTGGTTTCCTTCTGCTAGGAATTCTCCATCCAAATCCATGGACTAAATTTTGTTGTTGGACTCTCAGGATTTCTGTAAAATATTCTTAACTGTAAATTGTAGCAACTCAGACACTACATGTTTTAATTAGGCCATGTACTCTATCGGACAATCTGAAAATGGTTGAGAATTTGGCTGGTACCTTGTTACCCATGACCAATTAAAACCATATCTAGGTTGTTTACCAAACTGATGTTTGGAACTTTGCTGCATATCTTCAAATTTCAGTTATCCTGGTGCTTCTTATTGTTGTTCAAGTTGTGCAAGAATAATAATTCATGCCAACAGCAAGAGAAATTACATACTGTAAACACAACCCATGCCTTGAGAGCAGTCTTCTATTCACGTTAAGAACACAATGATTTAACTTTGCTGACTTTTTTCTTCTGTTTTAAGTTTTTTGCATATTTTCTTATGCTTATTACTATTACCATAGAGTTTTTCTCCTGATTTGTGATATTTGGGGGTGAGATTCCATTGTTCCTATGAATCTGTTTTGTCATCAGCAGGAAATATGTATTTCTTTTATTAGATCAATTTATTCTTAGGTAGGGGTGATCAGGCCTGGTAGAAACTGGTGTTCTTCCTGCTTTTGCCTGATTTAATAAAGAATATTACCACTATCTGGATCCAAAGTTGAGACATTTTTCTTTATTTTCTTTCTTTTGTTATGCAGGGCCCTTGTCTACATCAAAGGATTTGGGTAAATTTGAGTCTGTCTTCAAGATCTCAAGAACGACCTTTGACTACATCTGCTCACTTGTGAAGGAAGAGTTTACTTCTAAGCCATCAAACTTCAGTTGGACAGATGGTAAGCCTCTTTCTATAAATGACCAGGTTGCTATCGCTCTACGAAGGTTAAGCTCTGGTGAGTCACTGTTGACAATTGGCGAAGCATTTGGAGTGCATCATTCAACAGTTTCCCAAGTGACCTGGCGATTTGTAGAGGCCATGGAAGAGAAAGGGCTTCACCACCTCCAGTGGCCTGCCACAGAAGAGGAGATGATACAGATAAAGTCCAAGTTTGAGAGAATCCGGGGCCTTCCAAACTGTTGTGGTGCAATTGATACCACTCACATCATAATGTGTTCGCCGACAGTAAACCCCACAAATGATGTGTGGTGTGATCGTGAGAAAAATCACAGCATGATCTTGCAGGCAATTGTTGACCCTGAAATGAGGTTCAGGGACATTGTGACTGGATGGCCAGGAAGCATGAGTGATTCCCTTGTGCTACGTAGCTCAGGCTTCTTCAACCTTTGTGAAAAAGGCGAGAGGCTCAAGGGGAAGCCGATAGATCTGTCCAAAGGTTCAGAAATAAGGGAATACATAATTGGAGATGCAGGGTTCCCACTTCTACCCTGGCTTGTCATCCCCTATCATGGGAAAGAGCTTTCTGAGACCAAGGCTGAATTCAACAAGCGACACTATGCAACAAGGATGGTGGCACAGAGGGCCTTGGCAAGGTTGAAGGAGATGTGGCGGATCATTCAAGGAGTGATGTGGAGACCAGACAAGAACAAGTTACCAAGGATTATTCTTGTTTGCTGCTTGTTGCACAACATTGTAATCGATCTAGAGGATGAGGTACAGGATGAGATGCCCTTGTCTCATCACCATGACACTGGTTATCGACAGCAGATTTGTGAACCAGTCAACAAGAATGGTTCAGTCCTGAGAGATAACCTGTCTCTCTACTTGTCTGGAAGACTACCACCTTAAGGAGAATCCATCTCAGATGCTTGCCAAGAGCCGATATTCGGATGATCAATGAAGTCATTGATCATGGTTGAATTTCCTAGATAAATTTTTGTTATAAAAGTTTGGCAGCTATTGAAGGTCAAATTCCTTCCTCAATTCTAGTGTACAGAACAAGATGGGGATCATAGATTGCTTGAATCGGGTCAGAACGCATTGTGACGCCTAGATCTTTCTCAAGATACACATCCTTAAGTTACTGCATGGAGTATCAATCTTTTAGCAGCTTCTCCAGCATGATATAAGCTCATTTTATGATTTTTGTTCATTGGGATCTTCATTCTTTATTGTCTTCATTGTCATTCTCTTTGTATGATGATTATTAACCAAATTTATGCTGGAAGAAGTGCTATGTTCTTTGCTTAACTCTGCTTTGCTATATTGTAGGTAGTCTCAAACTTGGACATGACTGAAACATATGCCAGTTTATTGACCATAAGGTAGGTTTTGTCATAGTTTTGTTGGGATAATTTTTGTAATTGTTTTTGGGAAACTTTATCGACCCAATCAACTAAGATGAAAGTTGAAGGGAAGCTGTATGCTTGACAGGTTTTCTGGTTAGTCTTTCTTTGACTGCAATGTGATTTGAGCTAGGTGGGGGGGCTGATATGTTCTATGCACTCATGTTGCATAGTTTTTTTTTTTTTGGCTGGTTTAAGATAACATTGCAAAACTAGCTGAAGCTTTAGCAGTTCTGTGGCTGCTAACCTATCAATTAATATTTGTGCCTCAAGTCCCACTTAGGGAGTGTTCCATAAGCAGATTGCACTTATGCTTTTGATTGGTTTGTGAATTTGGGAAAGTCATGCTGTTTGAATATTGCATAATAATCTGCATGTATTTGAATAAGGGAGTATCCCTCCATGGGAGATCTCTGAAGTGAAAATTCGAATAGGTAGTTTGGAGGTTACCCAGTCCCCACCCTTTCCAGAACAACAAATTATGAATGCTCCTGACCTCATTGTAATTATATGTAATAGTATTTCCAAACCTTAGCCTACTTCCATAATGTATATTTTTGATTTGAGAACTCAATGTATGAACAACTGATTCCATGATAATCTAAGCCCTAAGATAAACCTGACAAAGTATCCTGGTTTAGTAAAGCAGCAAGAAAAGTTGTTCAAACTCTACTTCGAAGTTTTATTTATGTACTTATATCACTCAAAATGCTATCACATAAAGATGAATATAAGATACAAAATGATAGAAATTTTTATCTTAATATTCTTGTAAGTCTCCTAGGGGCTGGGGGTTGTTCCGTCGTATATTTAAATTACATGTTATATAAAAAATTGTAGGATGCAATTGAAGTGCGTGTAAATTGGCATGGATGAATCTTATATGAAGAAAAATCTTCTCCATGCACTTTAAGAAAAATCTCATATCAATAAGATGCTTGTCTAGTCCTTTTCACATAAAATCTATTATCAAATAGAATTTTACTTCACAAAATAACCACTAAAAGATAGCTCACTTGATAATGATCAACACTTCTTAGTGAACAGATCAGGGTTTGACTCTCTCTGGTGGTATATGTAATAGTCTGTCACATTTATATGTAGAAAAGAAAAAGAAAAAAAAAAAAATCTTTGCATGGAGGAAATTTCATAAATAAATTATAGAATTCAATCATATGCAGTATCTTAATCCTGAGGCTTGTGTTTCCATTGGCCTCTGTGGTGTTTTAATCTTCCAAGAGACGCTTCTTGAAATTAACTGATGACTTGCATAGAAAGAAAAAGGCAACTCTTCCTATGGAGTATTTTTTTTTTAAACCAATTGGATTACCCAAAAAAACAAAAAAACTGATGATCATATGGAGTTATTTTTAAAGTCAATGGGACTACCAAAAATTAAAACCAATTCATGCTCTCTAGAAAAAGCATATTTAATGTCTATCAGAAATTTCAAATTATTATTTTTTCTTCTTTGGGGTAGAATAGAAATTTCAAAGTCATTTAATTACACGCAACTTGTGACTATTAAGCACGCCTTGATATTTTTAGAACCATTTCACACCCTCAAGAATAGGCATAGTGTTACGCTTTATGCTACTTCCGTAGAAATTTCAAAGTCATTACTTACCAGTATGATTGTAACTTGAATCAAACTAATAACACATACGACCTTATAAATTAATCTCGCTTTAATCAGACGTCATTATATTTAAAATATTAAATAAAATTAATACAAAAAAACAAACTGCATACATCATAATTATATAAGAACCTGCACAAAAATCCTTCTGGAGATTTTTTTTTATTCTAATATTTTATTAATAATTAAATATCTTACATTTTATTATATTACATATGAAAAATAAGTTATTTTTTGAGAAAAAAATTCAACATATATATTTAGTCATTTGACTTGATTTCATTGTTTTGACTGGCAGCTCCAAATTCCAACAAACTATTGGCCAAGGAACAAAATTTAGCTTAAATCTAATAATTAGATTATTACTCACTATAAATAATTATCATGCTGCCAATATTACAACTCAAAAATATTTCTTTGACTCTAACAAAAATCATCATCCTCATGTTTTTCATATGGTCAAAGAATTGAACAAATAATATTAAGCTTACATGAGAGGATCCGAGAAATAATTTGCAATATGGGAATTTTCTTCCCTATACATTAAATCGGAAAAGAAGGATAATTTAAAGATGACTAGTTAATAAAATAGGAACAGTTCAAAATGGAGTCTCCAAAGTAATAATATGATATGGTTAGAGTTCTCAAATTTCTCCCCCCAAAGATCTGGATCGGGCCCTATGTTGTTTTTTGCGCCGGCTCCGGTGGGTTTGCTTGTAACAAATTAATCAATAATATAGATAATCTTTATCATAATAAGATTTTTGTCTAATTAATTTATTATGTAGGTTTCTTTGTTTGTATAAGGGATATGAAAAATGGGAGAAATTTGAATGATTGAAAATGATGAAGGACACTAAATATCATAGTATTGAAATTATGATAGTCATACTAAGGACCTTACGGGCTTTCTAGATAACCATCTCACCATTTTTTTCTCCTGCAAACAAATCGTCTCTAAGGATATTAATGAGTGATTGAGACATTGAACGATGCATAAAGAGCAGAGAGAGAAGTTCCCTTCTAATAATTTTCTACGACAATCCATGCTCTCTAGAAGAAGCACAGCTAAGTCAAACTGTGACTTTTGAGTAATAGAGTTTTCTAAACCTTTTACCCCAAAAAAAAGAAAAGAAAAAAAAGAGAGTTTTATAAGCCAATTCATTCATACATGCATGCTTTCTAAAAGAAGCAAGCAATACTAGAGGTTTTCAATATATAGATAATAAAGGCTTTCAAGGTCGTGGACTTGTAGACTCTATTTATTATATGGTAAGGTAATTATCATTTGCACTATTTAAGGTTTTATTCAAGTCAAAGATCATATTTTACATTTGCCTCTTCTATAATATTTAAAATAAATAATTAAAAATATAGCATCATTTTTATAACTAAAATGCTCTTGTATCTTTTTTTTTTTTCTTCAATTGGAATCATATTCAATTAGAAAATTGCTTCATCACCAAATTATCAATTTTTTTTTATTAATATCTCATACTTCAGTTCATAATTTAGATTATTTGAAGAGGGAAAAAAATGTATTTTAGTCATAAAAATAATAGTGTGTACTCAATTGATTTTTTTTAGAACCCAAGAAAGGCAAATACAAAATATTATTTCTTTCAAATAAAAAATAACTTTAATCAAACTTGAGGAGTCCAAATTGAATTTACCCTATATGATATTACTTTTTTTTTTATTATATATATATATATATATATATATATATATATATATATATATATATATATTTTTTTTTTTTTTTATATATATAATATATATTATTTAAATGGTGATAGTGGGATTTGTTAGATTCATGAATCTACTTTAGTTAGATTCCAAGAAAAAGATTGACATTATTACATTATGAGGACATCATACACGTTTAAAGATTGGATTTATTCATATAATACAATGTTGATGAAGCCTTTTCCTTTGAATTGGAAAAACACATGATGAGAAGAATTTTAGTCTAAAGAACTTGTCTAATGCAGTCTTTGCATGGTTTTTATTTTAATAAATATTTTAGAGTTTAATTAATGAATGACGAAACAAAATTAATTTTAAAATATTAGTTGACCGGTCGCCTCATGTTCTAAGACCGCCAAGCTCTTCTTGAAGAAAGCCATTTTTTTTTTTCAAAGGTTTAGACCATCTAAATACAATTTTAGGGTAAAAAGGAAAAAGAATTATATTTATAAAGAGCTCCCATGTTCCTTGACTTAGGAGTTCATATTCCAAGCATAGGGTAAGGTTTTAATTATAAGGAGATTAAAATGTCGAATTTCTTCTTCTCCAAACCCAACTAACAAACAAATAAAACATTATTCTACTTAAAAAAAAACAAATAAGAACTCTGAACACTGTAAAATGCTTGTTTAAATATCTAAAACGGCGCATGATTCATTTTGAGGCCAAGAGAAACCGGCGGTCTCCGCCCTAGTTGGGTGTTTCGTCTCCGGCCCTGTGGTGCATTGTATCTCCTCCCTTGTGGCTTGTCAATCTCCGCATTTGTAGCGTGTCTTCGCCGCTTTAGGTGTTTGTGATGGAGGATACATATTTCGTATCTCTTGTGCTTAATTGTTGTTGTGGTTGTTACAATGCTTATTCTATGGGTTTATTAGGCTCGATCCATCTTTTAGCCTGGATGACCCTGTCTATTGCATGTATGACATTTTGGTCAATTTTTGCTCCTTGGTTTAAATCAAACCTTGTGTTTTCATGCATCTATCTTTTGTATTTATTTATTTCTTTTTTAGTGTGTTTATATTCCTTTCAAGTTCAATGAATGAAGTCTTTAGAAAAAAAATTTCAACAAATAGTGAAACATCTGATTTTCTTATGTGAATTTATAATGGATATATAATAGATTTAGAAATTCTTCTTTTTTGCTTTTGGATCTTTTATGCCAGTTGTATCTCAAGTACATCATTAGGAAGTAGCTTTATAACCATATAAATATATAGCAGGACTTCATCTCGTTGGTACCAAGAAAATTTGAATTTCTGACCTTATACTATAAGGCGACCTTTACTAACTAGAGCTAACCCCCTTGAGATTAGATTATTCAAACATATTATTGCTCCTTGTGATTGTACTGCATATAGCACCTTTTATCTATGGAGTGAAACTAGGCCAAGATGTCTTATTGCAATGATACGGGTGACCCAATTTTGACAAAACTTAATATTATTCATTATCCATTATCCATTGTTACTTAATCCTTTAATTTGAAATTGAGATGACCATTTTGCCCATAATGGATATAATGACTAAATTACCCTTCAATGCCCAACCCTTCACCCATCTTCTACCTATACCTTTCCCGCCCCCTGTCGAAAATCTCTCTCTCTCGAAGAATCAAGATCTATGTACCTTCTCTGTCTATCTTGTTTAGAGAAACCTCCATCTTCAATACTCCAATTCTAATTTTCCCCTCATTTTCACAGGTAGTAACTTTAGCCTTGCTCTGGACTTCTTCACCCCAAGCCCTTGAGCCTTTGACCTCTCTCCCCATTTTTCTTCCCAACTGCTCCACCTTCTTGCGATTTCATCGACTCCATCAGCGATCTCATCTAGATCAAGAAACCCCCCTTTTCATCCTCATATGAGAGGTACCAAGCTCAAACTACTGTAGATTCTTACTTGATGAGCCTCTGCAATTGAGTTTCCACTCTTGAACTTGGTTTCAATTGATTTGTGAGCGCAAAAACCTATAATCTTGACCACAAGTACTCCTAGATGGCTGAGGTCAAGGGTGTCACACCCCACCCGCCGGTCTCGGTTACCCGCTCGACAACTTGTGGGTGCGATCCATCACAAGATCCACGGTCTTACCCATCAATAATAATAAATGCATGAATTAGATAATCAAAAGCAAGAGCAAGTTCAATAATTAATCAAAGGGGTTACATGAGTCCAAAATACTCCAATAAAGAATCAAAGAAAATAATCAAATGAAAATAATCAAGTTCAAAAGAATATCCAGTTCAGCAGAAGCAATAAAATAAATTAAATTATCTTCTTTCCAGTTTCTTTCTCTAAAACTAAAGTCTTCTCTTTAGGGTGTCTTCTAGTTCTTCTCCAGGGACTTCTCAAAATGCCTTATACGATCTGCCTTCTCCGGCCATCAATGGGTGCTATAAGAATAAATAATAGTTGGTAACTAATAAACATTAGATCTTCTCAAAAGTGGGTCACTAGTAATTTTTCCTACTTAAGGAAAAAGACTAGAGTTTCACCTTCACTTAAATTGGCCACCAGTAAAAAAATTCAAAAATATATAACTATAATAGAAACCAATTTCAACATTTTTCAATAGTATATTCTATTCTAACCATCTCTTGTTTCCACCATCGTATGTATCTAAATTAAGAGAGATCCCAGAAACTCCTTCAAAGATATATGATGAAAAGTGATACGGGAAGTTTATATCCAACCGGGTGTAACCCGGACTGATCAACAAGTCCAGCCGGGCCATCTCATTGGCACACTTTTCCTATATTAACGGGTTACACCCGAGTGGGGCTCCACACCCAATCGTGACATAACCGGTTGAGTTGATCAAAGCGCGCATCACGCTCAACAAATAAGGCAGTCATTCCCTATTGAGAAAGTCAACTCCGTCGGCGATTGTGCTGGAACCAATAGCAGAAAGGCTTGATCTCAGGAGGAATAACGGCCCTTGTCGGGCAAACTTACAAAATACATAAAAGGTAACACTTACAATATAAAAGCATAGACATACCTCTCTGGTAAGCATTCAATACACTTTGAGTATAATCTTGTGTAGCTTTTGCACGAGACCTCACTCTGTTCATTATCTGACTTTGCCATTGGAGGTGGCTGCTTGGCACATAAGCCGGTCCGCATCTAACCTTTCTTGCAGGACTCATCGTCCCGGATAAGAGAGGAGGCTCAGTGGGATCCAGAAGTATAATTGATCCGCATCAAAAAGCATCGACACCCAAAAGTTTTTCAAAATTAGCAATCACCCCCTTGATAGTAGAACATCTATTATACTGATAGTAGAGCAATTGTTTAGCAGAGGTATGAGCCCGACATCCCAAACTCTTCCTTTAGGAAGTCCAGCATCCAATCCTTTATTGGAAAGACCTCATGATTGCACCTCACTAATCAATCATCTAGCTAATTGAACCGGATAACTTAACGGGACACTAACTCCTTAACATTCAACTCAGCGAAATCAAGATATTTGAGGGTGCCCTATCTCTACTATACTTGGCTTTGGATGGCAAACGAACTAATCCCCAAAAGATCTACAAGTACTAATTGAAAGAGTTTAGTCAGATAGGACCTGCTACTTCCCAAAACTGGATAGAGGGGAGGTCGGGGGTAAGTATATGAGTCAAGCATGGGCCCGCTTAACCAACCTATTGCTTCTCTCGGATGTTGTCTCGGAGCGTAAGAATGGAGTCTTGCTTAGTAAAGAGAGTTGTAGATTATATATTTAAATGCATAAATATACCTGAATGGCTGTGTAAATAAATTCTACCATTAAATTTATTGAATTAATTCTGAACCGTTTATGATGGACAATCCATATTTAATCCTACTAAATTTAATGATAAGATTTTTAGGACCGTTCAAACAAGCTATTTACACGACTCTTCAACCACTACCTTTCCATATTTAAATATCTTAAATATTTTCTCCATATATTATTGTAGAAGAGGATGCTTGAGACTTGCGAGTTGCGACTAGTTCCAGTGTGGACACAAGAAGGTGATAGGAGACTGGCAAGAGCGCGTGCGTGTGTGCAGACTTGTTAACCACGCAGCGTACGCAGACCTGACGAAGTAACCGCCAATTAACCTGTTTAGATATCTACCAATCACCTCAACAATCTCAATCTCACTCTCTACAACGACGGCTGCTCCACGCTCTCTCTCTTCTCTCTCTCGTGTCTCTCCTTTCCTTTTCAGTTTTCACCACTATAATATAATATACGCTTTAAGAAAAGTTGACTGGAAACCGCTTGAATCGTTAAACCTACAAAACCCTAACCGCTGTATTTCCCTAATCATCTCTATCCGGTCAATTTACTAATTGCCCTTAAAAAAGAAAACTCAATTAATATATGATCCTATTTTAATTAAATTAATACTTAAATTTTGTTCACACCCCTAATTTCTGCTTTCTTAATTCTTAAGGCTTAGAATAATATCTAAAATGCTGACTTGAACTACTAAAAGTGTGCATGTGAAAAGGCATATACTACTTAAACGGCGACGGATTTGAAGTTTCTAACTTCTCGGGATTGACGGCAAGATGTGCGTGTGGAAACTGGAAAGCATATACTACTACTTTAACGGAGATAGAATCTAAGTCCCTAACTGCTTCCAGATTGACGGCGACGGCATTAATATTGTCTTTCTAGAAACCTATAACTAGCTCGGAAACTACTTTGGAAGATTCGCGTTACACTTTTCCAGCTAGATTGTCTTTCTGTTTACACAAATAAATTAAAAATGACGACGACTATCTACTTGGACCTGACTGCACTTGTGACGTGGTGGCACGAATCGCATGACGGCCTTCCTTTGGTAATCAATCACACACGGTCAGCTCCCACACATCAATATCTCCACCGCTCCTGGGCCCCTAACATTATATATATAGAGGCATTTCATCGAACACTTGGCAATATCCTCAAATTCATTCTCTGCTTTCAGACCGAGAACAACTTTAGCTTTCTTAACTTCTCTTTCACAACTTCGATCGAACACGAACAGTTGGTAAAATATCAAGATGAAGAGAAACGGATGTGAAGGATCAACAACCATAGATAGCATATCCATGGCGAATTGCTTGATGTTGCTGGCTCGTGGTGCAGTTCAAGCCAAGGCTGTGGGTACCATGGTTGACTCTGTGGGTCGCACCTTCGAGTGCAAGACTTGTAACCGTAAGTTTTCATCGTTTCAAGCACTAGGAGGACATAGAGCCAGCCACAAGAAGCCCAGGTTGATGGAACTTGGGTTGGGAACCGGAGGAGATCACGAAACGCATCAACAGGCACAGCAGCAGATGAAGCCCAAGACACATGAGTGTTCCATTTGTGGACTTGAGTTTCCGATTGGGCAAGCGTTAGGCGGTCATATGAGGCGGCACAGAGCCGTCATGACCGGTGGTAGCACCAGCAGCTTGTCTTCTTCCCCACCACCACCACCATCATCATCGACGACATCGAAAGTTGCAGCGTTGAACAAGTCTCAGAGTAGAAGGTTCCTTTGCTTGGACTTGGACTTGAACTTGACACCCTTCGAGAATGGAATTGGATTGGAGTTTGCTCTTGGCAAGATGTCTCCTGTTCCTTCCCTGATTGCTTGATGTTCTCCACACAAGATCATGAGATCATCCAAAAAAGCCAAATGAGAAATTTTGAGAAATTTTCATTTTGACAAAGGGGAAATGAGGAGCTGATCCATGCTGAGTTGGCTTTTTTGGGGAAGGACTTCAAGTCCTCAAGAGTGAAGTTGTAGGAGACGTGTAGCGTTTGGGGATGCTTGCGTATAAGAAGAAGAATCTAGTAGCACTACCATTCCACACAACTGAAATAACAAGGGAGGAAATACACAAGAACAGGTTTATGAAGATAGCGTGGCGGGAAGGCTACTATCATGTGCAAGACATTGATAATAAGATCAGAGGATAAAGAATCAAAAGCTTTGTGAATGTTGATTTTCATTAAAAACAGAATTGGGGTGTCTGTCAGAGCTTCTGACAAGCTTAGAACATACAAGGATGTTAATAAAGAGTCGATCACCATCTTTTAGTTGGTTTTATGATACACAGCAAGGCTCTCCAGCTGTTCCACCCGCTATTCCACAGAGCTCATCTGGACAGCCAGATCCAAATGCACTATTAAGCTTCCCACATTCCTAAAGGACTACTGTCCGTAGAGGAAAGCAAAGTTGTTAGAAGATAATCAGATAGGTGATAACCGTTTCTTGTCTTAGTCATCACAGTATTTTTCATATAAATGTAATCCCAATCCATTTGAGGGATATAGAAGAAAATTACTCTCAATTCCTCTCAATTCCTCTCAATTTCGTCGGTTCATTTCCTCAATTCTTCTCCACTTCCTCTTCTCTGCAACTTAAGTTCATCCTAGTTGTATCATTTTATGAGAGTTTTTGTTATAAAAGTTTGGCAGCTGTTGAAGGTCAAATTCCTTCCCCAATTCTAGTGTACATAATCAAGATGGGGATCGTAGATTGCTTGAATCGGGTCAGAACGCATTGTGACGCCCAGATCTTTCTCAAGATTCACATACTTAAAGTGACTGCATGGAGTACGTATCAATCTTTTAGCAGCTTCTCCAGCATGATCGATATAGCTCATTTTATGATTTTTGTTCATTGGGATCTTCATTCTTTATTGTCTTCATTGTCACTCTCTTTGTATGGTGATTATTAACCAAATTTATGCTGGAAGAAGTGCTATGTTCTTCTGCTTTGCTACATTGTAGGTAGTCTCAAACTTGGACATGACTGAAACATATGCCAATTTATTGTCCAAAAGGTAGGTTTTGTCATAGTTTTGTTGGGATAATTTTTGTAATTGTTTTTGGGCAACTTTATTGAACCAATCAACTAAGATGAAAGTTGACAGGGAAGCTGTATGCTCGACAGGTTTCTAGTTAGGCTTTCTTTGACTGCAATCTGATTTATTAGGGAAATTTTTGAAAATTCAACCAAAACCCTAGCCGTCACTCCATCTCAAGCTTATGCGGCTAGGGTTGCTTCTAAGAGTTCCACAGCCGATCAAACACTAGCCACTACATTCAAAAAAGTTTCTAAGAGTTCCACAGCTGATCAAACACTAGCCACTACACTTAAGAAAGTTTCTACAATTGGTACTCACAAAGACTCTAACTAACCCAAAGAAGAGTTAAATACAGTTTACAATTGCTACAAAACCCTGGTCAATATTTTATGTAAATCCAAATACTATAACTTAGGGAATCTTGAATATCACAACTACAAAAGTCCTAGAACACTGATGAACAAAAACTCTATCTCTATATAAGGAAGCCATGTATACAACTCTCAATATAGTGGAAAATATCTGAAACTTTCCCGTTGGACGCACGTAGGTTGAATTCAACTGAATCACGTAAATATTGGTCTCTTGCCTTCTCTCTCTCTCTCTCTCTCTCTCTCTCTCTCTCTCTCTCTCTCTCTCTCTCTCTCTCTCTCTCTCTCTCTCTCTCTCTCTCTCTCTCTCTCTCTCTATCTTCATTCCACGTTTCTAGCGTGGCATCAAAGAACTAGGTTCTTTCATCCCCCCTACTTCACTTCCCTCCCTCAACTACTTACTATGGAGGTTGCAACTTGTTCCTCTCTTGAGGACTTTTGACTTATTTCCTCTTGTGGATGGCTCCTCAATATGCCCTCCTGCAACTATGATCATTGAAGAAGAGTCTATTTCTGTATGCAAACCAAATCCTTCCTATAATTCATGGATTCATCAAGACCAACTTCTCATGTATTGGCTTATTGCCTTGCTCACAAAATCTGTTCATGCTCAATTTTTTGGATGTTCTACAGCAAGAGCAGTTTGGCATTGCCTTGAAACTACTTATACAACACCATCCACAACAAAGATTATGCAACTTCGTCTTCAATTACAAAACATGAAATGAGGTAACAGTACAATACATGACTACCTTCTTCGCATTAAGCATACTACTGATCAACTTGCGGCTGCCGATAAGACTGTTTCAAATGATGACATTTATCTTCATGTTCTCAATAGTTTGGGCCCTAATTCGGCCTTTGTTACTTCTATAACCACTTGTGGCTTCTCTATCACTTTTGCTGAGTTAAAAGAAATGTTACTCACTCAAGAAATTTGTCTTAAGGATGACTTAGCCTATGACTCCTTTTCACCTTTGGCTAATCTGGCTCAGATAAGCAATGCTTGTCATTATCATCCTCCCTTTCGGAGTTGATCACACAATAGAGGCATATCTTTTCTTGGATGTTCTTCTGCCTATCATCCTCCACTATTGCCACCCACCTTCACCCTCTATTGGTGGTTACAAACAATAGCAGTCGTCTCTCATTATTTGTCAAATTTGTGATCGTCATGGCCATAAAGCTCGTGATTGTTATCAACGCTATAATCATGCTATTCAAGGTACAACCAATGTTCCCCCCTTTGTGCATGTTTCGGAACTCTCTGGAGGCATTTATGCATACAAAACATGGTATCCTGACTCTGGGGCTACACATCATATCACCAATGCCCTTGACAATCTTTAAATTATTCAACCTTACACTGGTGCCAATTAGGTGTTAGTAGGTAACGGTACAGACTTACCAATAGTCACACTAGTAACTTTTCTATTCCTACAAAGCATTCGCCTATTTTTCTCAATAAAGTTCTTCATGTTCCTTCCATTCATTAGAACTTATTATCCGTTTTCTAGTTACTCATGATAATAATGCTATTTTTCAGTTTCATCCTGACATGTTTTATGTGAAAGATCAAGCAACATGGATTTGTCTTCTCCAAGGAACCGTTAGGAATGGACTTTACCAGATGCACTTGGGCGAAATTTCTCAATAGACTTTCATTCGTGAACAAGCTTCTATCTCCCAATGGCACTCCAGACTTGGTCATCTTGCTTTTAAATTAGTCCATAATATTGTTTCTCAATTTAAATTACTTGTTACTTTTGAGAAAGTAAAGTTTTTGTATGATGCTTGTCAAAAGGGAAAGAGTCAAACTCCCCCTCTCCTCTTCTACTTCTGTTCTTATAGCACATTTGGATTTGATCTATTCAGATGTGAGGGGACCTTCTCCAATTGCTTCTATTGATGGATTTCGGTATTATGTTATTTTTGTGGATGCTTTTAGTAAGCATACTTGGTTGTATCTTATGCATCTAAAGTCTGAGGTTGTTGGGATTCTTCAAAAGTTTAATACTTGTTGAAAATTTATTTTCAAGACAGATTAAAAGATTTCAAAGTGATTGGGGTGGCGAATATCACACTGTCTCTACTTTTCTCACTTCTTGTAGGATTGATCATCGCCTTCCTTGTTCTCACACACATGAGAAAAATGACAATGAATTATGTAGTTTCCTCAAAAATTTCACCCTCCCTAATATATAGAAGAAATCATGGATCAAGGTACCACAACTATGTTGTTTTTAAATGCTAGCTCGGACTCCGTATGATTCAGGCTTGTTTACTACATAAGGCATGGAGTTTGTGTGTAACAAATTAATCAATAATACTGACAATCTTTATCATAATAAGATTTTTGTCTAATTAATTTAGCATGTAGGTTTCTTTGTTTGTATAAGGGATGTGAAAAATGGAGAAATCTGAATGAATTTGAAAACAAGAAGGACACTAAATATCATGGTCTTGAAATTGTGATAAGTCAAACTAAGGACCTTAAGAGTTTTCTAGATAATGATCTCAACCCTTTTTTTCTCCTGCAAGCAAATTGTCTCTAGCTAAGGATAATGACTGATTGAAACATTGAATTGTGCAGAGAGAGGTTCCCTTCTAATAATTTTTTAAGCAATTCATGCTCTCTAGAAGAAGCACAGCTAAGTCAAACCGTGACTTACGAGTGCATAATAGAGTTTCCTAAACCAATTCATTCATACATGCATGCTCTCTAGAAGAAGCAAGTAGTACGTGGAGGTTTTGAAAAACATGAATGGTTCAAAATGGAGTATGCAAAGTAATAATATGACAATGAGTTATATAGTTTCCTCAAATTTCACCCTCACCAATATATATAAGAAATCATGGATTGAGGTACTACAGCTATGTTGTTTTTAAATGCTAGCTCGGACTCCATATGATTTAGGCTTGTTTACTATATAAGGCATGGAGTTTGCTTGTCAAATTAATCAATAATCAATACAGACAATCTTTATCATGATAAGATTTTTTTTTCTAATTAATTTAGCATGTAGGTTTCTTGGTTTGTATCAAGGATGTGAAAAATGGGAGAAATTTGAATGAATTTGAAAACAATGAAGGACACTAGATATCATGGTCTTGAAATTATGATAAGTCAAATTAAGGACCTTATGGGCTTTCTAGATAATGATCTCACCCCTTTTTTCTCCTGCAAACAAATCGTCTCTAAGGAATAACGATAATGAGTGATTGAGACATTGAACTGTGCATAAAGAGTACAGAGAGGGAGAAGTTCCCTTCTAATAATTTTCTAATGCAATTCATGCTCTCTAGAAGAAGCACAACTAAGTCAAACCGTGACTTATGAGTGCATAATAGAGTTTTCTAAACCTTTTACCCAAAAAAGAGAGTTTTCTAAACTAATTCATTCATACATGCATGCTCTCTAAAAGAAGCTAAGTAGTACTAGAGGTTTTCCATATATTGATAATAAAGGTATTCAAAGTCTTGGACTTGTAGACTCTATTTATTATATGGTAAGATAATTATCATTGGCACTATTTAAGGTTTCATCCAAGTCGAAAATCATATTTTACATTTGCCTCTTCTATGATATCCAAAATAATCGATTAAGAATATATCATCATTTTCATTACCAAAATGCTCTCATGTTTTTCTTTTTTTTTTTTTTTTTTTTGAATTGGTATCATATTCAATTAGAACATTGTTTCATCACCAAATTACCGATATTTTTTTTGACCCAAAGAAAAAAAAGAATTATTAGTATCTCATACTTCTGTTCATAATTTAGATTAGTTGAAGAAAGGAAACTGAAAGAGAAAAGGTGTATTTTGATCATAAAAATAATAGTGTGTACTCAATTAATCTTTTTTTTTTAAACCCACGAAAGATAAATACAAAATAATATTTTTCTCAAAAAAAAAAAAAAAACTTTTATCAAAGTTAAGGATTCCAAATAGAATTTACCCTATATAATATTATAGCTGCTTAAACTTGCAAATATAATGCATATATATATATATATATATATTGAACCACATGCTTGTGAGTGGATTATTATTAAAACTGAAACACATGTATATATTGATTTGTCAATGATTAGGGGTTTAATTAGAAAATATAGTGCTAATAAAAAAGAAAGGTTATTGTTTGACACCTTCAAATGACAAAAAAAAAATGGTGATAGTGGGATTTGTCAGATTCAAAGTTGATCTTAATTTATTGTAGTAATTAAACTTTAAGTTAGATTCCAAGAAAAAGATTGACATTATTATATTATATGAGGACATCATATACATTTAAGGCAGACAAGTATCAGATTGGATTTATTCATATAATACAATTGTCTAATGAAGCCTAGCTTTTCCTTTGAATTGGAAAATTACATGATGAGAAGATTCTTAGAACTTATCTTATGCAGTCTTTGTATGGGTTTTATTTTAATAAATATTTTAGAGTTTACAAAATTAATTTTAAAATATTAGTTGACTGGTCGCCCCAGCTTCTAAGACCGCTGGCTCTTCTTGAAGAAAGCCATCTTTTTTCGTTTAGATCATCTAAATACAACTTTAGGGTAAGCAGGAAAAAGAATTATATTTATAAAGAGCTCCCATGCATGCATGTTCCTTGACTGAGGAGTCCATATTTCATAAGAGTTAAAGCATAGGGTAAAGTTTTAATTATAAGGAGATTAAAATGTCGGATTCTTCTTCTCAAAACCCAGCTAACAAACAAATAAAACACTGGTCTGCTTAAAAAAACAAATAAGAACACTGTAAAAGCGTTATAGAAAAAATTTTCAACAAATAGTGAAACATCTGATTTTCTTAAGTGAATCTTACAATGGGTATATAATAGATTTTGGCATTCTTCTTTTTGGCTTTTGGATCTCTAGGTCAGTTTGCATGTATCTCAAGTACATCATTAGGAAGTAGTTTTATAACTATATAAATATATACTAAGACTTCATCTCGTTGAATTGGCATCAAGAAAATTTGAACTTTTGACTTTATATTGTAAGGCGTTGAGGTTTACTAACTAAAACTAACCCCTTGAAATTAAGTTCAAACATATTATTGCTCCTTGTGATTGTCCTGCATATGGCACTTTTATCCACGAAATGAATCTAGGCCAAGATGTCCTACTGCAACGACAGGGCCTTCTGGAGAGAGTTACCCACATTGTTCAACTCCCTAAAAAAATATATAGTCTCTTTTACTGGTGGCCACCTTAAGTGGGGGCGAAACTCTATCCCCCCCCCCCCCCCCTGCCTCTTAAGTGGGAAAAATTACTGGTGACCTAGTTTGACGAAATTCAATATATTTGTCACCCACTGTTACTTATTATGTTAATTTGAAATTGAATGACCCTTTTGCCCATAATGGGTGTAATGACTAAATTACCCTCCCATGCCCAACTTCACCCATCTTCTACCTATACCTAGGCTCACGACCGGACGGCCGGATACACCGGATCCGAATCCGATTAGCAAACCGCTATCCAATCCGAACCGATCCGCATTTAGAAAGCACCGCCGACTTTTCGGATTCCGTATAATCCGATCCGATAAATATCCGATTATTTATTGTAATTGTCTTTTCTGTTTTATTATAAATTTCTAATTTCCGGTTCCGATCCGCTATCCGAATCCGTTCCGGTCCCGTCCGTTTCCTTTTTTTAAGAAAATGTTAATACTCTACTCTTCCGGATAAAATTTATCCGGATATTATCCGTCCGTGCATTTCCGATCCTCGTTGCTTGCGGTCGTTTTTCCGGTGATTTTCGGTCCCCTCCGCGGATTTCATCCATTCTGGGTCTACCTATACCTTTCTTGCTGGAAAACACCTACCACCGTCGGCCCCTTGTTGAAAATCTCTCTCTCCCTCTCTCTCTCCTCTCTCTCTCCCTCTCCCTCCCTCTCTCTCTCTCTGAAGAATCGAGATCTGTGTACCTTCTCTATTTATCTTGATCAGAGAAGCCTCCATCTTCAGTACTCCAATCCTAACCTTCCACTCATTTCCCCAAGTAGTGACCTCATCCTTGCTCTGGACTTCTTCACCCCAAGCCCTAGCACCCTTGACCTCTCTCCCCATTTTTCATCGACTCCATCAACGATCATCTAGATCGAGAAAACCCCCTTTTCATCCTTACACAAGAGGTACCAAGCTCAAACTACTCCATATTCCTACCTGACGAGTCTCTGAGATTGCGTTTCCACTCTTGAACTTGGTTTCGACCGATTTGTGAGTGCAAAAACTTGTAATCCCAACCGCAAGTACTCCTGGATGATTAAGGTCAAGGGTGTTGGGAAAGACGACATAAATTGCAAGTATAAATGGATTGTAGAAATCAAAGGAGCCAAAATGGCGCTAAACTGGGACAGGGAGCTAATGGTGGCAAGCGTTTTGTAGCAAAAAAAAGGTGTAAGTAGAAGATGGGTGAAGGGATTACCTAAGGCTTTTCTAATAGAAAATGTGTAAGTAGAAGATGGTGGATTTCCTACGGTTGGGTATGGGAGGGGTAATTTAAACATAATACCCATTATGAGTAAAATGCAGGGTGTGACATCTCGGCGAGCTAGATTTCGCCTTTCGCTCGTTGCCGAAACCAGCAAATCGGATCTCTTCGACATATGCGGTAAATTTCATCCAAAATTCTTTGAACAAAATGAAGATAATAATTAATAAAGCGAACATTATCACTCATTAATTGTTCTTCCACATGCATGGCTAAAAAGGTTCAACGTCAAGTCATTCTTTTTCATTTCTCATTCCATTCTAGATGAGTCTAACATCCAGAAAGTTGAAATCGCAAAAAAGTTCGAAGCGTTTGGGTCAAGTATTCTCTGCTTCAATCGTGCAATAGGGAACCCACATCCCTTGTTGTTCTTCTTCTTCACTAATGGGAAGACTTCAGCTCTCAATTCCTTTTTCATTTTGCCTTTGATGGTTAGCAATCCTTTGAGGTACTCAGGTAACAGCATCAGACAACACTTCCATTACCTTTGTTCAATTCTCCTCCACCGTAGCAAGAACACTACGACCAATTGCATCAACAACGGCAACAAATGATTTCATTCACTCCCTAGATGAGTCAAGGTATGGCTTACCTATCTGGATTCTTCAGGGAAAGGTAATCATCACAGGAGTAGGGTCAGCTTCTGCGGGATGGGGGTATTAATATGCCTCAGCGAGCGAACCCACGACCTCTTCACTAAGAGGTGTTGGTTCCAACCACTAGAACAACTCTGCATTGGCATGGTCAGCTTCTCCATTATTGGAGCGACACTAGTAATGAGTCACTAGTAATTTTTCCTACTTAAGGAAAGAGACCAGAGTTTCACCTTCACTTAAAGTGGCCACCAGTAAAAAAAGCTCAAAGATATATAACTCCAATAACAATTTCAACATTTTTCAAGAATACATTTCTCTTGTTTCCACAATCTTATGTATCTAAATTAAAAGACATCTCAAAAACTCCTCGAAGATACATGATGAAAAGCATCGACACCCAAAAGTTTTCGAAATTAACAATTACCCCTTGCTAGTAAAACATCTATTATATCAAGAGTGTGGATAATCTCCCCTAACGAGGAGCACTCTGTACTCTCTCGACGGTCTTACAACCACAAATTATGTGAAGTCCACAAGTAAAAAATTATAAAATATTAAAAAATAAATCTCACCACCTTAATTTGATGGGTCTTCCTATAATTTGTGTTAATAATTGTCAAGAGAGACGATTTAGACTCTTATACCAAACTTAAGGTTTGAGGACAAAAGAAAAATAATAAAAAAAACTTTTCAGTGTCCAACACTCATGTTGACGTGTTAGCAGACACACCATTCGTATATTTAAATGTCTTAAAAATTTTCTCCATAAATTATTGGTTGTCCATCGCTGATTTTAGGTATCTAGAAGAGGACACTTGAGACCTGCGACTCAGTCCGGCTGAAAGACGAAGCGATTGTTACAACTTGCAACTTACAACTTACACGAAGGTGACTGGAGACTGCCGAGAGCGTGTGCGTTCATACACGCGAAGTCACACTTGCTAACCACTCAACCACCTCAACAATCTCAATCTCACTCTCTACAACGACGTCTGCTCCACGCTCTCTCTCTCTCTCTCGTGTCTCTCATTCTCTCCTTTCCTTTTCAGTTTTCACTACTATAATATAATACAATATAATATATGCTTTCTGAAAAATTGACTCCAAACCGCTTGAATCGTTAAACCTAAAACCCTAACCGCTATATTTCCCTAATCAGCTCTATCCGGTCTATTTACTAATTGCTCTTAAAAAAGGAAAACTCAATTAATATATAATCCTATTTTAATTAAATTTAATACAAGTAGGGTTGGACCAGATTGACCCAAAGGCTGAACTTGAACCTAGCTAAACTGTACCTTTATTTTGCCTTCAACGATCCAGATGAAAATCTACCCTAAAAAATATCACATCTTAGTTGAGTTGATCTCCACGTGGGATTTAGACCGGTTCAGGCCAATGGAATTTTATTCTCACCAATAGTTATAAATTTCTTAACTCTTAAGGCTTGAATAATATCTAAACTGTTGACTTGCATTACAAGTATGGATGAGAAGGATCCACATTCTCGGTAATTCCTTTCTCTACAATTCCCTGCAATTCCCTCGTAGGATTTGCCAGGGCTTTAGTAATTCAGGTTACCCAACAAATTAGAGTTTAAATAAAATTCAAATTTATGGGTGTATTTAAATAAAATTCAAATTTATTTTAAATTGAATAACCATTGGATTACTTAAATGCCCTGCCTCCTTGGGGAATATTGTGGAGGATTCGAGGATGTGAACCGCTGGGAGGCTTCTCATGCACTACTTAAACGGAGACAGCATTTAAGTTTCTAACTTCCAGATTCACGACAGCAATTTTGTATGTCTTTCTAGAAACTAGTTCGCGGAAACTACTGAGGGAGGTTCACTTCTCCGGCCCTCTTTCTAGCTAGTCCTTCTGTTTACACAAATAAATTAAAAATGATGACGACGATCTACTTGGACTTGACTGCACCTCTTACGTGGTGGCTTGCTTGGTAAACAAACAATCCCACGCTACTCAAAATAGTCATACACGGTCAGCTCCCACACATCAATATCTCCACCGCTCCTGGGCTCCTAACAATATTATATATATGTAGGCATTTCATCGAACACTTTGCAATATCCGCAAATCCATTCTGCTTTCGGACCAAGAACAACTTTAGCTTTCTTAACTTCTCTTTGACGACTTAGATCGATCGAACAGTTGGTAAAATATCAAGATGAAGAGAAACGGATGTGAAGGAACAACCATAGACAGCGTATCCATGGCGAATTGCTTGATGTTGCTGGCTCGTGGAGCAGTTCAAGCCAAGGCTATGGGTACCATGGCTGACTCCGTGGGTCGTACCTTCGAGTGCAAGACATGTAACCGTAAGTTTCCATCGTTTCAAGCACTAGGAGGACATAGAGCCAGCCACAAGAAGCCCAGGTTGATGGAACTTGGGTTGGGAACCGGAGGAGATCACGAAACGCATCAACAGGCACAGCAGCAGATGAAGCCCAAGACACATGAGTGTTCCATTTGTGGACTCGAGTTTCCGATTGGGCAAGCGTTAGGCGGTCATATGAGGCGGCACAGAGCCGCCATGACCGGTGGTAGCACCAGCAGCTTGTCTTCTTCCCCACCACCACCACCATCATCATCGACAACATCGAAAGTTGCAGCGTTGAACAAGTCTCAGAGTAGAAGGTTCCTTTGCTTGGACTTGGACTTGAACTTGACACCCTTCGAGAATGGAATTGGATTGGAGTTTGCTCTTGGCAAGATGTCTCCTGTTCCTTCCCTGATTGCTTGATGTTGGCATAAGGGAGAAACTTTCCTTTACAAATCTGAATACTTTTGTTTCTGTAGACAATCCAAGACCCGGGGAGTGAGGTATAGCAGCAGTGATCTGTTAACCTGGACGGAATTGAGGGTAAACTCAGCCGTAAGTCTTCACAAGGATAACTTATTCATGATGCCGAAGCAAGAAGAGTCAGCCACACTTGCGCATCGACAAGGAACAAGACGGATTTTTGGTGGACGCTGTGGCCTGAAAAACATTGGAAGTGGCTAGGACCAGATGAAATGGATTGAATCAGAAAGGGGTCCTCTTTTGAGAAGATTATGAGACACACATACTTAAGTTACTGCATGGAGTATCAATCTTTTAGCAGCTTCTCCAGCATGATATAGTTCATTTTATGATTTTTGTTAATTGGGATGTTCATTCTTTATTGTCTTCATTGTCACTTGTTAAAGAAGATTTTGTGCAGAACTGATTTTGTATTACCTCTCCATGTGATATATAATACAATCAAGTAAATAATAAAATAAATGAGTCATGCTGTACATAAATAAAGAAATTATATGGGATAATACATAAAAGAAAAACATGCATGGGATGAGGATTTGAATTTCCATCCTAGCATATATAATTTGTAACAGTCACTGCCAACTTGAAATTCAGTCCACCATAATCTACAAAGATCTTCAACGATCATATTCTTCAAAGATCTCTAACAGTTATATTATCTCCAAAGATCTCCAACGGTCGTATTATAGCTAATACTCCCCCTCAAGTTGGAGAGTGAGTATCAAGAATTCCCAAATTGTCTTGGAGGAATAAAAAGAATATTTGCCAAGGGACTTGATGAAAATGTCAGCAATTTGGGTAGAACTAGAAGTGTGGAAGTGCAAATGAGGCCAAAGCATGTCTTATCACAGATGCCATGATAATCAATTTTAATATGTTTGGGGCACTCGTGAAACACAGGATTGACGGCAATGTGGATGGTCGCTTGATTGTCATAGAAAAGAGGGATTAACTGCTTCAAATGAACACCAAAATCTTGAAGGAGCAAAGTTAGCCAAATTAACTCACAAGTGGCTATTGCCATGGCTCGATATTCGGCCTCGGAAGAGGATCAAGAAATTGTATGTTGTTTCTTGGTCTTCCAAGAGATAGGGCTAAAACTGAGAAAAACACAATAATTGATGGTGGAGTGGCGAGTCATGGGACAACTGGCCCAATTAGAGTCCCAAAAAGCACGAAGTGATAATGTGCTATTAGCTGGAAGTAAAATACCTTGGCCAGGTGAGCTATGAAGCTATCAAAGAAGGTGAGTTGCAGCGTCCATATGTGGTTTGCAAGGTTGGTGCATAAACTGGCTAAGAATGTTGATAGTGTGCACAATATCAGGACGAGTAATGGTGAGATAAATCAATCATCCAATCAAACGATGATAAGATGCAGGTTCATGAAGGATATCACCATCGAAGTTCGTAAACTTGAGATTTTGTTCCATTGGAAATGAAGTTGGTCGAGCATCAGTGAGGCCAACATCAGATAATATATCCAAAATGTTTTTTTTTTATTAAGGAAAATACCCTTTTGTGATCGAGTCAATTCAAGACCCAGAAAATATTTCATGGGCCCAAGATCTTTGATACGAAATTGTTGATGAAGGAAACTCTTTAAGGTGGAAATCGCCAAAACGTTAGTACCAGCAATAAGGATGCCATCCACATACACTAATACAAAGATGGTTGAATCCCCGTAGCCCTTAGAAAAACGGGAATAATTTACAGTCAACTGAATGAAGCCCACACTTATTAAGGCAGTAGAAAATTTGGCGAACCAATTACGAGCAACCTGCTTTAAACCATAGAGAGATTTGTGGAGGTGGCAAACAACATTCTCCCCTTTACGATGTGTTGTGAAAAAGTAACAACGCAAGTGTACTCTGTAGTAACAAGTAATATAATGATAAAAGATCGTTCCCTCGAGGACTATAGATTAAGTACCAAATTCATTAAACCAATTTTATTCGAACAATTAATAAGGAAGAGAATTATTATAGACTATAATGCAAATTTAAATTTAAATTGAGATTATTAATTGCTAAAGACCTAGGGGTCAGATTTCACCATAACTAAGCATTCCCACCCTTTGATCCATCTTTATAATTTGAGAAATATTTTTCTAATTGATAGTCAAGATTCCCTTCCCTATCTACTAGTCTCTCTCAAGTACTAATAGAAATTCCCTCAATTGCTAACCCACTATATTTCTATGTGGGTTACAACAACTGAGAAATCATTAAATTCTATGGATTCCCATGTAACAACTACACAAACCATGTAAGTATATCTCTATCCTACATGTAATTCATGGCTTTTACTCCAATGAACTAAACACATAAATCCCCTCTCAGTTCATTATGATTAACAAATCAATTGATTAGTGGCCAATTAATCAAAAGCATGAAGAATAGAAGTAAAAACTCAATCAAAGGAAACAATATTCAAAATTATAGTGATGAATTCAAGAGTGGGAATTCAAAGATAGGCTACATCTGATCCCTAGTAAAATTAAATTAGTTCATACTCGAAATTAAAAACATTACAAAAGAGTTCAAGAACATTGAAAGAAGATGAAGAAAAACTTATTCCCAAGCTTCAGATCTTCCAAAGCCAACCAACGTCTCCTGGTTTGACCTCTCCGCTCCTCCAAAGCTCAAAGAAGGTCCTCTCTGGTGTTCCAAAGCTCCCAAAAACGTCATCTCCTTCTTCCTGGAGTTTGCTCTCCTTTTATAGATGAATTAAACTTAGAGTTTGAATCAAACTCAAAGTTCTTATTTGACTTAACCAAGGAGTGTTTTGACGTATGAATCGGACTAACTTAGAGATCTCCAATGCATAATCCCACCGTTGGATTTGAAAGCTCAAGTAAAGGATTGTTCATTTGCCAAAGAAAGTATATTCTTGATCTGCTTAAAGAAACTGAAAAAATGGGTGTTAAACCAGCTAACTCTCCCATGGATGACAATACTAAGGTAGTTAGTGATACTACCCCTCTGCAAGATATTGGTCAATTTTAAAGACTAATCGGACGGCTAATTTATCTTACTATTATCAGGCCTGATATTGCATATGCAGTGAGTTATGTCAGCCAATTTATGCATGCACCTACCAAAGGACACATGGAACTGTTAGAATGTATTTTGTGCTACTTAAAGTCATCTCTAGGAAGAGGTATATGGATGAAGAAGAATGGAAGCACTAATATTAAAGGATATGCTAATGTCGACTGGGCTGTTAACCCTATTGATCGAAGTCAACTACCGGTTTCTAAGTATTTGTTAGAGATAAAAACTTGGTTACTTGGAAAAGTAAGAAACAAAGAGTGGTTTGTACGTTCCAGTGCTGAAGCTGAATACAGGGCAATGGCTTCTACAACTAGTGAGTTGGTATGGGTCAGATCCCTTCTTCTAGAATTAGGATTTGACAATTTTAGTCAACCTATGAAGCTCTTTGTGATAATCAAGCAGCTACCCACATTGCTTCCAACCCAGTCTTCCATGAAATGACCAAAGAGTGTCATTTTATTTATGAGGAAGTTCAAGATGGAACTATTGAAACTCCTTTCATAGGAAGTGAAGAACAACCTGTAGATATTTTTACGAAAAACCTATCTAAGGGAGCATTTCAAAAAGTAGCAGAAGTTGACCTCAGGTGTAATCTTCGTGATAAACCGGAGTTTGAGTGAGAGACAAACTCTTTAGTTTAAATTTTGAATTATATTTCACTTGGTTACTTAAGAGTTGGTATTCTGTTTAAATTTGTTTTCCTGTATATCTCAACGTCCTATTCATGTAATTGATTACACTATAAATACAAAACTCAAGCTAATGTGAAGTCTTGAGCATTCAAAACCAAATATCAGAATTCTTTCATGATATCACAGCCACTGATCCTAAAACCCTACAATTTTTTTTTTCTTCTTCCCTTTCAAACTTCTCAATGGCAGTAGTTTCCTCGTGGAAACCATAATGGCGTCATATGAACAAAGCTAGACAATCTACTGGAGATGCCAATTATGGTTTCCACGGGCATCCACAACTTCAGCAACCTCAATAGTAGGCATGCCTCCCCCAAAGAATAGATCCAACCAGCCTGCAATGCAGACCTCAGATCATTATAAATCAAGGTTATCCATGTCAGCCATGAGCTAGGCCCAATTCTCAAGTTCTGCATAGTAATCAATCACAAAACCAGTATGAGCCACCTGGTTTAATTCTTCTTCTCGTTTATGCAATTGTAATTCTTCTTCTCGTTTAAGCTTTACAATACTATGACAACCACAACCACAACAGAGCACAATTGGTTTATGCAATAGACTCTGCAGCAGCCACAACCACAACAATAACAGACAATGCAGCCACAACCACAACCGATTCTGCAGCCAAAACCACAGCACCACTGGCTACAACAATAACAACCGCAATCTTCTCTGCACCAGCGGCACTACCAACAACAACGTGGACGTATCACATTTTTTTTTTTTATTTTATTTTATTTATTTATTTATTTATTTATTTATTTATTTATTTTATTTATTTTATTTACTTTTTTAGTTTTACCAAAGGTCTACTTACAACAACTTTTCTTCGGCTACACTCCAAACTATTGTGGCTACCACTCCCTAGTTTGCGGGGATGATAAACCAAAGTTTGAGTGAGAGACAAACTCTTTAGTTTAAAATTTGAATTATATTTCACTTGGTTACTTAAGAGTTGGTATTCTATTTAAGTTTGTTTCCCTGTATATCTCAACTTCCCATTCATGTAATTGATTACACTATAAATACAATACTCAAGCTAATGTGAAGTCTTGAGCATTCAAAACCAAATATCAGAATTCTTTCACTTCGATCCAACTTGAGGGGGAGTGTTATTGAGTGATAGTCTTTCGGTATGATACGAAGACTAGTAGTGATCTATACATTGTATAATTCTCACTCATTGTAAAACTCCATCCCTTGTAAAACTCCTCATCCTGTAGAACACCATTTCTATATAAAGATGAAGGCTCTCCCAGTGGTATGTTGATTTGGGAATTTCACCATGGACGTAATTTTCACACTGAAGATCGAACCACGTCAAATCTCGTCTTTATTTGATTTTTCTTCTTTTATTGTTTTGTTAGTTTGAACACACATGAAAACTAAACTTAAAATCAGTGAAGGATTCAAGGAACACATCAAAATCAAACTAATAAAGATGTAGAAAATGAGGCCTATGTTTTGATTGGTCTTTGT
The DNA here is from genome assembly GCF_041222555.1 of Hakea prostrata. Taxonomy (NCBI): domain Eukaryota; kingdom Viridiplantae; phylum Streptophyta; class Magnoliopsida; order Proteales; family Proteaceae; genus Hakea; species Hakea prostrata. Next base: position 5,422,760 of record NC_142601.1, read on the forward strand.
GGCCTTTTGATCGTCCAAGAGACACTCTTGACAATAACTGATGACTAGAATAGAAAGAAAAGGGCAACTCTTCGAATGCAATAATTTTTTAAACCAATTGAATTACCAAAAAAAAAAATGATGACTCGCATAGAAAGAAAAAGGCAACTGTTCCTATGGAGTAATTTTTAAAATTAATTGGACTATCCAAACCAATTCATGCTCTCTAGAAGAAGCATACTCAAGGTCTATCAGATATTTCACATTTTTTTTTTTTTGGGTAGAATAGAAATTTCAAAGTCTTTTAATTACGAGCAACTTGTGACTAGTGAGCACATCTTGATATTTTAAAACCATTTCACACCCTCTAGAGCAGGCATAGCATTACGCTTTACGCTACTTCCGTAAAAATTTCAAATTCATTCTTTACTAGTTCGATAGTGACCTTAATTAAACTAATAACACATATGGCCTTATAAACTAATCTCACTTTAATCAGACATCATCATATTTAAAATTTTAAATAGAATTAATACTGAAAAAACAAACGCACACATCATAAATTGTATAAGAACCCGCATAAAATTAAAACCTTCTGAAGATTCTTTTTATTCTAATATTTTATTAAAATAAAATATCTTACATTTTATTATTTTCACTTTTTTATATTACGTGTGAAAAATAGGTAATTTTTTCAGAAAAAAATAATTCAACAAATTTATTTAGTCATTTGAGTTTATTTCATTGTTTTCGACTGGCAGCTCCCAAATTCCAACAAACCATTGGTCAAGGGAAAAAATTTAGCCCAAATCTAATGATTAGTTTATTACTAATACAAATAATTATCATGTTGCTAATATTACAACTCAAAAATATTTTTTTGACTCTAACAAAAAGAAAAAAAATTTATTGTGTGAAAAAATGATATCATCCACATGTTATCCACATGGTCAAAGGATTGAAAATTGAATAGAGAGCCCAAATGGGAGGATCCGAGAAATAATAATTTGCACCATGGAGATTTTCTTCCCTATACATTACATCGGAAAAGAAGGAAAATTTAAAGATGAATTCAACAGTCTAGTTAATAAAATAGGAACAGTTCAAAACAGAATCTCCAAAGTAATAATATGACAATGAGTCATGGATCGAGGTAGTACTACAGGTATGTTATTTTCAGACGTTAGCTCCGACTCCATATGATTCAAGCTTGTTTACTACATAAGGCATGGAGTTTGCTTGTAACAAATTAATCAATAATATAGACAATCTTTATCATAATAAGATTTTTGTCTAATTAATTTAGCATGTAGATTTCGTTGTTCATATTAGGAATGTGAAAAATGGAAGAAATTTGAATGAATTTGAAAACGATGAAGGACACTAAACATCATGGTTTTCAAATTATGATAAGTCAAACTAAGGACCTTATGGGCTTTCCAAATAACAATCTCACCCTTTTTTTCCTCCTAAAACAAATCACCTCTAAGGATAGTGAGTGATTGAGACATTTGAGAAAGAGAGAGATTCCCTTCTGATAATTTTCTAAAGCAATTCATGCTCTCTAGAAGAAGCACAGCTAAGTCAAACTGTGACTTATGAGTGCATATTAGAGTTTTCTAAACAAATTCATACATGCATGCTCTCTAGAAGAAGCAAGTAGTACGTGGAGGTTTTCAATATATAGATAATTAAGGCATTCAAGGTCTTGGACTTGTAGAGTCTATTTATTATATGGTAAGGTAATTATCATTTGCACTCCTTAAAGTTTCATCCTGATAAAGGAGAAATAAACAAGTCCGAACCAATTCGGTTTGACCGAACAGTTTGGACCAAGTCGAACCGACCAAGATAAGGTCGGTGAAATAATAAGATGAATCCCAATAAGATTTGTAGCCGAAGAAACAATGTTCAATTGGAATTCAACTACTCATATTTGAGTAAGACTCAATCATTAAGATTGGTATGATAGTCAAGATAATGTTTGAGTCCCAATCAAACTCATACAAAGAAAACCTATAAAAGGGTAAGAAAATACAAGAGGAAGGTACACTGAATTGAGCTATCTCTACTCAATATTTTATTGTTCATTGCTTTCTTGTTGTCCTTAATCGAGGATTTCCTAACTAGATCGTCGGAGGTGAAACTCAACCACCCCGGTCGAGCTCATTCTTGTAGGTTCATTCGGTTGAGGAGACATGCAGGATTGCGTAGCAACACATCCCAATCGAAAATCATATTTTACATCTGCCTCTTTTACGATATTCAAAATAATCGATTAAGAATATAACATCATTTTTGTGACTAAAATGTTCTCATATATATATTTTTTTCAATTGATAATTGATATATATCATATTCAATTAGGAGATTGTTTTATCACCAAATTACCAATATCTTTTTTGACCCAAAAAATAAAAAGAAATATTAGTATTTCATACTTCTGTTCATAATTTAAATTAGTTGAAGAAATGAAACTGAAAGAGAAAAGGTGTATTTTGGTAAAATAATAATAATAATAATAATAATAGTGTGTACTCAATTGATCTTCTTTTAGAATCCAAGAGAGGCAAATACAAAATATTATTTATTTTAAATAAAAAAATAACTTCAATCAAACTTGAGGAGTCCAAATAGAATTTATCCCTTATAATATTATGGCTGCTTAAACTTGCAACCATAATGCATTAATATGTGTAAATACATAGATTATTATTTAATTGAACCAGATGCTTGTGAGTGGATTATTATTAAAACTGAAACACATGTATATATTGATTTGTTAATGATTAAGGGTTTAATTAGAAAATATAGTGCTAATACAAAAAGAAAGTTTATTGTTTGACACCTTCAAATGAAAAAAAAAATGGTGATAGTGGGATTTGTCAGATTCAAAGTTGATCTTAATTTATTTGAGTACACTTTAATTAGATTCTAGAAAGAAAAAGATTGACATTATTATATTATGTGGACATCCTGCATGCACATTTAAGGGAGACAAGTATGAGATTGGATTTATTCATATAATACAATTAATGTGTAATGAAGCCTAGCTTTTCCTTTGAATTGGGAAAACACATGATGAGAAGAATTTTATTCTAAAGAACTTGTCTTATGCAGTCTTTGAATGGTTTTTATTTTTTTATTTTCATTCAAATAAATATTTTAGAGTTTAATTAATGAATGACGAAACAAATTTAATTTTAAAATATTAGTTGACTGGTCGCCTCATGTGCTAAGACCGCTGGCTCTTATTGAAGAAAGCCATTTTTTTTAAAGGTTTAGACCATCTAAATACAATTTTAGGGTAAAAAGGAAAAGTAATTATATTTATAAAGAGGCTGTCATGTTCCTTGACTTAAGACTTATAGAGTCCACATTCCATAAGAGTTAAGCATGGGGTAAAGTTTTAATTACAAGGAGATTACAATGTAGGATTTCTACTTCTCCAAACCTTGCTAACAAACAAATAAAACATTGTTCTACTTAAAAAACAAACACTTAACACTGAGATTAAATTCAAACATATTATTGCACCTTGATTGTAGTACATGTAAGTAGCACTTTTATCCACGGAAAGAAGCTAGGCCAGGATGTCTTACAGCTAGGACAGGGCTTTCTGTAGAGAGTGATGCACATTGTTCAACTCCCTAAGGGCCTGTTTGGTTACTTGAGTCTGGAGATTTCAAGAATCTAGAGATTTCAAATCTATGGAGTCATGGTTTATAAAATTAACTCTTTGATTAACCTGAATCTTTGGAATGGTTCAAATGTTTAATGCTTTTATAGCAGGGGTAAAATCTCTAGATTTCACCTCATACCCATAAATCTACATATTCACGTTTTTAGTGTGAAAACGTAAATTTCTAAATTTCATGAATCCAGGGATTCACATAACCAAACGGGTATAAATATCCCATTTGTAAATACAGAGATTTCAAATCTCTAGATTCATATAACTAAACAGGCCAACTGGTGGCCAAACTTTAGTCTCCCCCCCCCCCCAACTCTCTTACGTGAGAAAAATTATTGGTGACCCACTTTTGACAAAACTCAATATTATTCGTTTACTCATTATTACTTATTCTATTAATTTGAAATTGAAATGATCATTTTGCCCATAATGAGTGTAATAACTAAATTACCCTCCTATGCCCAACCCTTCACCCATCTTCTACCTATACCTTGTCTGCCAGTAAACACTTGCCACTGTTGGCCCCCTTGCCAAAACATCTCTATGTAACTTCATTGTCTATCTTGGTCAGAGAAACCTCCATCTTCAATACTCCAATCCTAACCTCCCCCTCATTTCCCCAGGTAATGACTTCAGCCTTGCTCTGGACTTCTTCACCCCAAGCCCTTGCGCTTTTGACCTCTCTCCCCATTTTTCTTCCCAATTGCTCCACCTTCCTTCGATCTCATCAACTCCATCAGCGATCTCATCCAGATCGAGAAACCCCCCCCCCCCTTTTCATCCTCATATGAGACGTACCAAGCTCAAACTACTCCAGACTCCTACATGACGAGCCTCTATGATTGCGTTTCCGCTCTCAAATTTGGTTTCAACCGACTCATGAGCGCAAAAAACTTTAATTGTGACCGCAAGTACTCTTGGACAGCTGAGGTCAAGGGTGCTAAGAAAGATGGTACTCCAATGCGCTTTTATACCTTTAAAGCCTCTGCTACCTCCATCTTCCTCCTTCTAGAGGGGGTGGTGGTTTTCAGAGGGGGGGGGGAGGAGAGAGAGAGAGCCGATGCTAGTAGGTGTTTTTCAACAGACAAGATGTAACTAAAAGATGAGTGAAGCAATTAGCTAAAGTTGGGTATGGGAGGGATAATTGAGTCATCACACCCATTATGGGCAAAATGGTCATTTGATTTTCAAATTTACCGAATAACTAATAATGGATGATAAGTATTGAGTTTTGTCAAAAATGGGTCACAACTAATTTTTTCTACTAAAGGAAAAATACCAGAGTTTCACTCTCACTTAAGGTTGTCACCAATAAAAACTCAAAAATATATAATTTCAACAGCAATTTCAACATTTTTCAAGATTATATTCTACCCTAGGAGTCTCTCCTTTCCACCGTATCTAAAGGAAAAAATTATTTGTTTTCTTCTTTTACCAAATATAAATTAAAAGGAATCCTGACGTGTTTATACTAATTTGATAATTGATCTCCATCGCTAATTTTAGGTGTTTAGAAGAAGATACTTTAGACTTTTTTTTTTTTTTTTTTTTTGGTCAAAAAGTTCAACATTTCATTCATAATCTTAAAAGAAAATACAGACAAAAACACCAAACAAAAAAAGAAACAAAACCAAACTTAAAGGATGGATCAAGCCCAATAAACCTTTAAAATATTGGTTGTAACAACCACAAAACCAGACAAACATACTGGATATGATATAAATATCCACCACTACCGCCTGTGAAGACACACCACAAAGGTGGACACCGACGCAGACAAGAAAACGCTACAATGGCGGATACATAACACGCCCCAAGAGCGAAGACAAAACATGCCACAAGTGCATACATACCACACGCCACAAGAGCGGATACAAAACACCCCTCATAAGCGAAAACAGGACACACTACAAGGGCACCACAAGCGTCGGATCTTGTTTCTGAACCTCCATCTTGAAACCGCAAACATGAAACCACCAGCAGCAGTAGACAAAAAAAATCAGAAAACACGACCAAAGATCGCATCAACCACCTTCTCTTTTTTTTTTTTTTTTTTTTTAATAACCGACAGCTGCAAACAATGAAACACAAGTAAAAGAACCGAGAAAAGAAATGGAAAAGATGCGGAGATAAAAACAGAAAAACGATGAGACTTGAGACTTGAGACTTGAGACTTAAGACTTGCGACTAGCGACCAGCGACTTAGTCCGGAACGTCGGTTCCTGTGGGGACACACGAAGGTGAGAGGAGAGAGGCGAGAGCGCGTGCGAGTGGGTACGTGATACCTGAAGTCACACTTGTTAACCACTCGCCGTCAGCAGACGCGACGAAGTAACGGCCAACTAATTCCCAATTTCCAACCACCTCAACAATAATCTCAATCTCAAATCCCTACAAGGACGTCTGCTCCACGCGCTCTCTCTCTCTCTATAGTCTCTCTCCTTTCCTTTTCACCACTATGATATAATATAATATAATATAATATATACTTTTTAAAAACTTAACTCCAAACCGCTTGAGTCGGTTAAACCTACCAAACCTAAACCTAGATCGGAAACTACTTAGGAAGATTCACTTTAGCCTTTTGCTAGCTACTCTTTCAGTTCACACAAATAAATTAAAAATGACGACGACTATCTTACTTGGACCTGACTGCACGTCTTACGTGGTGGCACGAATCGCTTGACGGCCTTCCTTTGTCTTGCTTTGGTAAACAATCACACACGTGACACGGTCAGCTCCCACACATCAATATCTATCTCCACCGCTCGTCCTGGGCTCCTAACATTATATATATAGAGGCATTTCATCGAACACTTAGCAATATTCGCAAATTCATTCTGCTTTCAGACCGAGAACAACTTTAGCTTTCTTAACTTCTCTTTCACAACTTCGATCGAACACGAACAGTTGGTAAAATATCACGATGAAGAGAAACGGATGTGAAGGAACAACAACCATAGACAGCATATCCATGGCGAATTGCTTGATGTTGCTGGCTCGTGGTGCAGTTCAAGCCAAGGCTGTGGGTACCATGGCTGACTCCGTGGGTCGCACCTTCGAGTGCAAGACTTGTAACCGTAAGTTTCCATCGTTTCAGGCACTAGGAGGACATAGAGCCAGCCACAAGAAGCCCAGGTTAATGGAACTTGGGTTGGGAACCGGAGGAGATCATGAAACGCATCAACAGGCACAGCAGCAGATGAAGCCCAAGACACATGAGTGTTCCATTTGTGGACTTGAGTTTCCGATTGGGCAAGCGTTAGGCGGTCATATGAGGCGGCACAGAGCCGCCATGACCGGTGGTAGCACCAGCAGCTTGTCTTCTTCCCCACCACCACCACCACCATCATCATCGACGACATCGAAAGTTGCAGCGTTGAACAAGTCTCAGAGTAGAAGGTTCCTTTGCTTGGACTTGGACTTGAACTTGACACCCTTCGAGAATGGAATTGGATTAGAGTTTGCTCTTGGCAAGATGTCTCCTGTTCCTTCCCTGATTGCTTGATGTTCTCCACACGTCAATATATCCACCGCTCCTGGGCTCCAACTAGTAAAAACGCGAAGTCTGAGGAACAAATCTAAACAACTCTATGAGGTTGGCATAAGGGAGAAACCTTCCTTTACAAATCTGAATATATACTTTTGTTTGTGTAGACAATCCAAGATCCTGGGGGTGGGGTGTCGCAGCAGTGTGAGCTGTTAACCTGGACGGAATTGAGGGTAAACTCAGCTGCAAGTCTTCACAAGGAAAACTTAGTCATGATGGCAAAGCAAGAAGATCGAGTCAGCCTCACTTGCGCATCGACAAGGAACAAGACGGATTTGTGGTGGATGCTGTGGCCTGAAAAACATTGGAAGTGGCTTAGACCAGATGAAATGGATTGAATCAGAAAGGGGTCCTCTTTTGAGAAGATCATGAGATACACATACTTAAGTGACTGCATGGAGTACGTATCAATCTTTTAGCAGGTTCTCCAGCATGATATAGCACATTTTATGATTTTTGTACATTGGGATCTTCATTCTTTATTGTCTTCATTGTCACTCTCTTTGTATGGTGATTATTAATCAAATTTATGGAGTATCACCTTGGATTGAAAGAGTCTCCAAATTTTACAATTTCTTTATATTATCATTCAAGATTAATAGAGAAGATCATCATTTTGCATTGTCTTTCAATATTGGATCATTTGGCCTCAAAGCAATGTTCGATTTGGAAGCATCATGCCAAGAAGGGCGAATGTTTGTATGTCAACAATGCAAGAAATTTCATTACGAGATGAGGTGAATCAATTGAAGGAAGCAACTCAAAACGTTCAACAAATGATGCAAGAGGTTTTGCGCCAACTTCCTACAATGGCTTCTAACACTTATCAAACAACTTCTACAATAGATGTGGACCTAACTTTTCACAATCCAGAGGAAGTAGGAACGCCGAAGTGAGGATCGTGATGACTCTTCAAGTTCTACATCCATTCAATCCCAACAAGCGCATCCACAAACACTTTGGGCAATTGAGCTGCTAGCCCGAGCCTTAGAGCAATCCGATAAAAGCATACTGGTAGACGTAAATGACTTTGATGGTAAACTTGATCCCAAACTCTATGTTAATTGGATTGCCTCTATTGAAACTTTTTTTAAATGGAAAGAATTATTGGAAGAGAGAAAATTTGATTTTGTAGCCACAAAACTTAAAGGTCATGCCTTGATTTGGTGGCAACAATTTCAACAAAATCGAGAAAGGAGAGGGCTCCACCCAATTAACAATGGGGAGGATATTAAAGAAAGATTAGACGAAAAATTTCTCCCTCTTGATTTCTCTCAATCTTTATATAAGAATTTCCACCATCTTCGACAAGGAAATGATCAAAGTGTGAAGGACTACACCGAAGAATTTTTTTTTAAATATTTATGTCATCTTGATTTACAAGAAAATGATGACCAATTGGTGGCTAGAATATGTCAGTGGTCTAAAGCTTTCTATTCATTATTCAAGATGAGATTGTTTTACACCATTTGAACACCCTTGATGAAACTCACCAATTAGCCATCAAAGCCAAACAAAAATTGAAGAGAAATTCTTCTAGGTATTTTGAGAGGGCTCCCAATACTACTATGAGAAATAAAATTATTGAAAATGATTATTCAAAGCTTAGAAGTGATGAAAAACCAAAACCCATGACCAAAAACCAAAATAAGGGTAAAGAAAATTATAATGTGTGTTACCGATGTGGGTCATTTCTCATTTTCTTGTCCTACTAAAAAGAAAGAAAATCGAATCAATTTGACTAAAGGTGATGGTGATGAAATTACCTATGAAAATGACCAAGAAGATGCAATCCCTCAAGCGTATTGTGATCCCGATAGTGAGGCCGAAAGCATTGTCATTAGACGTGTTTTGACCGCACCTAAATGTTTAGAAGATGACCAATGACTTAGAACAATATTTTTCACACTTATTGTACCGCTTATGGAAAGAAATGTCTAGTATTAATTGATTCCGGAAGTTGTGAAAATATGGTTTTTAAATGGTTGAGAAATTAAATTTGACTTGTGATAAACATCTCAATCCTTATCACATCTCTTGGTTTAAAAGGGGAGGTGAAGTCCTCGTTAAAGAAAGGTGTTTAATTAAATTCTTTATTGGTACTTATTTTGATGAAATTTGGTGTGATGTGTTGCCTATGGATACTTGTCATATTTTACTTGGTAGGCCTTGGCAATTTGATAGGAAAGTTAATCATAATGGAGAAAAGAATAGATATTCATTTATCTTGAATGGTAAGAAATATTTGTTGACTCGATTAAAAAATGTTCCTCCTTGTGGTACATCAAAAAATGAAAAACAAATTTTTTTTATTATTGAAACACTTTGAATAAGCTTGCAAAGAAAATAGTTCTATGGCATATGTTCTTGTTGGATGACAAACATGTGAGATAGAGAAGAAAATAGACATTCTTAAGTGTGTAGAAGGGCTCTTAAATGAGTTCTCCGACGTAGCACCGGAAGAACTTCCGGACAAGTTACCACCAATGAGTGATATCCAACACCGAATTGATTTGGTGCCTGGTGCCACCTTACCAAATTACTACATTATAGGATGAGTCTAACTGAGTATGTTGAGTCGCAAGTTGAAGAGTAATTAAAAAGGGGTTTATTCAAAAAAGTTTAAACCCATATGCCATTCCCGCTCTTCTTACTCCAAAGAAAGATGGATCTTGGAAGATGTGTATTGATAGTAGAGCAATAAATAAAATTACTGATAGTAGAGCAATAAATAAAATTATGGTTAAATATAGGTTTCTCATTGCCCAATTAGATGACATGTTTGATATGTTGCATGGTGCAAAATATTTTCTAAACTTGATCTTAAAAGTGGTTATCATCAAATTCGCATCCAACCGGGTGATGAATGGAAAACCACTTTCAAGACACGAGAAAGACTTTATGAATGGCTTGTACCTTTATGAGATTGATGACTCAAGTGCTTAAACCTTTTATTGGAAAATTTTTTGTTGTTTATTTTGATGATATTCTCATATTTAATTCTTCTTTTGATGAACATATTAGTCATGTGCGTCAAGTTCTCGAGCTTTTACGAAAATAAAAATCACACTTGGTATAAAGTTCCACTCCCAAAAGGCATACATCTAGTTGGGTGTCGTTGGGTCTATAAGACAAAATACAACAGTGATGGCACTATTGAGAAATACAAAGTTAGGCTTGTTGCCAAAGGATATACCCAAACGTATGGAGTCGATTATAAAGAAACTTTTGCACTTGTAATGAAAATGAATACTATAAGAGTGTTAATGTCAATAGCCATCAATTGTGAATGGCCCCTCTTTCAAGTGAATGTTAGAATTGTGTTCCTACAAGGAGACTTGATAGAAGGTATATACATGGAAGTTCCTCCACAGGACATCCATTAGAAGATTAAGATGAAATTGCTTATAAATTGAAGAAGGCAATATACGGCCTTAAGCAGTCACCACGAGCCTGGTATAAGAAGTTAAGTATGGCCCTCATAAATTTTGGATTCAAAAGAAGTGGATCAAATTCCTCAATGTTTGTCAAGAGGACTGTTGGCTGTACAGTTATGGTCTTACTTTATGTCGACGACATAGTTATTACGGATGATAACCATCAAGAAATTACCACTCTCAAGAAGTATGTGAATAAAACCTTTGACATCAAGGATCTAGGAAAACTTCAAGATTTTATTGGAATTGAAGCCGCAAGCTCAAGTAAAAGATTGTTCATTTTCCAAAGAAACTATGTTCATGATAAGCTTAAATAAATTGGAAAAATGGGTGTTAAACCAGCTAATTCTCCCATGGATTACAATATTAAGGTAGTTAGTGAAACTACCCCTCTGCAAGATATTGGTTGATTTTAACGACTAGTCGGACGACTAATTTATATTACTATTACCAAGCCTGATATTGCATATGCAATGAGTTATATCAGCCAATTTATGCATGCACTTACCAAAGGACACATGGAACTAGTAGAACGTATTTTGTGCTATTTAAAGTAATTTCTAGGAAGAGATATATGGATGAAGAAGGATGGAAAGACTAATATAGAAGGATATGCTGATGTCGATTGGGTTGGTAACCCTATTGATCGAAAATCAACTACCAGTTTTCTGTGTATTTTTGGAGGAAAGTTGGTCACTTGGAAAAGTAAGAAACAAAGTGTGGTTGCACGTTCTAAAGCTGAATACAGAGTAATGGCTTCTGTAACTAGTGAGTTGGTATCAATCAGATCCCTTCTTCTAGAATTAGCATTTGATAGTCTCAATCAACCTATGAAACGCTTTTCGATAATCAAGCAACTACCCACATTGCTTCCAACCCAGTCTTCCATAAAATAACCAAACACATCGAGGTAGAATGTCATTTTATTAGTGAGAAAGTTCAAGATGGAACTATTGAAACTCCTTTCGTAAGAAGTGAAGATCAGCTTGCAGATATTTTTACAAAAGCCCTATCCAATGGAGCATTTCAAAAAGTAGCAGACAAGTTGACCTCAATGTAATCTTCGATCCAACTTGAGGGGGAGTGTTATGAGTGATAGTCTTTCAATATGATACGAAGACTAGTAGTGGTCTATTCATTGTATAATTATCACTCATTGTAAAACTCCATCTCTTGTAGAACTCCTCATCCTGTACAACACCATCTCTATATAAAGATAATGAAGGCTCTCCCCAATGGTATGTTGATTGGGAAATTTCATCGTGGACGTAGATTTTCACACTGAAGATCAAACCACGTTAAATTCCGTCTTTATTTGATTTTTGCTTCTTTAATTGTTTCGTTAATTTGAACACACGTGACAACTGAACTTAAAAACAGTGAAGGATTCAAGGAACAAATCAAAATCAAACTAATTAAAAATGTAGAAAATGAGGCCTATGTTTTCAATGGCCTCTGTGGCCTTTTAATCGTCTAAGAGACACCTGTTGACAATAACTGATGACTTGCATAGAAAGAAAAAGACAATTCTTCCTATGGAGTAATTTTTAAAACCAATTGAATTACCCAAAAAAAACAGATGACTTGCACAGAAAGAAAAAGGCAACCGTTCAGATGGAGTAATTTTGAAAATCAATTGGACTACCCAAAAGAAAAAATCTAAAACCAATTCATGCTCTCTAGAAAAAGCGTACTTAAGGTCTATCAGAAATTTCAAAATGTCTTTTTTATTTCTTTGGGTAGAATAGAAATTTCAAAGTCATTTAATTTCGAGCAATTTGTGACATATTTTAGAACCATTTCACACCCTCTAGAACAAGCATAACGTTATGCTTTACGCTACTTCCGTAGAAATTTCAAATTCATTCTTTACCAATTTGATAGTGACTTGAATAAAACTAATAACAAATATGGCCTTATAAATTGATCTCGCCTTAATCAGATGTCATCATATTTAAAATTCTAAGTATAATGAATAACCAAAAACAAACCACACACATCATAATTGTTTAAGAACCCACACAAAATCCTTCTAAAGATTTTTTTTTTTTAAATTCTAATATTTTATTAATAATAAAATATCTTACATTTTTTTTATTTTCATTCTTTTTATATTATGTGTGAAAAAAGGTCATTTTTTTAGAAAAAAATTTCAACAAATATCTTTAGTCATTTGACTTTATTTCATTGTTTTCGACTTTAAATTCCAACAAACTATTGGTCAAGAAACAAAATTTAGCCCAAATTTAATAATTAGTTTGTTATTAATATAAATAATTATCATGTTGCTAATATTACAACTCAAAAATATTTCTTTGACTCTAACAAGAAGGAAAATTTTTTATCAGATGAAAAAATGATATCATCCACATGTTATCCAGATGGTCAAAGGATTGAAAGTTTAATATAGAGCCCACATGAGAGGATCCGAGAAATAATAATTTGCACTATGGAGATTTTCTTCCCTATGCATTAAATCAGAAAAGAACGAAAATTACAGATGAATTCATCAGTCTAGTTAATAAAATAGGAACAGTTCAAAATGGAGTCTCCAAGAGTAATAATATGACAATGAGTTATGTAATTTCCTCAAATTTCACCCTTGATCCCCATTACATATATAAGAAATCATGGATCGAGGTACTTAGCTATGTTGTTTTTAGATGCTAGCTCAGACTCCATATGATTCAAGCTTGTTTACTACATAAGGCATGGAGTTTGCTTGTAACAAATTAATCAATAATATAGACAATCTTTATCATAATAAGATTTTTGTCTAATTAATTTAGCATGTAGGTTTCTTTGTTTGTATCAAGGATGTGAAAAAATGGGAGAAATTTGAATGAATTTGAAAAAGATGAAAGACACTAAATATCATGGCCTTGAAATTATGATAAGTCAAACTAAGGACCTTACGAGCTTTCTAGATAACGATCTCACCCGTTTTTTCTCCTGCAAACAAATCGTCTCTAAGGAATAACGATAATGAGTGATTGAGATATTGAACTATGCATAAAGAGTACAGAGAGGAAGAAGTTCCCTTCTAATAATTTTCTTATGCAATTCATGCTCTCTAGAAGAAACACAACTAAGTCAAACTGTGACTTATGAGTGCATAATAGAGTTTTCTAATCCAGTTCATTTCATGCATGCATGCTCTCTAGAAGAAGCAAGTACTGCTGGACCCCAAAATTGGATTTTTATTGACAAATTTTTTCACTGAAAACTATTAAATCACTGTTTATTTTATTTCAATTCCAAAAATATCCATAAAATAAATAGTGACTTAACAATTCAAATCGGACTAATATATCTAATGAAAATTCAATTTTGGGTCTCTGTGTTTTTTAAACATAAAGTGAGGTATCGGTGCTTTAAAGCCTCCATTTTGGAGTGCCAGTGTAACTTGGTGTTTATTATATGGTAAGGTAATTATCATTTGCACTCCTTAAGGTTTCATTTCAGTCGAAAATCATATTTTACATTTGCCTCTTTTACGATATTCAAAATAATATATTAAGAATATACCATCATTTTTATGACCAAAATGCTCATATATCTTTCTCTTTTTTTTTCTCAGTTGGTATCATGTTCAATTAGAAAAGTGTTTCATCACCAAATTACCGGCTTTTTTTTTTTTTTTACCTAAACAACAAAAAGAATTATTAATATCTCATACTTCTGTTCATAATTTAGAATAGTTGAAGAAAGGAAATTGAAAGAGAACAGGTGTATTTTTGTCATAAAAATAATAGTGTGTACTCAATTAATCTTTTTTAAGAACCCAATAAAGGCAAATACATAATATTATTTCTTTCAAATAAAAAATAACTTTAATCAAACTTTAAGAGTGCAAATAGAATCTACCCTATATAACATTTTTTCTTCTTTTGGTAAGACCCTATATAATATTATGGCTGCTTAAACTTGCAACCATAATGCATTAATATGTGTAAATACATAGATTATTATTTAATTGAACCACATGCTTGTGAGTGGATTATTATTAAAACTGAAACAAATGTATATATTGATTTGTTAATGATTAGGGGTTTAATTAGAAAATATAGTGCTAATACAAAAAGAAAGTTTATTGTTTGACACCTTCAATTAAATGAAAAAAAATGGTGATAGTGGGATTTGTCAGATTCAAAGTTGATCTTAATTTATTGTAATACACTTTAGTTAGATTACAAGAAAAAGATTGACATTATTATATTATATGAAGGACATCATGCATACACATTTAAGGGGGACAAGTATCAGATTGGATTTATTCATATAATACAATTAATGTGTAATGAAGCCTAGCTTTTTCCTTTGAATTGGAAAAACACATGATGAGAAGAATTTTACTCTAAAGAACTTGTCTTATGCAGTCTTTCTATGGTTTTTATTTTTTTATTTTCATTCAAATAAATATTTTAGAGTTTATTAGAATGATGAAACAAAATTAATTTTAAAATATTAGTTGACTGGTCGCCCCACCTGATTAGACCGCTAGCTCTTCTTGAAGAAAACCATTTTTTTTTCAAAGGTAGTTCAGACCATCTAAATACAATTTTAGGGTAAAAAGGAAAAATAATTATATTTATAAAGAGAGGTCATGTTCCTTGACTTAAGACTTAAGAGTCCACATTCCATAAGAGTTTTTTTTTTTTTTTTTTAAGTAAATAACACTTCATTCATGAACTAAGAAAGATACACACCCACAAAAGAAAGGAAAAACAATAGATAGATGCATGAAAACACAAGGTTCGGTCCGAACCAAGGAGCTGAAATTGATCAAACTGTCATACATGCAATAGACAAAATCATTTAGGCTAAAGGATGGGTCAAGCCCAAGAAACCCTTAGAACAACTGTAACCAATACAGCAGCAGTTAAGCACCAACACCCACAAAAGGGGGAACACACAACACATGTAGAAAGTTACACGCCACAAGAGCGGACACAAAACACGCTATAAAGACGGACACAAACACACCATAAAGGCGGATACAAAACACACCACAAGGGCGGACACAAAAACACACAAGGACGGAACCGTAGTTGTCGCGAAGGGAATAGCAATATTGCGAGAGAAGGTCTGGCCTGCCATCTGTCACTGCCGTTGAGGCGTACCTGTATAAGCCCGCCGCAAAAGAACTTAGACTCCAGATCTAGGTTGTTTTGCGGTATGCACCAAATCTCCCTACAACCAATAAATTTTTTTTTGACCGAAAAAAAAGAAGAAGAGAAAATAGAAGTGGGAGCAAACAAACAGATCGAGAAGATGGAGGCGGGAATGACAAAGACAGAAATGGAGATGGGTGAGGAGCAGAGGAGATGGAGGTGGGAGACGAGAAAGACGAAGACGATAGAGACGGAGACGGAGAGACAGATGATAGAGACGGGAGACCCAAGAGAGGAGAGTTCGAGATGGGAGAGCCAGGAGAGGAGAGTTCAGATCTGGACTGAGGTGGAGACAGGAGACGCAGGAGACAGAGACGGAAACAGATTTGGTTTTCCAACCAAGAAGGAGAAGACAAACCAGAAGAAGAAAAAAACTCCGATCTGAAGTTTAGCTTCAAGCAGAGGATGGAGGGGAAGAAGGTGGGAAGAGGAGGAGAGGAGGAGAGGAGGAGAGGAGGAGAAGATGGAGAAACGTAGGCGGAGAGACTACAGAGGCGGAGAGACTCCCCGCCTCAAAAGGCGGGATGATGGGGAGTGTTCAACGTGGGCGGGATTTTAGTTCAACAGGAAACTAGAGCTAAAGTTGAGCATAGGGTAACTTCTCAAAACTAGAGCGCTCAGAGAGGAGGAGAGTTAAGCATAGGGTAACTTCTCAAAACCCTAAAACACTATTCTGCTTAAAAAAACAAATAAGAACACTTAACAATATAAAATATTGAATAGCGGCATAGAAATTTTTTTCAACAAATAGTGGAACATCTAATTACCCATAATGGGTGTAATGACTAAATTACCCTCTCATGCCCAATCCTATAGACATCTTCTATCTATACCTTTCCTGCCAAAAAACACATACCCCTCTCTCTCTCTCTCTGAAGAATCGAGATCTATGTACCTTCTCTTATCTTGGTTAGAGAAACCTCCATCTTCAATACTCCAATCCTAACCTTCGCCTCATTTCCCCGGGTAGTGACTTCAGCCTTACTCTGAACTTCTTCACCCCAAGCCCTTGCGCCTTTGACCTCTCTCCCCATTTTTCTTCCCAACTGCTCCACTCTCCTGGAATTTCGTCGACTCTATCAGCAATCTCACCCAAATCGAGAAAAACCCCTTTTCACCCTCATACGAGAGGTACCAAGCTCAAACAACTCTATATTCCTACCCGACAAGCCTCTGCGACAACGTTTTGGCTGTTGAAGTTGGTTTCAACCGATTAGTGAGTGCAAGAACTTGTAATCTCAACTTGCAAGTACTCCTGGATGGCTGAGATCAAGGGTGTTGGGAAAGACGGCATACATTGTAAGTATAAATGGATTGTAGAAATCGAAGGAGACAAAAATGTCGCAAAACCTAGAGCAAGGAGCTAGTAGTGGTAGGTGTTTTCTAGCAAAAAATGTGTAAGTAGAAAATGGGTGAAGGGATTACCTAAAGTTGGGTATGGAAGGGATAATTTAGTCATAACACCTATTATGAGTAAAATGGTCATTTGAATTTCAAATTAATAGAATAAGTAATCAGTAATAATAGTTGATAACTAGTAAATATTGGATTTTGTCAAAATTGAGTCACTAGTAATTTTTTCTACTTAAGAAAAAAAAATAGAGTTTTACTTTTACTTAAAGTGGCTACCTAAAAAAAACTCAAAAATATATAATTCCAATAGCGATTTCAACATTTTTCAAGAATATACTCTATTCTAACCGTCTCTTGTTTTCACCATCTTATGTGTTCTAATAAGAAAAAAAATATTTGTAATTTTTTTTTACCAAATATAATTTAAAAGATATCTCAGAACCCCGAAAAGTTTTGGAAATTAGCAATCACCCCTTCTGGTAAAACATTTATCATACGGAACCTTAGGGAAGAAAAAGAAGAAAAAAAACCTTTTCAGTCTCTGACACTCATCTTGACGTGTTTAATACTAATTTGATTTTTCGGGTATTATATAAATTTGATTTTGTTTGATTTTCTCCATCGCTGATTTTAGGTATCTAGAAGAGGATACTTGAGAAACGCGACTTGCGACCAGCGACTAGGCGATGGTTCCCGTGTGGACGCACGAAGGTGACAGGAGAGAGGCGAGAGCGCGTGCGAGTGTGTACGTAATACCTGAAGTCACACTTGTTAACTACTCCGCGTACGCAGACGCGACCAAGTAACTGTCAACTAACATGTTTAGATGACTCCCAAGTCCCAACCACCTCAACCATCTCAATCTCAATCTCTACAACCACGCTTGCTCCACGCTCTCTCTTTCTCTCTCTCTCTCTCTCTCTCTAGTCTCTCCTTTCCTTTTCACCACTATAATATAATATAATATATGCTTTGAAACTCCTTGAATTTATTATACCCAAGGTTTAAAGTATCGCGTATTGGTAATGTTCGTATCCAAGATATGTATTGTCGTATTGATGCATGAATAATAGCATAAAAAATATCAGAATACATATAAAAGTAATCTAATTTAAACAGAAAATAGTATATTCTATCTTGAAAAATAAGGAAAATGGTCATAAAAACAAAAATCTTTTAACTGAGAGGCTCGTATGTTCAATTCATTATCTTGCAATTACTAGTCACATAGCTTGCAGATTGCCCTGAAGCAGTTCATGCCTTCAAATATTCAATGGTTTACCTAATATTTTTGCTTGAATTGATGTCAAATGCATCTTCTAGTATATGTTTAAGGCCTAAGGGGTTTGGCAGTTGTTCACTTCTACATAACACATTCTTCAATCCGAACATTAAGTAGCCCTAAGTTTTGACCGATGTACAAATCTATGAAATTTCTCCTCATATATAAGATTCAATGTTTATGGGCGAACCATCACAAATAGTAAGAAATGTAAGATTTGGTAGCTTGTCGCGAGACTTGGCTTTTTCTCGCTTTCAAGTTGGATCAATCCTTATGGTTATGTATCATTATGTATCGCGTGTACGTATCATTGTGTATTGGCACGTATCGGCCTATATATTGAGAGACACAAGAGACAATTCAGAAGAAGAAAAAAAACACGAAAGTTTATAGATACGTATCGGCCGGTGGGATACAATACGCTACGATACGTACCGCTACTTTAAACCTACAAAACCCTAACCACCGTATTTCCCTAATCATTTCTATCCAATCTATTTAATAATCGCCTTTAAAAAAAAAAAAAGGAAAGAAAAAAACTCAATTAATATATAATCCTAATTTGGCTAAATTAACGCGAGTAGGGCTGGACCAGATTGACCCAAAGGCTAAACTTAAACCTAGCTAAATCTTAACCTACTAGCTAAAGCCAATTAAATTGTATGAAATTGCTTGGATATTGCGCAATTAATGCACAGCACCTGTAAGGAACTGTCGAGATCTCGATCTCGATCAAGATTTCAATTTTAACCATCCATTTTCGAAAAGTGTGTTGTCACCAAGGTTTAAAGTATCAATATTGAGTATCGTATCGACCAGGTGATTTTAAGAGACGTATCGTCCATTCGTCTTGTATTGAGTATTGTATCACTCTGGCTAATGTATTTTAGTGTAATTTAATGGAGAGACGTATCGAAATATATCGTATTGGTTGGGTCAAATATGGATACGATCGGCTTAGTATCGTATAGTATCGTGCGATACTTTAAACCTTGATTGTCACACTTTTGAGAAACAAACGGTAGAAATCGAGTTCGCAACACTGAAATCAAGCTCTATTTTAAAGACAAATCTACCTTTCGAATTAAAAATATCAAATCGTGCTTGAGTTGGTCTCAACGTGGGGTTTAAACCGGTTCAGGCCACTAGAATTTTATTGACACCCCTAGTTTCTACTTTTCTTAACTCTTAAGGTTTGAATAATATCTAAAATGCTGACTTGCAGTGCTCAAAGTGTACATGTGAAGCCATATACTACTTAAAACGGCGACGGATTTTAAGTTTCAAACTTCCAGATTGACGGCAAGATGTGCGTGTGGAAGGCATATACTACTCAAACGGGGACAGAATTTAAGTTTCTTACTTCCAGATTGACGGCAGTAATTTTGTACGGCTTTCTAGAAACCTAAACCTACACTGGAAACTACTAGGAAGATTCACTTTTCCCTTTTCTAGCTTGGGATTTTGTCTTTCTGTTTATACAAACAAATTAAAAGTGATGACTATATGCTTGGTAAACAATCCACGCTACTCAAAATAGTCATACACGGTCAGCTCCCACACCTCTCACATGGATATCTCCACCGCTCCTGGGCTCCAACATTATATATATAGGCATTTCATCGAACACTTTGCAATATCGGCAAATCCATTCTGCTTTCAGACCAAGAACAACTTTAGCTTTCTTAACTTCTCTTTCACAACTTGGATCGAACACCGAACAGTTGGCAAAATATCACGATGAAGAGAAACGTATGTGAAGGAACAACAACCATAGACAGCATATCCATGGCGAATTGCTTGATGTTGCTGGCTCGTGGTGCAGTTCAAGCCAAGGCTATGGGTACCATGGCTGACTCCGTGGGTCGCACCTTCGAGTGCAAGACATGTAACCGTAAGTTTCCGTCCTTTCAAGCACTAGGAGGACATAGAGCCAGCCACAAGAAACCCAGGTTGATGGAACTTGGGTTGGGAACCGGAGGAGATCATGAAACGCATCAACAGGCACAGCTGCAGATGAAGCCCAAGACACATGAGTGTTCCATTTGTGGACTTGAATTCCCGATTGGGCAAGCGTTAGGCGGTCATATGAGGCGGCACAGAGCAGTCATGACCGGTGGTAGCACCAGCAGCTTGTCTTCTTCCCCACCACCACCACTACCGCCGACATCGAAAGTTGCAGTGCTGAAGAAGTCTCAGAGTAGAAGGTTCCTTTGCTTGGACTTGGACTTGAACTTGACACCCTTCGAGAATGGAATTGGATTGGAGTTTGCTCTTGGCAAGATGTCTCCTGTTCCTTCCTTGATTGCTTGATGCTTTCCTCCTCTTCTATATGTTATCAATCGCATGCAGCTACTCTCTTTTTTTAGTGGTTTAGACTTTTTGTTTTTGGTTGTGGTAGTGGTTTAGACTTTCTTTGTTTGATCTGTATGTATGTACACAGAGTTACAGACGCCATCGACTGTTCAGGCCTGTAAATAGAATTCGATGAGATTTGATCATCTAGATTCTTGTAAATTTTAAGCATATGATCATTTTGGATATTCTTTGTCGTAAACTTCCCTCTCTCTCTTATGTGTTCGGATAATCCAAAATATTTGATTCCATATGTTACATCAGCTTCGAAACTTCTGATGCACTCCTCAAGTACCTAAGACACACTCTCTCTATGAATATTCATTATTTCTGGTCCTCAGATCTCCTTCCCTGTTGAGTTCTTCCAAGCCACGCATCATGTGACTGACCTATGAAGATCGACGGGTCGAACGGGCTATTGAACAGAAGACCCATTCTTCGTTTTCCATAGCTCGGTGGAATTTTATCAAGTACGAACAACGTGATGTGTGCAGAATTGCAGATTCAAGTCTACCATATACAATTCCTGACTTTTTTCTTTTTCTTTTTTTTTTTTTCCAAAAGGAAAACCGTTTCCACACCCATGCACACGAACTTCCCTCTTCATGCTTGTAGCTCAAGAAACCGTGTTTTACTTCAGGGGATTGAATCAGGTGTCGGCAATCTACAAAATCGACACGATATTACTCAAGGTTCGACATGTCGGCCCGTGTCGCGTGTCGGACACACGGCGACTCGGGCAACATATTACCAAAAGTTGGGCGACTTTTGGTTGGGGTTCGATGAAATCATTTTGACATGAAATTTGACGTGTAGCCTAATTTGAGGTCAATTACATTGGGAACATTATTTTTTGCCTGAAACATCACTTAATCTAAAGTTTTTGATTGGCACATGTCGGGCTATGTGCGGGCAAAACTGGAAGTTTGGAAAATTCATATAAACTAATGTAAACAATGTAAAGAGAGCACAATGCGCAACTAGTGAATAGATGTACTAAAGTTTATAATTCATTATACAATTATGTTGAGTATGATTCATACTTCACATTTTGTTGTCGACAAACATGGGTCCCGCCACCCCGGCGGGGGTGTGGGAGCAGCGCCCCTAGAGCCTGTAGAGGTCCTACATCACTTTGGCAAAAATTGAACGAAAAATCGGTGAAAACCCGAATAAATGTTTATAAATATATGAATTGGGCGATATATCGCCGAAATATCGACTTTTCGGCGATATTTCGCCGACTTTTTGCAGAATTTGTGTCACTGGGGGGAATCGTGTCGCCCCCGAGTGACTCGGCGATATATCGCCAACACAATGTACCATTATTACTACGGTAATTTTGTCCTTGGTTTTACGTTAAAAGAAGAAGGGAAAAAAATGTATTTTCTTAGCCTTTGTATCATTTCTTTGATATGTATCGATATGGATCACCTTTAAAATCAAGGAGTATTGAAGAGATTAGTATCTGATCCCGTGACCTCCAACCAAATATGAGATGGATGGTATCCTGAATGATAATTTGAGACATTCTACAAACCCATTAGTGGTTTAATAAATCTAGAGAGACAGTGAATCATTTTCAGATTGTCAAAATATAGAGAGATCAAACATAAATGAACAGAAAGTTATTTTACTAATGAGCATTTAAGGGGTTGTATGGCAACATTTATGTTCTATTTTCATGCTTTTAGGTAAGAAATTAAGGACCATTCTACGAGATTCTAGACCGTTCGATGCGAGCGATCTCAACCGAAATCTCGATCCGACAGTCCCCCAAATCTTGCAGGACAGTCTTGCACATTTAATTTGCAGAACTAAAGCAAGGTCTCAGTTTTTTTTAGCAAGTTTTTCCTATGCTAAAATCATGTATGATTACAAACGGAAAAAAATGTTTCTATAACCCCCGCCCCAATGGGTACCTTTCTGGTAATTCTTGATCTCTCTTAAAGTGTCGTCGAAAATGGCTCCGGAATCCTACCGTTGCGCCGCCACAGTCTGCTGCTATTTCTTCCTCTTCATATTCTTTAGCTTCATAATGTTCATAGGACCAAGGTCAAATTCAGTGATGATAACAGATGAAGACGGAGGGGTGGATGGCATCAACAGTTTTGAAGAAAGGCCCATGATTTCAGCTAAGATTATGGTGAAAATGCTCTGTATTTCGCCAATTCGCCGATGATTTTCCAGTCCGACGAATTTTGCGATTTTTGGCTACTTTTGTAAATATCATTATTTGCCTTAGTTTCGGTTTCACTCCTCACCAAACCGGCGAAATCCGCCATATTTTGGGCGAATTTCGCTGAAATGTTTTTCCATGAAGGTTATCATGGTAGTAAAATCAGCAATCTCGGAAGCTGGCAATATGAAAACAACACTGATACGATTTTTTACCAAATATTGAAATCGGCAATCTATTGTTTTTTATAGAGAACTTACGATTATAAGGAAAAGTTTGCCCTTTTATAATAGTAGTATAATAGTTGGTGGAACTGAACAAAGAAGAAGAAAAATCCTTGAAAGAGTTTGAGACAAGAGTTGAAGGTCGGAGAAAAAGACCCAATACAATTTATTATATTGGTGAAATTATTCATTCTTTGATTTCTCATTGAAACCAATCCTTCAATCTACAACAGAAAAAATTGTATCACAATGACTAAAAATGAATACCTTAGGAAGCATCCAGAGCTGAAGTTTGATGATGACATCAAGGACGATTATTAGGTTAAGTTGAGAAGAATGACTACTACCAAAAAAAAAATAAGGGAAGAAACAATGGAAAAAGACGAACAGTTACAACTGATTCTCATAAAAATATTTGTTGAATAATTCAATGGATGAGATTGAATCTTACAAAATGAAAGGTTAAAAATTTGGAACATCTAACAAATGTATTTTCACGGCCATTTTGTTCCATTTAATCTATTTTTATTTAAAAATAAGCTAAAGTGTAGCTGATCCGACGTTTGAATAGGGTTCTTTTAATAATTAAGTAATAATATACGGGGAACAATAGTAATTATCTCTAAATATTATTATGACTTAAAATTTTCTTTTACAGTACAGATACAAGAGGTTTCGAATATAGACTAATCATGCATGCCTTTGTTTGTGAATAATGGATTTCTTTACAATGTGTAATGGATTAATCATATCTAAACCCATTGGTTTAAATAAGAAAATGATTTTACCAAAAATAATAATAATAATAATAAGAAAATGACTTTTGATCAGTTAAATTATTAAATTAACATTTCAAATAAGAGGAGATAAAAATCAGGGTCAACACGTTAGGGTAAATCAAGCCAAACTTAGAAAAAACCTGACAATGTCTGTTTTTTTTCAGGTTTTTTTTTTTGGTACAAGACTTCTGTTAGGATTGAGGACTTTTAAATCCTTATAGAATTAGGTAGTGTTTGGATTTCAATTTCAACCTCTACGGTAGGGTTCTAGTTCAAGGCTGGCCCAACCCAATCTAAAAAAAAAAAAATAATAATAATAAAAATTAATAATAAAGAAAAGAAGAAGAAAGAAAGAAAGAAGGAAGAAAACATGGCTTGAAGAAGGACTCATGATCAAAAAAAATGTTTTTTTTGGGTCAAGGATCCAAAAAAATGTTTAACAACTGAGCACTTGAGCAATGTGGTAAGCCCAAGCATGAGAATATCTACTGGTATCATGTGTCTTTGATTATAATGCCCCATGCACTCTGTTCAATTAAGTTATTTGATGGGCCATTTGGAGGCTCCTGTTCAGGCTAAAGAGCCCATAAATAGGAAAACAGATATGAACGACGCTCCAAGAGTCAACACGATCCATCACCATCCTGGGCCCCCGGCCCATCCATTCTGTTTCCTATGAGATCCGTTGATTTCACAGCAACCGCCGCTGGATTAGAATCTTTTGCCTGTGTGCCCAAGGGCCAATATCTTGAATCCAGACCAAGGTGGGACCATCATCGTTAAAGGATGTCCCCTTAGCCCGTATCTCTATATTTGCATAATGTATCTCGCATCCTTAATGCCCATCGAGAGCTTAACAGCTTTAAAGGCATAAAAGTTGCGAAAGATGTGCCAAAAATTTCTCACCTCTTTTGATAGACAATTCTATTTCTTGCATACTACAAAGAAAGACATTATTTTCATGAGGTTAGCTTTAGATCTTTTCTCAACTCTTTCAGGTCAAGAGGAAAATCTAGAAAAGAGTGGATTTTTTTTTCTTCAAGTTTTAATCCCCCTGTAGAGGTAAAAAATAGAATCCAATCTTCACTAGGGTTCCTATTGGGGGATTATACCGACTTTTCGGTTGTAAATAACTGGTTGGTTCAATTGATGGTTCATTGTTATGTATAGCTTTATCCTTGGTTCACTCTCATTCTCATATATGCAAATATGATTTGGGGATTTTTCCTCTGTTCTGCGATTTTGAGGTTTCTAGAGCTTTCATGGCTTCTTCTTCTCGAACACTCCGGTGATGGATTTCAAAAAAGCTCTTTGAACAGATTGTGTTGATCATTCACAAAAGATCACGTCGATCAAAGTAAATTCTTTATGGATGAAGTCTCACGTATTTCATTCCACAACCAAACACTTAATTTTAGTAAATTATAACTCCATAGATTTGAAGTCTATAGATTTGAAATTTCTAGATATTCGAAATCTCCTGTGTCTCTTCTTCTTCTACTTGCTTCGCTTTCTGTTAGATCACAAGACCGAACGTAAAGCTAGAAAAGAGTGGATGTTTTTTTTCTTCAAATTCAATTAATAACTCTATATGAGGTAAACACCTAATGATAATCCAATCTTCACTAGGGTTCCTTCTATGCCTCCTTCAAGTAAATATTTGGAAACTTTCATCTTCTACTCAAAAATGTGGAACAAAAAAAAGGCTTGAAGGACTCATGATCCGAAAAATAACAATTGATCAGTTGAGCAATGTGTATGGATGTATTTCTTGCACAACAATGGCAGCTTTTTTATATAGAGACAGTATGTCCAAGGAAGTAAAACTTCGAACCTCCGTTCTCCCACACCTTCCTCTCTCCTCCCAGACCTGTGGGGCCCCTAGTCACTCTGTTCCTCCGCACCCCACAGGCCTGTGGGCCTCCCAGTTATAATGACTGGTTGATGATGACCCTAAAAAAAAGGGTTGAGCACATGGGCCCTAGAATGAGAATATCTACTGGAATGGTATCAGTGATCCCATAAGTTATTAATGTCTTTGATTAAAATGGCCTACGGAGTCTATTCTATAAAGCTATTTGGTGGGCCATTTGAAGGCTCCTGTTCAGGCTAAAGATACGGATAAGAATGGCCCATAAATAGAAAACAGATACGAACGAACGCTCCAAGAGTCAACACGATCCATCACCATCATGGGCCACCGGCCCATCCTTTCTATTTCCTAGAAGATCGGATGATTTTGACTGTAAATGCCGCTGGATTAGAATCTTTTGAAGACCAAGGCGAGCCCATCACCACTAAAGGTCAAGATTCACCCACAAGTAAACAACCTGTATGTTATAACCGTGCATCGGTGTCATCGAATATTTTCTCGTTCTTCATTTAAAACTCTGATTCTTTTGTCTTATTTCTCTTTCTCTCTCACTCTCTTTCTTTCTATCGTTCCATAAGAAAGCAGCATTTTCATCTGTACAGCGCAGCCGGAGAGAACTTCTCGATCTCCGCCGGTGAATTCTCCGATTCGACAGTTGACCCTCTAACACCATGAAGGTGAGCAATGCTTCATCGGTAACTTCTTTTATTCATCGATTTAGGGTTAGGTTACTACAATTTATAGATTGTTTTTGGGAGATTTATAATTGTGATTCTTATAGAACCCTTCGAATGTTAGCATGTTCTGAAGTGAAATCCGATTTCAATCCTTCGGTTTGAAGTCAATAAGCATAGCGGGACTGACAAGCTAGGGTTTTGTTTCTGTAGGTGTAGGTTTTGACGAGAGCAGAGAATATTGCATGCGTCTCGATCGAGTTCCTCAGTGTTGTAATGAACGCGCCGACAACTATCGAGGCTCATGATCATTTATTACTGCTATAGTCTCTGATTTTAGGACTTTCTAATGAATGACCATGCTTGGACATAGAAGGATACTTAGGTAACTTATGGCCGTTCAACTTTAAAGTTCCTTAGTTCGATTTACCTAAGAACGATATCGCTTGCGGGAGCTTGGATTCGATCGTCCAGAAGGCCAGAAGGAATAGTTACCTCGGTTTTGCGTTTTGAAGAGCTTGACTTTGCACTAAAATGGTATGTGTTTGTGAAAGCTTCCTCCGTTCCCCCAATTCGTGAAAATGTGGCTTTGTAACTTGAGGTTTGAATTAAGCGTTTACTAGAAGAAGCGGTGCTGCATACTGGAGTGCCGTTTTATCTATAGATTCTAATGATAGTTTTGGTTGCAATCATAAATGGGTGTTCATAGCGTCCAATTGATATTTGATTTTATTGTATGAGCAGCATATTTGGTTGGTTCCAGTTGATTTAGGTGGATTAGATTGTATTTCACCTTCATGGGTAGCTCAAGTCGACATTATTTTGGCTCGTAACCATGAGAACACTGCTAAGCTGGAGAATGATTGAGCTGGATATTTTCTTCTTCGTTCCTTTCTCCTTTTTTTTTTTTTTTTTGGTTGGTTGGGGGTGTTGTAGTTAGGGGATTAGCACAATCTTCTTGTTGATTATGTTTAGTATTGAATAGCACTATGTGAAGTCAGTTGGAAGTTTGCCAACTGAAGAATTTCCGCATCCTACCCTCTCATTCTCTAGGTTTTCCTTTTGGAATACCGTTGTTCCTGTGTTCCAGTGCTAGTATGATATTCGTTTTGTGTTTTAATTCTTTTGAATGCCTATACTGATGGATATTATTTCTGCAGTCTTGTTTTCTGATTTATGGGTAATTTGTTTAGACTTGATGGCATTGCATGGAAAGTTTTAATTTTTCACCAATTTTTTTGGGATCTAATTTGTGCTAAGATTTCAAGTATCTTAACACATTCTCCGATACATATCTTTCTTAGGGTACTGATATGACACCCAAAGAAAAGTGTTAAGTGGTATCAACTGTATAGGTTATGATAGTGTTGATTCTTATCAATGCACTTAATATGGCTCTTTTAAACCACATAACTCAATCAGCAGCTCAAAACACTTGCAAGTGCTCCTTTAAGACCTTGTAATCAATTTTGTTTTTTCAAAATCAAATTGGTCCCCTGTTTCTACTGGCAAAATCAACTTTAGTAGTGCTGATTTCATCATTGTTTGGTGATTAAACAACCTGCATTCAAGGACTGGGACTACATCTGTGAAAACTGAAATGACTTCTTTTTTTTTTGTGCTGGTATGTCATTCCTTGTGCATGTACCATGAATGTATCTGTGAGTATAATTTATCTCTACGATATGATAGAATGTCTCTTAAAATCACCTTGTGATATAATACCTAATGTGGATTCTTTGAAATTTAACTTGCATTGTATTAGAATTAGGCTATAAACTTGACAACTCTCAAAGCTTGTGACATCACATCCCTGTTTTGGTGATCCGGAATGGATTTAAAGAGGCAAGTAAACAACATTTTTTGTATGAAGTAGGAACCTCTAAAGGACAAGAGGAGGTTGGAGGAAAATAGAAATGTACAGATTAAATAAGACAATAAATTTGTGTAAAAAAAAAAATGGCGTCTTTCTTTACATGTATTACTCCCTCTCACTTTCTTTGTTGAATTTTTTATTTCTTGTGGATTTAGAGCTGGACTGAGCTTAAAATTTGGTTGAAGACATACTGGAGTCCTCCTAACAACTCTTTTTTGATGGTATGTTCTGTACCTGATGGAATATTTGAATCATAGCATGCTGACATGCATGAGTGTTTATTAGCTGGTTGGTCTGGAGTTATTGCAGCAGTTAAGGTGGCTTCTTTTACTAAGGAGAGAAGGTTTCTTCACTGTGATGTAGCATAATCAAGATGTGGTATTCTCTTGTTGGTAGTCTAATCAAGACATCTGCAATTCCTACCTATAACTTTCTAAATCCCAATCTCCCAACTTTTGCCCTTTGATTTGCATTTTCCCACACCATCACTTGTTCAGAGGTCAAATTAACTATCAAAACATCACCAAATCAGGTTCAAATCACCTGCTTCATCTCCTTGACCTTCGACACAAAGTTGGTCCAATGCTGTACAGGAAAAACCCTGAACTTTCCAATTCCATCTTTAACCTTCTAACTCCATAAAGCCAAAACTACATTTGATTCAGCCATCAAAATCCTTCCAAACTTTGACTACCTCATTACTTAACCATAAACAATACTCGATCCCCTTACTGCCTAATCCAATAGCAAAACCTGTAATTTCCCCTGTCTCGGTTCTTCTTGGAATCCCTGAAATTCACCCACCCTAACCCTAGTTTTACCCTAATACATTAATTTGACCCACCTGAGGTTACCAGTTCAACCCAAATCCTAGCTATTGGCTCCTAGTTGGTCTCCTACTCTCTCTCGGATTGCATCACCTAGTCTCTTAAACACACATCGACCCATAGTTGGCTCAAAATGTGGGGTCTACACCATTCCCCCTTCTCATTTAGTTGGATGCTAAAATCCACTAGCTTTCCCTTATTTATAATCTTTAATTGATTATGGCAATGAATCCTTCCTTGAATTGAACCTAAGAATCAACTAGCTTTCCCTTATATTATAACTATTTGGAAGTTCATTCATGGCAATGAATCCTTCCTTGAATTGAAATGGAAACAATCCTAGGAGTAAAAACTAATTACTTAAACCAATTTAATTGACAAAGAAACAATCTTAAAGGCATGGTTATCAAAGCGCCTGCCTAGGCGGCAAAGCGGTTTATGAACCACTTAAATTGTGATCGCTTAACTAACGGGCTGATTTCTTGCCGCTTTTTTGCTTAGTCACTACCGTTTTGCCGCCTAGATGCTAAAACAACCGCTTTTTTTACATTTTGTAATTTGTGCATATTATTTTTTTTTTTTTTTTTTAATCATAATTTATTCTACAATGCCGTATATAAATTTAAATATGTGAGCCATTTCGGAATCGACGCCCAATTTGCAAATGAACTCCGAGGCCCAAAGTGCCTGTCGGCAACAGAATGTGAAGCATGAGCCATATTCAACATTGATAATCAATGAATCATTAAATGAACAATGACTTGGAAATCGGAATAATGAGATCTATTAATTAATCATCTACATAATTATTGTTATGAATCTTATGATGCTTGATGAGATGAAGTTATGTTTTTATTCCTTTTTTGGATAATTTTTCATAATTGTGATTCTTGAATGTTTTTATTTTTATTTTTATTTTTATTTTTATGAATGTGATTGTTGAATGTTTGTTTAGTACTTTAGTTTATTATAAAAAATATTTGTAGTAAAAAGTAATTTAAAAGTAGTTTATATTAAAAATATTGACTCAACCACTTTTGTCGCTTTATTGCCGCCTAAACGCCAATACGAGCCCCAATCGCTTTGGTCGCTTTGCCGCTTTAATAACCATGCTTAAAGGGTACCAAGTCCCCAACGTCATGACTATCTAGAAATGCAATTTAGATCTTAATTTTTTGGGAATCAACATATATGATAAGCAGCTGCCTCTCCCTTAGAATATTTCATGCAATCAAGGTTCAAGGTATTGGTATCTCAGTTGGTTTTGCTTAGCCAAAGAACTGGGTTGCCTCAGTAACTCGGTGAAATCTCAGCCAAGATGGTGCCCTTATTTTTATTGCCAAAATTTGGTCCTTGCTTTCAGTGGCCATATGACCTAATTAGGCTATAAAATTTTGCAAGGAAGCCTATTTTAGGCCCCTATTACATGGTGGGATTCTCTGTAAAAATCAAAACCAAGATGGTAGTTTGATTAGGACCATAAGTTGTAGCCAGCTCTAACTTTCCACAATAATTAGTATTAGATCCCGGATAATGTAGAACAACTTAAATAAGTCATAGGAATCAAAAGACACTAGAGTATGAGCAATTTTATAAATTATACATCTAACGTTGTTTGTAGGATGGTCAAATATATTTGGAGAAAGTTTAGCAGCACAAGCCAACGACTACCATGTACCAAGTCACCTTATCTCTATATATTCATCCTAATATTGAACAAGTGCCAGGCCTTCATGTCTGAATCTCCTTCAGGGAAGGTTGTTGTTTGCAGCAATTTTCCTCCAAATGTTGTTGTGAAGCATCAGTTCAAACTCAATTAGGTAAACTTCTATCCTTTGCTGGGAGAGTTATGCTCATCCAATCGGTCCTCCAATCTTCCTACCTTTACTGGAGTGGCATCTTTTTAATTCCCAAATCCATTATCCACTCTATGGAGTCTCTCTTCTATGCTTTCCTTTGGCAAGGTCAAGAAGCCTCCAATTTCCTTCATCCCATCTCATGGGCAGCTGTCTGCCAGCCCAAATTTGAGGGTGGGTTGGGCCTCCACCACATTCTTGACGTTGATCTGGTATGTCTCCTTAAACTCATTTGGAAGATTGCATTCAAACATGATTCCATTTGGGTTTCCTGGGTCCACTCCTACCTTCTCAAGCATGACTCCATTTGGATGGTTTCTTGCCCTTATAATCCCTCCTGGATATGGAGAAAGATCCTTCTCCTTCGTCCCCGTGCTCTTTCCGCTATCTCTGTCCAAATCTCGCATGGATCTTCCACTCTTTTTGGCTTGATCCCTGGCATCCATTGGGCATTCTCTTCACCCTACTAGGCCCCCGCAACGTTTATGAAACTTGCATCCCAAAGTTTATCATCCTTGACTATTTCCTCTCCAATGGATCTTGGGTTCCGCTCCCTCACCCGTCCCTCACACATGTCTGGAATGCTCTCCCTCCTATCCACAATCTTCCCCGAGACACCACCATTTGGACTCCATCGCTCTCAAAATCTTTTACCACCTCATCCGCTCCCCTCATCTCCCTGTCCCTTGGTCCCGCTTGGTTTGGTTCAAAGGTCTCATCCCCCGTCATTCCCTTACCCTCTGGAGAGCCTTCAACCTTGCTCTCCCCACCCAAGCCTTCCTCATTAGCCGCCATATTGTCGCTAGCCCCAGTTGTGCCCTATGTGGGAATGGTTCAGAGGACATTGATCACCTGTTTTTCGCCTGTCCTTTTTCCCACCCCCTCTGGGACAGAGCCCTTGCCTCCATTTGGCCCCGCTCAAGGCGCTCACATGGGTTTGCTCATGAATGGTCTTGGATCTTGAGGAATTTTGCTGGAAATCCTATTTGCAATCGCCTTGGCAAGCTTGTCTTTGGTGCCTCCATCCATCATATCTGGTGGGAGCGTAACCTTAGAAGATGGACTCCCAAATCTCGATCCCTTGACTTGATTTGGAAAGCCATCCACTCTGATGTTTCCTCTAGATTGCTATCTCTTCACCAGCCCCCGGTCGCTGACAACCCCAGAAATAGGTTGATTGTTAGTTTTTGGGATCTCAGCTGCTCCTTCTCTTGAGCTTGTGCTCTTCCTCCCCTCCCCCCCCCTCTCTCCTTCTATTCTCTTGTTTTTTCCCTTGTTGGTTGTTTGCTGTTCTTTTAATATATTATTTATTCATCCCAAAAAAAAACTCAGTTAAATAACTACTATGTTCAAACTCAATTAGATAATATCCCTGTCCTATTTTAATTGAGTTTTTTACTTTTCCATGAGATAATGGAATTTTGTCTTAGATTCAGGCAAGATATCATAATCTTTGCCAAATCCATGTAATATTTTGGTATTGGATCTGGTTCAACTCAAGACTTGTCAAAACCAAGAAAATTACCAAGATCTCACTAGCTGTCGAATCATGTATGCATTATATGGGTTCTTGGCAGAATCTTTTTCTAATGCAGTCTGGCATGAGTCTTACGTCTGCGAGTTCGGTTGGTGTGCCATCGTTCCTGAATTTTGATGTCATAAATTTGCAGAGATGTGTCCATGTTTACTAGTTTTGTTACTTGAGTATTATTATTAGTGATGCAATAGAGTAGAAGATTATTCCTAATCCATCTTGTGGATTTTATTGTGATGTGGTCTGTTGTCTGTTTTAGATAAATTGATAATTGTAGTTTATTCCTTTCAATAAACATTTTTCTTTCTAGCCTGTAAAATAGTGTAGAACATTTCAACATGCTCATTTCTTTTCTTTGATTGCTGTGTTTTACCATCAGATAAGTTCTCCTATATTAATAGCACCCCTAATTTTTCTCTGTAATTGTTTCTTTCAGTCTTTCCAGAGCAAAGGCTTTTGGATCGCAAAAGGTCCCGGTTGTTTAACAGATGGAGATATGGCTTATGATAACTCATCCAGAATTGAACCAAAGCGTGCTCATCAATGGTTTATAGATGGTGGTGAACCAGAGTTATTTCCTAACAAGAAACAAGCAATAGAATCTTCAAATAGCAAGCCAATTTCAGGAATTGCAAATGTTGGTGTTTCTCCATGGGAAAGTTCTTCAAGTTTCCAGACAATCTCAGGCCAGTTCAGTGACAGACTATTTGGATCTGAAACTGCAAGGACTATAAATTTTGGTGGTAGAAACATTTCATCTGTCAATGCTGGAAATTTGAATATGATGAGAAAAGATGTGGAGGAACCATTTGGAAATGACCCATCTGTTGGTTTATCTATGTCTCAGACAATGGAAGATCCTGATTCATGCCTCAGTTACGGTGGCATCAGAAAGATCAAAATTAATCAGGTCAAGGACTCTGACAGTGGCATGACTGTATCAATGGGACAATCATACAATACAGGGGACAATGTTACCATGTCAATGGGTCACTCCTTTAACAAGAGAGATGACAACACTATATCCATTGGTCAAACCTATGATAGGGGGAATGATAGTAACATTTCTATTGGTCACTCTTATGTTAGGGGAGACTCAAGTACCATATCAATGGGCCACAGCCACAACAGGGGGAATGACAATACAATATCAATGGGACAGAACTATAGCAGGGGGAGTGATAATACAATATCAATGGGGCAGAACTATAGCAGGGGCAATGATAATAGCTTATCAATGGCTCACACCTATAACAGGGGAGATGACAACTCCATATCAATTGGTCAGACCTACCATAGGGGGGATGAGAATACTGTATCAATGGCTCACACCTACAATAGGGGAAATGAAAATATCTCAATGGGTCAGGCCTATGGTAAGGGAGATGGGAATACCATGTCAATGGGTCAAAACTATGATAAGGGGGAAGAACACACCATATCAATGGGTCACAACTTCAATAAAGGGGAAGGAAGTACGGTGCCCCTAAGTCTATCCTATAATAAGGGTGATAGCAACATTATTTCAATGGGTCACATCTATAACAAGGGAGAAAATATCATCTCGATGGGTCATACTTTTGACAAGGTCGAGGGCACTACCATATCATTTGGTGGCTATGATGAAGAACCAGAGATGAACCCATCAGGCATAAGTGGCTACAACTTGTTAATCAATCAATCTTCTGTTCAGCCTTCAGGTGCAGTTGGTGGGAAGGAACCAGCCGATTCAAATGCAGATCTTGTTAGTGCTACTTCACTGAATTCATGTGGAAGTGAATCAGTTTCTAAGAATAAGATGGAGCTAAAGATGTCAAAAAAGGTAGCTCCAAACAATTTTCCTTCAAATGTCAAAAGCTTGTTATCAACTGGAATGCTTGATGGAGTTACTGTGAAGTATATATCCTGGTCACGAGAGGTAAATTTGGATATGCTTTGTACTTTTTCACATTATTTTTAACCAAAGTGACTCTGTTTGGCTGTTTCATATGCATAGCAGAAGGAGCTTCGTGGGGTTATTAAAGGTTCTGGATATTTATGCAGCTGTCAGTCATGTAATTACTCTAAGGTGAGTGAGCTGTGAGCTGAAATTTTGACTTCAAGTGGTTTCTCTATTGAAGTGTAATTGTTTTGATTATCATGCTCATCCTGGTCAATCCATTGTTTGTTCAGCCACTGAATGCTTATGAGTTTGAGCGCCATTCTGGTTGCAAAACAAAGCACCCAAATAATCATATATTTTTTGAGAATGGGAAGACTGTCTATGGGATTGTCCAAGAACTGAGGAGTACCCCTCAAAACTTGTTGTTTGAAGCAATTCAAAACGTGACAGGTTCACCAATCAATCAGAAGGCCTTCCGTACTTGGAAAGGTAATGATTACTATATGTTTAAATTAATGTCCGAGCCTTATAAATCTAAGACAATTCTGTTGGATGCTGAGATTTATTAGAATTGTACTTGCCTCCATTTGTTGAGTCATTACAAGTTTTAGGTCCCTATCTCATCATTCTTTAAATGCATATTTATGGCAGAAACAAGAACTCTGTTGTTTTTGTCTTTTTGATTCATTTTCAACAGATAAGGTCATGTATATACTCACTTTCTCTCTCTTCAGAATCATTCGAGGCAGCTACACGTGAACTTCAGCGCATATACGGCAAGGATGAATTACAACAACCAAAAAAGGAGCTTCCTTAAGTCTCTGTTCAAATTTCCACTTGGGTTAAACACCTCTTTTGTGTAAGTAAGCATGTAGTTTTGGGTATTAGTAATATTCTCTTGTTGTAGATAAGAACCCACTATCCTTGTAGTTTGTTGAAGGGCCCTTTTGGATAGAGCTATCCTGATTGTATTTTGGAACATAATGAAATAGAAAAGGCTACTATTCCTTTCGCTTCCACCAGACATTTCATGTATATTTTGTTGTCGGGGTAGTCCTGGATGTCATCAGAAGAGAAAGTAGGTTAAACTTTTGATGAGACTTACCTTGTGCTATTCATCTCATGAAAAACTGAGGAATGAAGTAAATCATGGACATTCATTCTTCTTTTAGTCTGTATCTTACAAGCAAGGATCCTGGACAAATGGGTTCCCTGCCCCCATAAACCCTTCTCTTTATTGAAGGAAGAGCATAAATCTTCTTGACTGTATGCATATACCAAAGCGGTTTCACCAGTTATCATTAAGTTTGGATCCTCCCATTAATCAATCACTCAGATACCGTCAAATAAACTGCTGAGTGGACCGGTTTTGGTTTCTAGCGGTGACAGTTCCTCTCCAAATTGACACCCCTAACTGTGTGTTTTCAACCCAGCTGAAGAGATGAAGGGGATCAGGTATGTTTATTTTTCACCATCTGGAATTCTGCTGCGTGCTGTTTCCTCACCTAAAGCCCTATCCTCTGCTGTAGTGGGTGATGCAATATGCCTAAGAGATGCCCTTCATGATGCAATACAGTGCGGTTATAGATGGATACGTTTATACTCAGATAACTAATCTATAGTTTGTTTCTTACAGGGGTTCCAAATTCCAATGCGGATTTAGAATAGGAAGTTCAAATAATATTTTGGGTGATGTTTTGGGTTTTTGTGAGGTTATTGAGGTTTGTGAGTTTGTTTTTATTTTAAGAGTGTCTAATGTTTTAGTGGACATCTTGGCTTGGAGGGCCCAGTCAGTGTCGAGTTTGATCATTAGACATGTTTTCTTTCCCTAATTGGTACTTTCTAACCCCAAGTTGTTCCTCTCGATAGTTTCTTATGAATGCATACGTATTAAAAAATAAGTGTCTTCAACAGATTTGGTATTTTTTTTTTTTTTTGGGGATTAAGGTTATGTTTCGTTGGATTTTCATCATCATTTGGTCATGGTTTTAGGTATAGAGGATCCATAATGGTATTAAATATCAGATTAGACATGGGAATTGTCAAACACCATCAAACATACCGGACTACCTAAAAAACTATGTTTCTTCTTTTTCTTAGATGAGAGTAAATCTTTGTGGACAAGCAGGGAATGAATTCCCCGAGTAGCTAGCAGAAAAATCCCAAGATAAACGAGCTTTAATTGTATTGGTATGTGATCAAAATGGAGAGCATCAAATGCTGAAATCAATGTCCGAAATATTGGACTGTGTTGCCATGTCGGTGACTGGTGACACCACTGACACAACGATATTTTGCCGACATGTTGGCGACTTTTGGCAGGGATGTCGATGAAAATTCGACCCCTAGTTTCGGGGGTATTTAGGGTCATTTTGATTTGAATTTTATCATGTAGCCTAATTTGAAGCCAATAAACATACTGGGAGCATTATTTTGGCTAAAAACATCATTTAATCTAAAATTTCTGATTGGCACATGCCAGACTATATAAACAAAACTGGAAGTTTAGAAAACTTATATAAACTAATGTAAACATGTAAAGAGAACACAAAACACAATTGGTGAAGAGAAGTATTAAAGTCTACAATTCATTATACAATTATGTTAAGTATGACTCATGCTTCAAATTCTGTTGTCGACAAAAGGGGGTCTTGCTCCGGCGGGCGTCCTACTCAGGAGGGGGTCCGGAGAGGCCGCCCCAGCAGGGGTGTGGGGGCAGTGCCCCCGGAGCCTATAGAGGTCTTACATCACTTTGGCAAAAATCGATGAAAAAACCGAATGAAATTTTGTTAAATATGGTGAATTTGGCGATATATTGCCGAAAATTTGACTTTTCGCGATATATCACCGACATTTGGTATATGTCGTATCACCCCAGCGCCAGGTGTCCGCGATATATCGCTGACACTTTGTTCCGTGGCAGAGGATTGGACATCGTCTGCAGAAGCTAGAGAATCAATGACAGAATTTATTTTATCTGCCGAGCCAGATATACCAAATAATGTAACAGAGCACAGAAATCTCTAGCCTGCTTTGTTTGTTGTAATCCTCGATAAAGCCATAATCACCCGATCAGGTTTTGGTGGTTGCCAGTCAAATATTATCTGTTCGAGTTGGTTCTTCAACCCCATTTTTTTGGATTGAAAAACCATTGTTATAGACTTCTCAGTGAGAAAACAGAGCAGTTAGCAGTAGTTCAAAGAAACCTCACTGAAACCTGCTGAGCCTTAAGACTCCTGTGTGGACCCAAGCGGTTGTCTCACGCTTGCAAATGTTGTTCGATTGAATCAGGTTTTCATCATCTCCTTTTGGATCTCCCTGGGTTAAAAATTTAATGGTTAATTTGTTCACAAATTGAGCTCAGGCCCACTTACAAACTCTGGATAATTCTATAAAGAGCCGATTATTCTTCAAATTTGTTTATTATTACTCAATCGCAGCTACATCCAACAGGAACAAGACTCGTGGTGCTTCACAACAACAATGTTAAAGCTCCATGGAATAAAGTAAAAGATACTAACTTCCGAGGTTTCTCAAACAAAATTCTAAACTGGGTAAAATTAGAGTGATGACTGCTTCAAATCTCTGGCTGAAGAGAGCTTAAAATTAAGGTGACAACTGCTTCAAATTTGCAGCTGAAGAGAGCTCCTGGGTTTGTATTGTTCCCGTTTTGGCCAAAACAATGGTGGCTAATTCATTGTCATTATTCTTCTCCCCGCAATCGGTGATGGCTGTTGGCAGTTCAACTAGTGGTGATGGCATGTAATCCTTGCTCTTACCCCACACGACAAGATACAATCCAATGGCTATGACTAGTGCTCCAAGAATGCTGCAAAATTTTAATGTATAATACATCTTTTAGATATTTTTCTTTTCCATGGTTATATCTGTTCAAAAGGGTTCTAGTTCATACCTTCCCATACATAGCTGTTCTCCCAGAAGGAAAGTACTAAGTACAGCAACAATAACCATGCTTAGGGGACTAAAAGATGTGTTGAAAACTGGTCCTCTTTTCTTCATTACCCATGATTGGATAGAATAGCTTAGCCCAGAACACACAATACCCTGCAAGCAATAAAGTGAATCTCATCAATAAAGTCCAAAGGTTAAACCCACAAACAGAAAAGATCTTCTTGGTCTGTATCATATAGCGTTAAGTTACTTACGCTGTAGAGGACAGCTACAAATTTCATGCCCCAGCCAATAGACCAGATACCAGTGTTTCCATGTTCAATTGCTAGTGAAACCAGGGCACCCTCGATCGTGCCCATCAAACATATCCAGACAGTGAGAGAGAGCTCAGCTGGGTATGCCTTTAATGTGATTGCCTAGAAAGAAAAAGATGAAATTTTGTTAGCAAACCCTTTGTCTTCAGTTTACCACTAAAACTAGTCGTTGATAATCTATGTATGGGTGGTGTGTTGCTGAAGAGATTGCTTACCTGGAGAATGACAAATCCAGCCCAGCAGACGCAACCTACTGTGATCATAAGAGCTCCTTTAAGAGGTTGTAACGTGACACTGGCTTCTGTTGTTCCATGTTGGACATTTGTTCCTTTGCTCCATGGCAAGTCTATGGCAGGACCTTTGATTAGGGTCATTATGGTTGCTCCTCCAACAGTTACTACAGTTCCTACCACCTTAGCTATGCTCCTTGGTCTCTTAAGATTGACTTCCTCCATCCTAAGAAACACTCATCACCAACTCAAGTTAGTAAGTCAGCACTCTGAAGAGGCATAAAAACAAATTTAGGTACTGTAACAGGGGAATTACCTAAACAGGAAAGCCATTAGAAAGGTCAAGGCAGGAACCATATTGGACATCGCTGTGGTGAATGTAGCTGAGGTATACTTCATTCCAGCATAGTATAAGTTCTGGTCAATCACTGGCCTGTAAAGAATAAGTTATATAGTTTAGTGCCCACTGCAAGCTAGATTATTACTTTTAGAACACAGGAGACAATATATATCCAATTAGAATATAGTCTATTTAATGGTCAAAGTGATTACTCTAGCAAACCCATCAATGTGATCTTGGCAAAGATGGAAACTGTCATCGGCGGCCTCACTTTCCTGCAGAAACATGAAACAGAGCTTAGTCATGCTGCATTAACATTTGGAAATGCAAACACAAGTCATGAGTGGATCAAATAAGAAATTCTCTTGGTAATCTGGCTGATATAGAGCCAGCCAACCTAACAATCTCTGAGATAGTTCTCTGTTTTTCTAACATCACTAATTCTGGGAACTTCAAAGATGCTGAAAACTGAAGAAACTGAATCTATGATCCTCAAGAATATTACAGCCAAATATCTTGTCCAGAAGATAACTATAAAGTCTTATCCCTCCTGTATACTGGATTATCTTAACGAGTATGCCACGGGACTTGTTTGGGAAGGACAGTAAGGGTATGGTGAGGTTACTGAAACTCTTCAAGTCTATCTAATAAGCTTAAAATCCAAGACAACCAATAATAAAATGAGAACAAAGAGAACTAGTTCTTTAAACTGTTCAAAACAGTAGACACACACACACAAACCTCTCGAGGATGAGAGCAAACGGGAACATAACAGCAACTGCAATGGCGTGGCGGTAGACAGAAAGGGTGTAATGGCTCAATCCCTGATCCAAAGCAATCTTGACAAAGATAGCCAACCCAGCAAGCCCAAACTGCACAAGTACAACAGCCAAGTATAGCTTTGTCTTATGGAACAGACGACATAAGTACTGACTTATGATCAATATGTGCTTTCCCATCTCAACCCAAAACTCTATGAACAGCTTTTAATTGAAGACTCAAAACTAACAATGTCAAACACCAAGTTATGAAGTAAACTTGGCTAGAATGGAGAGAAATATAAAAGAAAACACCTGCTCTGTGATGAATGAGAAATAGGGGAGGTGATGCCTTATTTATACACCAATCCACAAAGCCTCAGCAGACTCATGCATGGATAAACAATCTCAACAATTCTGGGGGCTCCACCAAGTTAAGCATTTGGATTTAGAACTCAATGGCCTTAGTGCATTCCAACATCCTTAATTAACAAAATCTAAAAGCTGGATTAAATGTTGTAGATAGGAGATCCACTTCATCACTTGCTTTTGTTGAAGACTAAAACGAGTAAAAAAGGAAACCTATGAGAATACGCACCACTGCTTAATCAAGATGCACTAAGTAATATTTTTATTAGATAGTTTGTCTTTTTTCTTTGTTTAGGCTGCTAGAAGCTTGGTTGAACCTTCAACTGTGCATACATGTAGTATACGGATGGTATGAGTATCACAACCACCAAGTTAGTTGTTGCCTTTAAAGAATTGCATATCAGGTTCTCTGCACTAAGTCACCAATTCCTTCATGTTTATAAAGTTTTTAAATGAAATTTACTATGATCTTGCTTGCAAGTAGGTGCTTTTTTGGGAAGAAAGAAGAAATCCCACCTCATTGATTCTATGGAGGTAGAAATGAAAGAAGTTTCTATAAGCTGGACCACGTAACATAGGACGGGAAGGTGCATAAGCATTCTCTATCCATTTCATCCCCACATGAAATGAGTCTGGATCCTCTACGGTGTTACTTACAATGCAATACTATTCTATTCTCACACATCAGCTGTATCTTCCTCTATGAAGCTTGCCAAAAAGAACCATTCTTCCTTGAATGGAAATACCACCTTATTCCTTTTTTTTTTTGTTAAATATATACCACCTCATATTTGAATCCACGAAGATAGTAAGAAAATAAACATGATGAAAAGGTTCTATTAAGTGGATCATAAATATAATGAAAAGGTTCATTTGGTGGACCATAGAAAGACAAAGGATACATTGGCATCCTCTCTCTCTCTCTTTTCATATCTATTTCCTAAATCTCTTGTTCAAGAAAGATTGTTGTGTACATACATTGGTTCTGTCCTCTATACTATTCGTATCGCATAATCTTTCAAGTCGAGAATAAATATTATCATTGCACGTATATACTTGAAAATTATATATGATGATGAAATATTCTGATAATTAGTAACATCATGATATATCACTTTCAATTTTTATTTTTTTTTAAATTCTTTATATAACTTAAAAGAACTTTTAAGAATAAAATAATGGTAATTAAAAGAATTCACCAAGTTTTTAAATACATGAGTTAATTAAGTATAGGGACCAATAGGTGAGCCTAGTTAGGTGAATTTATTCCCCCACCATCATGAGGCAGCTAGTAGCATTTGGTATAATTTCTATGGAGAGTCATTATGATATTGTATATGTGGTACTAAATGGAACACATATATTTAGCACAAATTCTATTCTTTGACAAGATT
This sequence comes from Hakea prostrata, assembly GCF_041222555.1. Lineage (NCBI taxonomy): Eukaryota > Viridiplantae > Streptophyta > Magnoliopsida > Proteales > Proteaceae > Hakea > Hakea prostrata. The sequence goes on from NC_142601.1 coordinate 5,464,605, forward strand.
TGCACTAATGCTCTTTGAAATAACAAATTGCAGATATGATACCAGTATTATTCATTCACTACAATAATATATATCATTATCAAGGAATCCTTCACAAAGGAATCACTTTAGATAAAATGAAAGCTGTACCAAGAACAGTTAGCAACTCGAATATCTTTCACTCGTACATATTTCTCTCTTAACACTTCGCAAGTTTCCAACCAAAAGAAAATGTTGCAACTTTTGCTTAGAAAAGAAAGATTTAAGATAATTGTCATAACAAGGTAAAAGGAAAATATATATCAGCCATCACTAATGTTTAAGTGATCATGAAAATGAAAGGTTTTTTCTTTCTTTCGAGATAAGAGTGGATAACTGAGCATAGAAAAGATCATCCATATATCAATCAAATTCCTTAATTGTCTTCTCTACTCACCTACAAGTCTACAACCACCCTACCAATTCTTTCTTTCTTTTTTTCTTCTTTATTTGTTTAACTATTTCTTGGGTTGGGTATATAAATCAACCCATTAATCATGTTTACATGAATACAATAAGTTTAGAATTATTCAACTTAATAAGGAGAGTTATATGAATTCAAACAAAATCAAGTAAGAATACTGAAGTTTAACTCAAAAGGGAAAGACCGAAGGAATAGAAAAGAGGGTTGCAAAATAAAAATAGAAATGAAAACTGGAGGATAAAAAGAAGAAATATATATAAATAGTAACTAGAGGAGAGAAACACAACGCAGCACATCAAGAGAATCTTAAGTATACTCTACGTGTCCTTTTTCACCACTTCTCGTATGATTATTTTATGTGTTCTTCACTTTTTCATCTTCTTCAATCGAAATCATATCATACCACCTTATTGAATGATTTTCTTGAAACTTATCATTGATTGCAACGATTCCTAAATTCACTTTGCTACAACCATTTTTTTATTTTATCACTCTTTACAATGATCTGTGTAATTATTTTGTTGCCTAAGAAACTAATTTACCTAAATAGTCATATGAAATATTCTAAAGAAAAATGATAGGTTAATTGTGCAACTGAAGACTTAAAATTATAAAGTCTTGCTTGAAGGAATCACTTTAAACAAGTGATGAAAGGTATACCAAGAAGCCAAACAAAAATAAAATTAATGACATGACCAAATTATTTAGAAAATGAAATTTATTTTATTTTTTTAATTCCTTAATTTCAAGATAAAAATGGCCAACTGACCATAGAAAAGATCATGAATATATTAATCAAAATCCTTAAATGGCTATTCTACTTACCTAAAACCGTCCTACCAATTCTTTCATTTTGTAACTTTACTTGTTTAACTATCTTGGGTAAAATCAACCCACTAATCATGTTGACATGAATAGAATAAGTTTAGGATTATTCAACCTATTAAGGGGAGCTACATGAATCCAAACAAAATCAAGTAAGAAAACAAAGAGGGTTGCGGAATAAGGAATAAGAAGAGAAATGAAAAATAGATGATACGAAGAAGCAATATATAAATAGTAACTAGATGAGAGACACATAACCCAGTTACCAGCACATCAAGAGAATGTTAAGTTTTTCACCACTTCTCCTATTATTTTATGTGTCGTTCACTTTTTTATCTCCTTCAATCGGATTCATATCAATCCTCCCCAGATTCCATTGGACATTGTTAATCATATCGCCTAATTGAATGATTTTCTTGAAACTTACCATTGATTGCAACATTCCTAAATGCACTCTGCTACAACCATTTTCTATTTTATCACTCTTTACAATGATCTGTTAATTATTTTGTTTTCCAAGAAATTTATTACCAAGTAATCATCTGAAATATTATGAATGAAAAATGATGGAGTTAATTGTCCAACTGAAGAGCCAAATCAAAGAACCTAATCCCTTTAAACAAATGAAAGCCATACCAAGAAGAGTTAGAGCTCAAAATAGTTTTTTAGGTGCAGTTTCCATCTATCCCATTGTAGGTTTCCATCCCAAACAAAAAGAAAATTATTGTAATCTTAATTTAAACGTGATTAGAAAATCAGCATTTGACTACTCCAACTGATCATATATCTACGTAATCACTTCAATAGCTAAATTAAATCACTCTCAACTGCCCTATCAATCTTGACTATATATTATATATATATTTAACAAAAGGAGAGAATTGATGCATGAGGTTGGTAGTTGGCACTGAAGAAAAAACCTGGTGCAAAACCCTTTCATTATGTATGATCTATGAACTTACTAACAATATAAAATTGATGCATGCAATAATTTAATATGAAAGTGGAGGAATTCATGAAGACACTAACATATTTTTCTTTTCTCCTTTGCGGGTCAAACACTATCATATTTTGTGATATATGTTATAATGTTAACATTCCTCAAACATTCTTCGTTCTTCTTCTTTTTTTTTTTCTTTTTTTGAGGGGTTTAGTGGGGGTGGTTTTACTTTACAATGGGCAATTAATGGAGGTGACAATGAAGTTTTACATTGCTTGGGTGCAATTAATCCCTAATGTGAGCCCTTTAATTATTTCTAATTACGTGTTACTTTGGATGTCTTAGTCCCACAGGGTTGATCAATTAGGCCATCATCACTAAAAGCTTTTCCCATTCTCTTCTTCGCACCGCCGCATATTAATCTTATAAATTTGGGTAATCTTTCTAAGAAGTTGGTACAGGCGTACAGCAATATGAAAAGTTTCTACAAGAAGCAAGCAGAGAGAGACACAGAAATCTAGAGAGCACTAAACCATGCATGAAGGTAGTTGATGACAGTGATAGATGATAAATGTCTTATGTTTTGCTTTCTCTTCATATTCATTCCATTTACTTGTACTTTGTAAAGCAGCAATGGCATTGGCATCAGACATGACTCATCTCCCACTTTAGAGCCTTTTAACATCTCTATCTCTCTCTATCTCTGGCGAAGTGAGTGGAACACAAGAGAGGTATAAGAGTATTAATGGGAATCCAACTGGGCTACTTCCTTAACCAAAGAAGTAGATGTATGTAGCCATTCACACAATGTCAGAATAGGAGATCTGATGAATTTAGAAACAAAGACATATATAACAATGTAGCTACTACCTAGATGAAGAACCCTAGCTAAGGTAACCCAATCAGCATGCCATATCTATTCTTAGCATAGAGAAAAATCTATTCAAATAATAATAAAAAAGGAAACAATTCATACTTTGAAATAGAGAGTGTCAATGTGAACCTCGTAACTTTTGAAGCTAGATAACAATGACCGTGTTTTCTAAGTTACGTATTAAGAAGAATACATGATTATATCAAGTCAATTGATAGTTCTTCAAAAGTTAAGATGTGAGAAATTAATAAAGTTAAGGAGATTTAAATGGAAGCTAGATTGGATAGCTATAGTAATCTACTTGACTATCACAAAGTGCCTGTTTATGCCTTTAATTAGAATTGCAAAGGAGTTGTGTAAGTTGTAGCTACTCCCACCTCTCTTAATTCATGCCTTCACTCCCAACTCCTACTATTAATAAGTAACTACACCCAGTTATTTATATATTATAATACCATTCTATGAATAATGCCTTGATTACTTCACTCTATTCATGCCTTCCTTCTCAATCACGTAAGACATTCTCGTACAGGGGTGCATCTTGGTCGATATAATTTGTATTAAGACACAACCTCAATAGGAAAAATGGTTTAATAATTTCACATGAGAGAACCTCAAATATATAGGCAACATACATCCCATGTTGTTAGGTAAGCTGTATGAACAATAAAAGAAAGATATAGAACATGGAAATACAATACATGGAAATGTTTGCATGGAAATATAAAACATAGAAATATTTGTATGAAAATACAATGTATAGAAAGGAATTAATAGAAAAACCAATCAAGCCAAATTATGCTACTGATGAAATGGAAGGATGAGATGGTATGGAAAGAATTCAAATTGAAGGAAGGATGAATGGAAAGAATTCAAATGAAATGAACAAATAATATGGAAAGAATTCAAATTAAAGACAATTAGGGAAAGGATGAAAAATCATCCTTATCACACCTAATACTCCCCCTCAAGTTGGAGAGTGAATGCAAGAACTCTCAACTTGCTTCTATGACTGAGAAACAAATATTTTCCAAGGGCCTTGGTGAAAATGTCAGCAACTTGGGCAATACTAGTGGTGGAGGTGGGTTGAATAAGACCATGGCGAACTTGATCGCGAACCACATGACAATCAATCTCAATGTGCTTGGTGCGCTCGTGAAAGACTAGGTTCGTAGCAATATATAAAGCAGCTTGATTGTCACAAAATAAGGTATTGGTCGAGGGACCATGACACCAAGATCTTGGAGCAATGTAACTAACCACATGAGTTCACAAGTGGTGACGGCCATGGCACGATATTCAGCCTCAGCAGGTGAGCGGGACACAATGGCTTGTTTTTTAGATATCCAAGATAAAGGGTTGGAACCAAGAAATATACAATATTCATTGGTAGATCATCAAGTCATAAGGCAACTTGCCCAATCTGAGTCACAATAAGCATGAAAAGATAACTCACTATCAGCAGATAAAAGAATCTCTTGTTCTGGAGTACCATGGAGGTAACATAGTAAACGATTAGCAGCATCCATATGAGGTTTACAAGGCTCATGCATGAATTGACTAAGAACATTCAAAGTGTGAACAATATCTGGACGAGTAATTGTGAGATAAATAAGTCAGCCCAATAACCGATGGTATGATGTTGGATCAGGTAAGGGCTCACCATCAGAAGTAGTCAACTTGAGGTGTTGTTCCATTGGAAATTGAGTCGAATTAGCAGTTGTGAAACCAATATCAAGTAAGATGTCCAATGTGTATTTTCGTTGGTTGATGAAAATACCTTTCTTAGAACGTGCCACCTGAAGACCAAGGAAATATTTAAGCGAACCAAGTCTTTAATCCGGAAACGTTGCTAAAGAAGTGATTTTAAGTTGGAAATCACAGATGTGTCAGACTCAGCAATTAAAATATCATCAACATAAACAAGCACAAAGGTAGATGAAGACTCTGTAAATAGAGAAAATAGAGAGTAATCTACCTTAGATTGTGTATATCCAAGATCAATAAGGGCACCAGAAAGCTTGGAAAATCAATTACGGGATGCTTGCTTAAGCCCATATAGTGATTTGTGCAAGCGACAAACCAATTTCTCCCCTTTTCGATGATAATCAGGTGGAAGAGTCATATATATCTCTTCATCAAGATCGCCATGGAGAAAAACGTTGTTGACGTCCAATTGATGCAAGGACCATCCTTTGATAGCAGCAATGGCAAGAAGTGTTCTAACAGTAACCAATTTGGCAACTATGACAAATGTCTCATGGAAATCAACCCCCTCAATTTGAGTATAACCCTTTGTCATCAAACGCGCTTTATAGTGTTCAATTGACCCATCTAAATGTCGTTTGATTTTGTAATCCCATTTACAACCTGTTAATGACTAAAATGGTCATTCTACATCCCCCGTCAACCGCGGTTGCCGATCCGACGGTTTACAACCTAACAAGGTCCGACCATGGGTTCATGGGGACCGACCACCAAAAGCCCATCCGAGCATGGCCTCTGAGGGACTCCCCCCTAACCGGAGGGAGTTGTGGTAAGGACTCTTCAAGGTCTCTCCTACACCTTCGGGTTTTCGAGACTCCATCCCTCCTATTCCCTCGGCCTAGGGCGGTTTCTCTTCTTGTGTCTCTGTTCTCTTTGGTGTTGTGGCGGCGCGGGCGCTCGCCCTCCGTCGGCCGTCGGTTCGCGGGGGGCGGCCCGCCACCTATGGGTTTCTTGTATGAGGTAAAAGGTACAAGAGACCAAGTCTTGTTAAGTTCAAGAGCTACAATTTCACTATCCATTGCCTCCTTCCAATCAGGTGAAACAATAGCCTTAGCAAAGCTTGTAGGTTCAATTGTAGTATTGAGAGCCTTGAGATACCTGAAATGGGGTGAGGATAATCTATGATAAGATTAAAAAATAAAAAATTAGTAGAATTGAGAGTACCTATGCAAGAAGGAGGAGCTTGGGCATCCATGGTATAATAATGATAGTCTTTAAGATGGGGTGGCGGTTGATGAACTCGAAATGGCTAGGAAATGGTGGTGAATGGGAAGTTGGGTGAAGAAGGTTCTTCAACCAATTGGGGAGAGGATGTGGTTGATAAGGGTAGATCCGACAAGACATGTAAACTATCAATATCTAAAACAACAATGGGTAAAATTGGCAATAATGAGGATGGCAATTTTGAAAAAGAAAAATAATCTTCAACAAATGTGACATCACGATTAATGTAAACCTTATGTGTTTGTAAATCATAAATCTTATACCCTTTTTGTGTATATGGATACCCAATAAAAATACTTGGAGATGCTCAGGGATCAAATTTATGACGAATGGATGAATGATTATGACCATAACAATGGAGATATAAAGGGATCTTGCCAAATAAAACTTGAAGGGGTGACTTACCATGTAGCAGCGGGGTGGGTAAATGGTTAATTAGGTAAGCGGCTTCAAAACACAATGACCCCAAAACTTATAAAGTAGACTTGCTTGAAATAATAGAGCACGTGCAACATTAAAAAGGTGGCGGTGTTTGTGTTCAACAACCCCATTTTGTTAGGGTGTATTAACACAACTATGTTGATGAACAATGCCATGGGTTGTAAAAAAATCATTTGAATGGAAATTAAAAAACTCACGACCATTATTAGTTTGGAGTTGTTTAATTTGATATCCAAATTGGGTTTTGATCATAGCAAAAAATTCCCTTAATCCGGACCAAGCATCAAATTTATGATTTAACAAAAACACCCAGGTGCATCGTGAAAAATATTCCACCATAGTTAAAAAATATTGTACACTACAAATTGAGGGAACGAAGTAAGGTCCCCATATGTCACAATGTATCAATTCAAAACAAAATTTGATAGAAATTGTACTAGATGGAAAAGGAAGTCGAATTTGCTTAGCCAAAAGACAAATAAAGCAAACACAATTTTTATGAAAAGAAATAGTAGGATACAAACGTGCAATATAACTATAATTTTTTAAAGATGGATGGCCTAAATGAGAATGCCAAAGGTCCTTGGTGGAAAAAACAACAGCAACAGCAACGGGATGATCCAACTCCAAATAATAAATTCTATTGTACGCCTTACCCAGCCCAATCCTCTCCTTCGTGCGTAGGTTCTGTATCACACGATGATCAGGATAGAAAGTTAGGAAACAATGAAGTTGTTGAGTAAGTTGGATAACATATAACAAATTAAAACCAAAGGAAGGAACATGTAAGACATCTGTGAGAGGTAAAGTGGGTATGGGATTGCAATTCCCAATATGTGTAACAGGAGCAAAACTACCATTTGGAAGACGAATGGATTGGGTGTGGGGAACAAGACTATCGGAACGAAATAAAGACAAATCTGAAACCATATGAAGACTGACGCCAAAATCAATAACCCATAGAGAAAATACTTTACTTACAGCATTTGCCAAGAGTGTAATGTTACCAGATTCTAACAGAGATAGGAGTTTATGGTACTGATCTATGGTGAAAGATGATGCAACAATAGAAGGGACCACAGTTGCAGCAAGAGAGTGAACCGTTGGAGATGGCGGTGCGGTGGACTTTGTAGCACGTTTGGGAGGATACCCATGTTTCTTAAAACACGGGATTCCAAATGGCCATCCAAGCCACAAAAGTCACAATGATAGTGTTTCTTGGTACCATTTTTTGAACTATATCGAGGAAATGTGGCAACCAAGGCAGACTGTGTGAGAGCGGGAGCAATGGCCTCATGAATCGTGTGATGATGCTTCTCTTCAAGTAAGAGAGAATAAGCACGATTCATCGTCGACAAATGGTCCATCAAAAGTAATTGGCAACGAAGTGAGCCATAAAAATCATTAAGTCCCATCAAAAACTCAAGAAGCTTATCTCTATGAATAAGATCATAATGCTTCTTTAGAAGACCACATGTGCAAGGTGATAGATCATTATACGAAGAAAGTTCATCCCAAAGCCCTTTGAGAACCATATAATAAGAAGCCAATGAAGACGTGCCTTGTTGATGGGTGGAAATGGCACGAAGAATTTCAAAGATGTGGGGTGCATTTTGTTGATAATAAAGAGCCTCAAGATCGTCCCAAACCTCATGAGCAGTAGAGGCATAAAAGACACTATGAGCAATATCTGGAACAAGAGCATTGACAAGCCAAGAAAGAACCATTTTGTTACAACGGATCCATTGAGGAAGCAAAACTGAATTAGAAACAGGTTTTGAAAGAGAGCCGTCAATGAATTGAAGTTTGTTTTTCGCTTCGAGAGCCATATGCATAGCCCGTCGCCAAATCGGATAATTATCACCCTTCAATGGTTGGGTGACCAAAATAGCACCCAAATTGTCCAAGTGATGAAGGAAATATGGAGAAGAGGAATCCAAATCAACGGACTTAGTATTGGTAGCCATTGAAGAGGAGGTAGAAGATGAGGAAGAAGAAGACGTGGCGAATTAAAATATAAAATTGTGTTTAAGCTGATACTATATTAAGACACAACCTCAATAGGAGAAATGGTTTAATAATTTCATATAAAAGAACCTCAAATATATAGGCAGCATACATCCCATGCTGTTAGGTAACTATGAACAATAAAAGAAATATATAAAACATGGAAATACAATAAATGGAAATGTTTGTATGGAAATATAATGCATGGAAATGGATTTAATAGAGAAACCAATCAAGCCAAATTAGGACTAATGAAATGGAAGGATGAGAAGATATGGAAATAATTCGAATTGAAGGAAGGATGAATGGAAAGAATTCAAAAGAGAAGATGAAATAATATGGAAAGAATTCAAATGAGAGGAGCAAATAATATGGAAAGAATTCAAATTAAAGATAATTAGGGAAATGATGAAAAATCATCCTTATCACGCCTAATAATTTGACAATAGAGAAGAGATCCTATGTCAAGTGAATGATCATGAGCATCATAACGAGTATTTCTGAAAATAAAAATACCAAACGATTGATTCATAGATGTGCATTCATTTGATGTTTTATGCAACAAACCCGAACTACCCTACTACCTTCATTATGAAGTAGCTGATAGAAATAAAAATTTCCTTGATTATCATAATCTTCTACTCATGTGGAAAGAAAATTTTCTAACATACGTAATTAGATTATTGACACGACATCTCAAAAACCCATATAAGAAACCATTTCATTAGTGGTTTCTTTTATATATGCCACTTGCTTAGAGAATCCTTTCTAACCCTATTTTATTGCTTCATTGTAGTGGGTTTTCTGTGCCACCTGCTTCCTCTCGCTCCTTTACCTAGGATCCAGCTCCTCTCCAGCTCTCTGCTTGTTCCAATTCCCTCTACCCTAACACAATCAATGTGGAGACCACCACAGGCAAGTTTCAGGCCAGAATAGTACTGGATGTTTCATCCCTACCTTGACATATATGTTAAGAGTTGGATAGATAGGGAGTTGGAAAAGATTCAAATTCCACCTTTCTTTTCCAGATCAATATTTCACTTTCTCATGATCTCTAAAATGTGCTTTTAGTTTTCTTTTTGCTCCCATTGATCATGCATTTTGCAAAAGAGACCTCCACAGTGGCCACATGAATCACCATAGGAACTACAATTAGAATAGGATTCCTGAAGGCAACAACACATCTCCTGCATCAGCATGAGAACCAATTGAAGCATGAACAAAAGCACCCACAGCGACAGATTCTTATATTTTGAGTGTGTGAAG